>NC_139992.1:35908785-36400070 GCF_964263955.1 Coregonus lavaretus | reverse complement strand
ACAAAATTTGGTCATTTCTGACGCGGGGGCCCAGACCTAGCCTGAAGAGGCATATTGAAAGAGAACTGTGGTCAGTGGTAAATATAGCTATCATTCTGAGTTCTACTTAGGGCCCTTCCCTTGGAGGTCAAAGGGTCGCTGTAGGGAATAACACAAATCCTCTGTCTCACCAGCAGCTGCGGCCTTTCACACATTCCGCCAGGCAATGACATCGGCACCATCAAATTAGTGGCTGCCCGCCCAGTGGCGAGCGTATCCCGCCTCAAAGGGCATTTGGTGTTACTGTTGCGCTCTTGTTCAGCGATATGACTCCTACGCCTAATAACATTTTGAAGGTTCAATGCAAAGCTCTTTGGAATTGGAGTCTTATCATTTTGGGTGGGGAAAGCTGTCTTTGCAATGGAGTTTAGGTTTTAAGGGGAAGGCAGGTTTTGGGCTACTGGCTTCTGAAAATAGTTTGAGGGATCAGAGCATTATGAGGGAGCAGTGCATCACATTACATAAGGAGGGATCAGAGTATCATATGTTTCATATCTTCACATGCCACAGTAATAGTGCCTATGCTCCATACAATTACATCAGTGAAAGTAGCATTCATTTGATTCTGCATAGCAGAGACTGGTTAGGTAACAATGCTTTGAGGCTCATAATATGCGAATTGACAGATTAATAGAGCAGATGTCCTTTATAGATGGATGTGTGATTCTCTATCAATTGGATGGCAGATACTCTATTAGAGAGTCATGTCATTCTAAACTGGAAGGTGAAAATGTGAGCATGTGAGTCTTTTCTATTCATAAGCCAACATGATTACTGCTTTTCCTTTAGACTCCCTTTGCTGCCCATTTCTGTGTGTCTGGGACTTAAATACAGACTATGACGCTATAAGAGGAGATGTTACAGTACATCCCTTCTTCACTCTGTCTAGAGGAGTGAGACGCGCTTCCCTTTATTTCCCCCCCGGCTGGAGAATGTGAGCCTCAAAGGAATGTGGGAAGGAAATTCCGGAGAGGAAAGACAAACATCCCCACCGTTAGTTATGTCTGTGGCTGTCAGGCTGCGGGTAGCAGGTGAATTTGACTCGAGTCGACTGCGCCTGCATGTCGACTACCCCTTCTCCCCCGGGGGGGCACAGAGCTCTGATACAGGTACTCTGGGGACCCTATTCACTGGCCTAAATTAGGCTTAGCTCATAAGCCGATCCCCCACACAATGGACCCACTTACTTTAAAAGGAGTGAAAGCAAAAAAGGCGATTCCACAGCTGAACTGTTTCACCTAGCCGCTGTTTACATGAGGGTGAGCAGCACTGATAAGATCTTTTTTCACCCTGTGCTGAATTTAAAGAAAGGAGGTTGTTTAAACAGTGGAGATAAATGGTTTTATGATACAGGGATAAGGCTGGAGGGAGGTAGTAAAAAAGGTCTGAAGAACTGCTTTGGCCTCTGAGTCAAATTCAAATGCTAGCTCCTAGTCTTCCATTGGACTTGTTTGGCAAGCAGAAGCAATCCAGAAAAACAAATAAATAGATTATAAACTGGGTCTCTCCTCTAGGGGCTGGGATTTTAATGATCCTTTGGAAAAGCAATGCACAGCCCAATGCATTCTAGGGTCTTAAATCGGGAGTTGATATCACCATACTTCTAGCTAAAGCATCTGTTAGGGTGATGTGTTGGGATGTTGAACACATATTGGACCTACTATTTAGGCTTCTCTTTTGATGCTCACACAAACACGTCAGCCTGGCTCCAGACGTCAGGGACGGAGATGGGGACATGACTTGCTCTGATGTGACCTGAATTCGGAATCATCCAATATGCTGGATTTGTCAGCTAGAGGCTCTACAATCTTTGTCCATCGCATAATTGATGAATTCTGTGCTTGTGTCCTCTGTCTACAGTGATCCGTGCCAAAGTGGTGGGCAAGAAGTTACTGAAGGATGGGCCTTTTGGAACCATGCGCTACACGGTCAAACAGATGAAGGTAAGCCATCATCGCATCATTCAGCCCGAGTCTTACGTAATCTGGCCCATACCTTGAAGAGAATAACCGCACTCTGGAAAACCCCCTAGAAACATTTTCCAGAAATCCCCCGTTTTAGGTCCCAGTGGCTCGCCTCTTTCACAGTTTGTCCTGTTATTTCCAAGAATAGCCGCGTCTAAACAGGGATTTCCTGTTGTTCCTAGACAAATAAATCACAACGGAATAAACAACAAATCCCAGGGCAAACATTTACTTTGTCCGGCAGCGTTTGTGTTCCGCGCACCTGAACTCAATGGGCGGACCCACGGTTCAACCCCAAAGTCACATCTTCATTATGTCCTGTAATTATGTTAGTTTTCATGTGGTTAATGATAGCATCAGTGGCCTTTTCCTCTACTACACTGAATTCTTGGAAGCGATATCATCTCGTTATACTGTGTTTGTTTATTGTTGTGGATTCCTGACAACTTCGAGAACAACTCAATAATTCCAGTTGCGTCAAAAGCGTCAAAAGCAAGAACAAGTGTCAGAGGTGTGTGATATTCGTTCCAGATTATAATCGGTTTAACACACCGTTTGTCGTGGTCTGTTTTGCAGATGTACAAAGGATTCAACAAAATGCAGATGCAGCACGTTCAGCACATCTACACAGATGCCTCTGAGAGTTTGTGTGGAGTCAAGTTCGACATAAACAAGTACCAGTACCTGATCACAGGTGAGTCACTAGTCTACCATACAGTACCACTGATCTGAAAAGCGGCTATCTAATGTACTTGGCGGGCTGCACAGTTGTCATGGTGGTGCCAGAAACAATATGTCTTTCCATTCAGAGCTATTAATAAGCAATAAAAACAGCCTCAGGAGCTGCCTCAGAAGCACATGACCAAAAACAAATTAGCGAGGCAAGCAAGCACATCAGTGGCGTTGACTCCAGCTTGTTCTCCCAGGCCTGTTTCCCTAACTCCCCCTCTGCAACACTTCCCACCACAATGGCGGCGTTGCTAACGGCAGCCCCAGTTTTAGTTTTGTTTAAATGCAACCCCCTCCTCCCCCTTCCCTCCTCCCTGAAGACTTCTTGACTGCTCTGTGACACAAACTTTCCCACTATTTATAACCTCCTGTCTGTGAGAGACGAAAGAGAGGCAGGGGGGCACTTCTTTTTTGAAGCATTTCCTTCTCAGCAGAAAACGTTTCCCTCCTCGTCTCTTATAATTAACAGTTCTAGCGAGAAGTTCTGGCGTTTCCAGTGCAGGCAGGCAAGTTCAACTTCTATTTATTAGTTGTATGTACAGGATACACATGGCATACACCGTCCAACGAAATGCTTCCTTGCATGCTACACACACATATTTGTGATGTGTGTGTAGTATAAATGTATACGTGTGTGTGGATGAGTGTATGTCAGTGTGGGTGTGTGCGTGAGCGCATGTGTGCTAAGGTGCAGAGTCAGCGCAAGTGGTCAGCCCAATTCAAGTGTTTGGCAGTGATGGCTTGTAGATAGAAACTGTCTCTGAGCCAATGAGTTGCTAAGTCGGAGAGCAGTTTAGTGAGACATAAGGCCGTCATACTTTTTAGCTGTGTGTTGTATGTTCCCACCACTACGTCCCAAACCTGTAAACATGCCCTACGAAGCCAATGAAACATAAGGAAGGAAATCACCCCGGCAACACAAGTGTGTGTTTATTGTGGCTGGGTGATGATGACATCACAGTCATCCAGGCCAGGCCAGGCAACAGCTCTAGCTCTGGTTTGGAAAGTGAGTCTATAATTGGGTCTTGGGTCCCTGGGCCATACTGTATCAGGACTCAATTACAGGCATGTTAAATACGCCAAGGCCTGATAGATCAGCTCCACAGGTTGGGCTTTGATCAACCCAGAGTGAGTGCACGGCCGCCTGATTAGCTATGAAGAGGGGTGCTGCACTAGCCTGGTCCCAGATCTGCTTGTGCTGTCTTACCAACTACTATACCAACTACAAATTAGGAACAGGCTAATGCCGCTCTCACCATTGTCTAATAACTTTGCCAGAGATGCCAATAAGCCATATGGAAGTCGGTCTAAGAGTTGTGTGTTTGTGAGCTTTCAGCTCAGTGTGTGATGACGACAGAACAGTGTAGCACTGTTACAAACAACCATGTTGTTTGAGTGCTAGCTGGCGGGCTACAGTGTAGGGTGAACCTGTTTGCAGCAGAGGTTGTCATCCAGACATCGTTGGTAAGCTGTGAACAACCTAAAAATAGATGTTAGACAACCTTTTGGAAATTCTGAAATAGGGGTGTTGGTTTAATATGGGACCTACTGTACAAGATTATCTTACCATAGTTAAAAAGCTTTGGACCGTTTGCTTGACTGTTGTATTTATGCTAGGCGAGGTATGGCAATTATACAATTAGCCAAAAATATGCTAGGGATGACATCTGACTCTTTGGACATCTGACACTTTCCCATGGCATTGGGAATATGACATGCCATTGTTTTTCAGTCTTCAGTTTTTTGGGGAAACCAACAAACCATTGTAATGAATGTTTTGTAAGTCATGAAATAATTCACGAATTATTACATTTTTTACATTTTAGTCATTTAGCAGACGCTCTTATCCAGAGCGACTTACAGTTAGTGAGTGCATACATATATATATCGAACCCACAACCCTGGCGTTGCAAGCGCCATGCTCTACCAACTGAGCTACACAGGGCCCATATGTAATGCATAACAAAAGCTGATCTGTAACCAAGCCTCTCTCCCCCTTCAGGCCGCGTGTTCGACGGCAAGGTCTACACCGGGCTGTGCAATTTCAACCAGCCATGGGAGCGCCTCTCGCTGGCCCAGAAGAAGGGCATCAACCACCGCTACCAGCTGGGCTGCAACTGCAGGGTGAGTGGCAACAACTGCGCTCCCGGGGAGAATATGGATAAAGTGGATATGGATAAGGAAGCTAAAGCAACCCAACAGCAGCAGAGCCAAGATGGAGGAGTAGGAGCCAGAAAGAGGGGCAGGGGCCGGGGCAGAGGCAAGGGGAAGGGCAAAGGCAGGCAGAACCAGAACACCCTGCTTACTGCAAAGCATACCATCCTGCTCTGAGCATCTCCCATCTCTCTGCTACTTTTTACCACAGAAAAGGGGTTGCTCCTCTTCAAAGACACAAGGCACTTCATATGTTATTAGATATCGGATATTGCCTATAGAATAGGGGGGGGGGGGAATAATGTGTTCATTTTATGACCATAATGACTTTAGTGGCCTTGCATATATTGGGTCAACTAGATTATGCTGATGAACTGCAACCAATTATGAAATCATTTCCAGACCATTTAGAACTTTTTCCTCTATTTTTAAGTGTAGCACAATAAAAGAACGACAATCAAAATATATACCAAATCATTGTGATTATGTAATTGTAACTTTTATGCTTGTAGGGACATACTTTTAAATTCCTGATAGTGGCTGAATAATATAATGTATAGTTTTAGCTGTCAGGAATATAAGTGTCCCCTTTCCATTTAGGCATCATAACGGATAATATACAGCCATGAATTTAACTGAAGAGACAGAGGGAAAGACGAGGGGGGAGAGAAAATAGAGATTTATAATGATCTTTGGGAGTTATTAAATAATTTAACTACACTGGAATCACTTTCCCTGTTATTCCAAACCCTGAATTCCGCGCTCGGTCGGACCCCCTTTATGCGGGACCTGCTCCCGTGAAGCTCCAGTCCAGGCTCATAAATATCCTACTGTACTGCATGGCTCAAGACACACCATCTGGTCTGCCCATCACCGGCACCATCAACAGCAATAAGTGCATTGCCAGACAGGAGACAGGAGTAGCTACGCAGTCCAAATGCTGGCCAACGCCTTTCAAACTGCTCGCACCCAAACTGCTTATAGGGTTGTAATGTTAAGACACATTAGGCATACAGTGAGTCTTAGAGGCCAACGCAGAACAGTGGAGGTGAATGTATGACTGTGACCAAACATGGCAAGTCAGCATCAGGAATGAAAAACAGACTTGGACAGAACTCGCCATGGTAGTAGCCTTTTTCTTTTAGTTTATTGCCCATTTCAGCTCAAATGTATGCTTTAATCTGAAAAAATTTCACACACACAAATGTGTTTGCAGCAATAGGCTGCTGCTACACAACACCGTATTGTGTGAACCCCTATGGAGCAGCATGCTTACTGTCTGAGAAGACAAGTCAACAGACAGAGGCAGTGAAGACACAAAAAAAAACATTGGCATCAGTAAATTATTAAAAAGCTAACTGTCCATTACATAGCACCATGAACACCAGAACAAGTTAAACTTAGTTGAAAATGCTTGCACCATATGGACCATAAAGAATTCCTCAAGCTCTCTGCTGTTGATTCCTCTGGCTCTGTCATTACTGTACACACAGCTTTTACTGAAACACCTCTTTGGATTTCTCTAAAACACAGTATTTGTCAGTTAGTTTCTCAGTTTCTAATTTCTCACCTTTAAAAATACATTTGGCAAGCTATACAGTGCATTCAGAAAGTATTCAGACCCCTTGACTTTTTCCACATTTTGTTACGTTACAGCCTTATTCTAAAATTGATTACATAGTTTTTTCCTCTCATCAATCTACACACAATACCCCATAATGACAAAGAAAAAACAGGTTTTTAGACATTTTTGCAAATGTATTAAAAACAAAAAACTGAAATATTACATTTACATAAGTATTTAGACCCTTTACTAAGTACTTTGTTGAAGCACCTTTTGACTAGTCTCCCAGTCCCTGCCGCTGAAAAACATCCCAACAGCATGATGCTGCCACCAACAAGCACCAGTGACTTGGTTAATAAGGAAGTGGTCAGATGACGCAGATGCTAAGCTACAGGACTGTTTAGCTAGCACAGACTGGAATATGTTCCGGGATTCTTCCGATAGCATTGAGGAGTACACCACATCAGTTACTGGCTTCATCAATAAGTGCATCGATGACGTCTTCCCCACAGTGACTGTACGTACATACCCCAACCAGAAGCCATGGATTACAGGCAACATCCGCACTGAGCTAAAGGGTAGAGCTGCCTCTTTCAAGGAGCGGGACTCTAACCCGGACGCTTATAAGAAATCCCGCTATGCCCTCCGACGAACCATCAAACAGGCAAAGAGTCAATACAGGACTAAGATTGTATCGTACTACACCTGCTCTGATGCTCGTTGGATGTGTAGCAGGGCTCGAAAACGATTACAGACTACAAAGGGAAGCACAGCCGCGAGCTGCCCAGTGAGACAAGCCTACCAGACGAGCTAAATCACTTCTATGCTCGCTTCGAGGCAAGCAACACTGAAGCATGCATGAGAGCATCAGCTGTTCCGGATGACTATGTGATCACGCTCTCCGTAGCCGAAGTGAATAAGACTTTTAAGCAGGTCAACAATCACAAGGCCGCAGGGCCAGACGGAATACCAGGACGTGTACGCCGAGCATGCGGTGACCAACTGGCAAGTGTCTTCACTAACATTTTCAACATGTCCCTGACTGAGTCTGTAATACCAACATGTTTCAAGCAGACCACCATAGTCCCTGTGCCTAAGAACACTAAGATACCCTGCCTAAATGACTACCGACCCGTAGCACTCACGTCTGTAGCCATGAAGTGCTTTGAAAGGCTGGTCATGGCTCACAACACCATTATCCCACTCCAATTTGCATACCGCCCCAACAGATCCACAGATGATGCAATCTCTATTGCACTCCACACTGCCCTTTCCCACCTGGACAAGAGGAACACCTACGTGAGAATGCTATTCATTGACTACAGCTCAGCGTTCAACACCATAGTGCCCTCAAAGCGCATCACTAAGCTAAGGACCCTGGGACTAAACACCTCCCTCTGGATCCTGGACTTCCTGACAGGCCGCCCCCAGGTGGTAAGGGTAGGTAACAACACATCTGCCATGCTGATCCTCAACATGGGGGCCCCTCAGGGGTGCGTGCTCAGTCCCATCCTGTACTCCCTGTTCGCCCATGACTGCATCCTGTACTCCCTGTTCACCCAGGCATGACTCCAACACCATCATTAAGTTTGCAGATGACACAACAGTGGTAGGCCTGATCACCGACAACGATGAGAAGCCTATAGGGAGAAGGTCAGAGACCTGGCCGTGTGGTGCCAGGATAACAACCTCTCCCTCAACGTGATCAAGACATAGGAGATGATTGTGGACTACAGGGAAAAAAAAGAGGACTGAGCACGCCCCCATTCTCATCGACGGGGCTGTAGTGGAACAGGTTGAGAGCTTCAAGTTCCTTGGTGTCCACATCACCAACAAACTATCATGGTCCAAACACACCAAGACAGTCGTGAAGTGGGCACGACAAAGCCTATTCCCCCTCAGGAGATTGAAAAGATTTGGCATGGGTCTTCAGATCCTCAAAAAGTTCTACAGCTGCACCAAAGAGTATCCTGACTGGTTGCATCACCGCCTGGTATGGCAACTGCTCGGCCTCCGACCGCAAGGCACTACAGAGGGTAGTGCGTACGGCCCAGTACATCACTGGGTCCAAGCTTCCTGCCATTCAGGACCTCTATACCAGGCGGTGTCAGAGGAAGGCCCTAAAAATTGTCAAAGACTCCAGCCACCCTAGTCATAGACTGTTCTCTCTGCTACCGCATGGCAAGCGGTACCGGAGCGCCAAGTCTAGGTCCAAAAGGCTTCTTAACAGCTTCTACCCCCAAGTCATAAGACTCCTGAACAGCTAATCATGGCTACCCAGACTATTTGCATTGCCCCCCCCCCACCCCAACCCCCTCTTTTACGATGGTGCTACTCTGTTTATTATTTATGCATATTCACTTTAACTCTACCCACGTACATATTACCTCAATTACCTCGAATAACCGGTGCCCCCGCACATTGACTCTGTACCGGTACCTCCTGAATATAGCCTCCCTACTGTCATTTGATTTTACTGCTGCTCTTTAATTATTTGCTATTTTTTACTTACCTATTTTTTACTTAACACTTTTCATATTCTTAAAAAACTGCATTGTTGGTTAAGGGCTTGTAAGTAAGCATTTCACTGTAAGGTCTACACCGGTTGTATTCGGCGCATGTGGCAAATAGAATGATTTGATTTGATTTGACCATGGTTCACCGTAGGGATGGTGCCAGGTTTCCTCCAGACATGACGCTTGGCATTCAGGCCAAAGAGTTAAAATCTTGGTTTCATCAGACCAGAGAATCTTGTTTCTTGCCTTTTGGCAAACTCCAAGCGGGCTGTCATGTGCTTTTAACTGAGGAGTGGCTTCCATCTGGCCACTCTACCACAAAGGTCTGATTGGTGGAGTGCTGCAAAGATGGCTGTCCTTCTGGAAGGTTCTCCCATCTCCACAGAGGAACTCTGGAGCTCTGTCAGAATGACCATTGGGTTCTTGGTCACCTCCCTGACCAAGGCCCTTCTCCCCCGATTGCTAAGTTTGGCCTGTTTTCGCTTTGTCAATATGGGGTATTGTGTGTAGATTGATGAGGATTTTTATTTATTTAATCAATTTTAGACTACGGCTGTAACGTAACAAAATGTGGAAAAAGTCGAGGGGTCTGAATACTTTCCGAAGGCACTGTATGTGAGAAGGAAATGAGAAGTTTAAAGGATGTTGACGCCATTGCAGTTCAATACAGATTTCTGTGCCTTTGGCTTTCTTCTCTATTCCCTATGGGAAAACTACAAACTAGGTAGTGGACTTTCATTTCAGAGGCTAGCAATTAGATTCATCTTTGAACTCCACTGGCTTATCTACAGGAAAGTACATTTGAATTGAAACCATTCATTCATTCATCCTGTAGAGCAATGAGTATAAAATGCATTAACGAGTTTCTAAATTGTAAATGTAATGAATTACATAAACTACAAAAAGAACTTGACTCACTCACCCTTTGCTGATTCAACCCAATTATCTGGAGGGATTTAGATTTAAATCACTTCCCTTTTCTCCTATTCAACATCTTATTCACCACAAATTAAGTATTTTGTACAAGATTATGCATTGCTTCAGCCTGTCCTGAAATGCTAATTCTGTCTTGGCCTTGTTCATTTACTGCTGGATGTAGACTCACTGTGTTTTGAATTGGTCAATATTCAAAAACAATTCACAGAAAATGAAATTCGTATATCTGTCACATATCCTAAATCAGAATTCTTGTTAATCAAAAAGGATACAATTGAACTTTATTCAAGTCGAACTGTAAACACACAGTGAGCCTTCACCAGTATGCTGTAGCATTATTACATTTTATTTTCCTGCTTTACGTCTACATCTGTAGTTTCGCTTCTTCTCTCTGTAGATTAAGCCCTGCCACAACCTGCCCTGCTTTGTGACCTCAAAGAACGAGTGCCTGTGGACGGACATGCTGTCCCACTTTGGCTACCCCGGCTACCAGTCACGGCACTACGCCTGTATCCAGCAGAAAGAGGGCTACTGCAGCTGGTACCGGGGGATGGCCGGCCGTGACAAAACCACCATCAACTCCACCGACCCCTGAGCGTAAACTACAACCAACCCCCAAACCATCGCAACTTTCTTGAGTTTCTTCTCCTCGTCCTCTCACTCTTCTACACCTTTCCCAAACTCCACAACGCCACCACGCCCCTCGTCAACAATAGAGTATTACAGAACTCTTCAAACGTACAGTACTGGCCCCAAGCGACCACTCCCACGCCCTCTGACGAAATATACAATAGTAGCACTTCTGATGTAAACAATACCTTTTTTGTTTCATGCTGTATATTTCAGTTTCTCCCACCTTCCTTTTCCTACATTTCCCTAGCTATCAACGAGCAAAAATTAGACCCGATCCCAGAGTCAACTTTCTTCAGAATGCAATAACAATGGCCCTCTAAAAAACGAGACCTTTTCAAACTATCGTAAGGCTTATATGGGTGTGATGGCTTTTCAGAACTGAAGTTTCAAGCAATACATAATGGTTGAAAATTACCCTAATTTTAAGTGTGGGGTGCAGACAGTATCAACAAAGCTCCTGCAGCATAATGTTATCCTCAACACAAGTTATGCACAGTAACCAGACACATTGTCACCAGTACGAGGGCAATGCCAACACGAGGTATGACCTCTGAAAAGCAATACCCCTTGCTCCAGTCACACAAAGGTATTTTATTGGTATTTAACAATGATTTTGAATCACATGAAAGTGTATATGTATATGTTCACAGTTTATACTGTTAACATGTCTATTTATATGAATGATGCAATCTTTGCCTCCCTGACTGCTTACACTGTAAAGTTCATTCTTGGTTGTATTAAATAGCATATACATTTTAGTCATTTAGCAGATCACACTATATGAATGCATTGCTAATATCGGACAATGAATTGATTGAGTATAGCTATATTTTCTCCGTAACCACGACTAAGAATGACCCTTACAGCTCAAGCACAGGGAATTCTTAATCTTTCGCAGAGAAATTGATGCAAGTTTATTTAATTTTTTTTGCTGTATATGATATAAGCTACAAAACAATGAACAGTTGACTCGACTGAAACCTCTGTAGTACATTTATTTATCCGTGTTTGTCGAATCAAACAATATCCATGCAAATACTACAAACAAAATAAACTATCCTACTACAATAGCCAAATATATATCTATGTATCTGGCCAAAACTGTATTACCATTACTACCCTGTTTGGCTGTCATGAAGGACCAGAATCCCAAATTGTGTTTGTAAAGCATTGATTTAAATGTTAGTTCTGTGTTAGGTCCGCCTTCAGCAGATTTTTAAAGATGGTACTTTTGCCCAATCACAGTTCCCCTTTTGGTTCTCTCGAGGGAAGTAACTTTTTTCACTGCATCAGAGTTTAAAGCAGAGGTTTCAGACAAAAAAGTGTTTTCATAAATGTATATTACATTTTTAAAGTATTTAACTATTTCAGATGAAACTGATGAAAATAACACTATTGTCACTAAACTCTTCTACTTTTGTTGAGTTTTCCAGTTCAGTATCTTCAGTCCATTCCGTTAGAAACAGAGATGCCTCAGCAGGAGTGAGAAGTCTTTGCCCAGTCTCTCAGCTCTGCCTACTTTTCCATTATGTTCAGAAAAGGCCATGCCAAGTTGGTGTTGAACAGAATAGAGTAACAGCCCTGACGTGACAGTTTTAGAAAGAAATCCACAAAAATATAGTTATTTCGTCAATTTGTTATTCATGTAATTCTTACATGAAATGCAATTATTTCAGCCACTATATTTATAGAAATAACAAACATGTCAGCGTTCTTTATATCATTCAACAATGTAGAACAGAAAATGATAAAACATCAAACAATGCCGAATTCGACATTTGCGGCCATTTCAAAAGGAGAGAAGGTAGAGGAAGTGCATCAGTCTCATCGTGTTTCCCCACTGCTGAGCTTCTGTTGACACTGAGCTTGAAACACAATCCATAGGCAGATCCTCAGTAGCTCCTCAGTAGTCTGAGAGGACCACTACGCCACAGAGATATCACTAAAGCCTGAACGTTCCACATCAGCAACACTGTTCTTGTTCTCCACGGGCAGTTAGAAGTAGAGCTGGTTTAGCGTTGAGAGAATGGTGGGCTCAGTGAGTGTAGCCTGATGGTCCAGGAAGCCAGATAGTATGTAGTCTTCATGTAGATCCATCCTTTAGTAAGAATACTGGGAAGGTTCCTCTGTATGTTTAGCGTTCATTGACACACTACTCTGGTTGTCAGTCTTGAGTTGTTTCCCTCTACCAAATCTCCCTCACCTGGTTTCGCAAGGTTCTCTCTCTACGGCCTTGGCATCTCTGTATCTGTATTTTTTTGTGGTTCATGTTTGTGTAAATATACTGTCTGCTTAACACAGAAACACTTGGTCATGTCGATCCAGAGTGCATTAAAAAGGAAGCTGGCAAAAGGCTGTGTACCATGTGTGTGTATACACTGATTCCTAAAAAGGGGGGTGAGCGAACGTTTCCTTGTAGGGGTTACAGAAATGTTTGACTAAATTTCTGTGTTTTATATTTTTATAATAAAGATTTAATGAAAAATGGACCATATGAGTTTGCATGGATTCTTGTGCTGTTGTTTTCTTGAAGTGAAAGTAGCACACCAGGTCATGATTCAAGCTCAGTATTTTATCACGGTCACAAGGCAAATTTGGACCTGACCTTTATAGCAATATCTTTGTGATATCATAAAACAATCTGTCTAGTCAGGAGCTACAATACGTAATGGAATTAGATAAAATTGTTCCAACTTGCACATTCAACTTTGCACTTTGCTTTATAAATACCATAACAATTGTTGATAACATGGTAGCAAGCTCCAACAAGGCTCTCACTAAGACACTAATCAATCCCACCCATTTGGCATTGGCCTAGAAAATATGTATAAATCCCAGTTGCTACACTTGATAGTTTGGAGCAAGCTTAAGCCTACTTACCTGGCACTGTCTATTTAAGATGCATGGGCTTTAGTGTTGTGATGCCCATAGTGTTGCACTGAGACATAACAATTATTTTGTTATGACTACTTTGAGAACAACATTCTTTAAGTGGTCTGTGTTTTGCTGCCTGAAGTACCATAACCTCAACTGACGGGGATTGGAAACTACAACCAGAGAATATGAAGTTGGGCATGATGCAAACAATAGGAGCTGCACTCTGGCTGAGACATTTTACTAATCAGCTTGAAGGTTTACACGTAAGGCCACAGGAAATATTTTGCCTCACCCCCTTACTTTCTCACTGTTTCCCGCTTTTCCTACCCCAAATTAGACAAGTGTCACAAGGGCAATATCAAGATTCTCTGAAAACATACAGTGTTCATTCATTCCCTGAGTGCTATGTCTATATGAAGATGGTAACGCATTAAAGAGGAACACACGTTATAAACAAACAGTGTGTCAGGAAGGCGCTCACCATCTGTGTGTGGTTGGGGTAGAAGGTCTGTTCGTTCAGTGGGAACTTCTCTGGGCCCAGGGAATGGTAGAGCTTAATCATGTGGGAAAACTGCAAGCAGAAACAAAACACGAGACACCATTCTATAGTAGTTATATAGAACGCAGGGTAGAAAGTGTCTTATACTACATCTGTAGTTATCTGGAATTTATAGCACCAAAGAAAACACAATCAGTGGATGTTTGCACTGCTTTCAGTCCTAGATAATAAAAAACAGACACCTTGAAAGCTGAATGCAGCCCTATCCATTAAAAAGGTTTTTAGGTAGAAACTTTGACCTGGAAAACATCCAGCAATTGTGAGAATTCTATCTTCAAGGTAAGTTCCGGAATGTTTTGTCTACTACCACCAACATGTTTTGTCTGGGTTCTAAAGGTTGTAGCCATAGTACAAATGTAACTTGGCCCGGTACAGCTCCAGTGCACTTTGCCTAGCCACCCCTGTGCTGTTAAAACAGGGTGAATAATAACTGGTCTTACTGGAGTCCTGGTTTGACTGTTTCAGAGACAGGTGTTATGGCTCCTTTTAATAGCCCAAATAAATCAGCCAGCGGCGGCCGCTAAGGGCCTCTTTATGTGGGGTAAGATGGAGGGGGTGATGGAGGGAGGAAAGGAGGTAAGGAGGCAAGTTATGGATCACGCACCACCCAGGGTTTGCTGCAGAAGTTGTAGATGGAGAGCAGGGAGTTGATGCTGGCGACTCCCCCGTACTGAAGGCCAATCACCAGGCTCCTGAAGTCTTCGCCCGGAGTCATGCTGTAGGCATGTTGGCGAATCAGGACAAAGTCTGGCTTGAAGGATCTGGAGAAAGACAAAACAAAGTGGGTCATGAGATAACGGACACTAACAACATTCTTCTTTCCTGATGTCAAGGTAAAGTAAAAGTAAGGGCACATTCTACCATCCTGACTTTCACATGATCTGCTTAGCCGATGAACAAAACATGGATACAAACGGGAAGAATGCATCAATGTCAGCTAACATCTGTCCCACTGGGCACACACTGGTTGAATCAACATTGTTTCCACGTCATTTCAATGAAATTACGTTGAACCTACGTGGAATAGATGTTAAATTGACGTCTGTGCCCTGTGGCTTGTGCCTCATGGACTGCTGATGACACTGCATTACACTGTGAAGCCAGCCGACCTGTTGTCAGTAGGGCATTTTAGAGACCTGGATATTTGTTACGAATTTAGCTTTAGCATATACAGTAAATTACAAAGATTGGTGCATACACACTGTATTTCATTGCTGACTTGGTCACTCAAGTTCCAGACCTCAAGCAGACAGTAGCCATCGTAGAGCCTTTCCAAAAACAGGGTGAATAATAACTGTAGGTAACAACACATCTGCCACACTGATCCTCAACACGGGGGCCCCTCAGGGGTGCGTGCTCAGTCCCCTCCTGTACTCCCTGTTCACCCATGACTGCATGGCCAGGCACGACTCCAACACCATCATTAAGTTTGCCGACGACACAACAGTGGTAGGCCTGATCACCGACAACGATGAGACAGCCTATAGGGAGGAGGTCAGAGACCTGGCCGTGTGGTGCCAGGACAACAACCTCTCCCTCAACGTGACCAAGACAAAGGAGATGATTGTGGACTACAGGAAAAAAAAATTCTCATCGACGGGGCTGTAGTGGAACAGGTTGAGAGCTTCAAGTTCCTTGGTGTCCACATCACCAACGAACTATCATGGTCCAAACACACCAAGACAGTTGTGAAGAGGGCACGACAAAGCCTATTCCCCCTCAGGAGACTGAAAAGATTTGGCATGGGTCCTCAGATCCTCAAAAAATTCTACAGCTGCACCATCGAGAGCATCCTGACTGGTTGCATCACCGCCTGGTATGGCAACTGCTTGGCCTCCGACCGCAAGGCACTACAGAGGGTAGTGCGTACGGCCCAGTACATCACTGGGGCCAAGCTTCCTGCCATCCAGGACCTCTATACCAGGCGGTGTCAGAGGAAGGCCCTCAAAATTGTCAAAGACTCCAGCCACCCTAGTCATAGACTGTTCTCTCTGCTACCGCACGGCAAGCGGTACCGGAGTGCCAAGTCTAGGTCCAAAAGACTTCTCAACAGCTTCTACCCCCAAGCCATAAGACTCCTGAACAGCTAAACATGGCTACCCGGACTATTTGCACTGCCCCCCCACCCCATCCTTTTACGCTACTCTGTTAATTATTTATGCATAGTCACTTTAACTCTACCCACATGTACATATTACTTCAACTACCTCAACTAGCCGGTGCCCCCGCACATTGACTCTGCACCGGTACCCCCCGTATATATAGCCTCCCTACTGTTATTTTATTTTACTTCTGCTCTTTTTTTCTCAACACTTTTTTTGTTGTTGTTTTATTTATTTATTTTGTTAAAAAGAAATGCACTGTTGGTTAAGGGCTGTAAGTAAGCATTTCACTGTAATGTCTGCACCTGTTGTATTCGGCGCATGTGGCCAATAAAATTTGATTTGATTTGATTTGAAGTCCAACACAGTAGCTGCAACTGCTCAGAGCCCAGACCGATAGTATCTGTCACCGGTATAACACGTTAAGATTACAGGCAGCTCACTATTTACAAGGAGAAAAAAAGGTCCATTATTCAAAGGCCGTAGGAGGAGGGCGAACAAAGGAATGCTGGTCAGAGTCAGAGAAGCTAATCTTTTTGGACCATCTATCCAATTAACGCAGCCTAATCCCTCTCATTACAAACTGTTCTAGGAACAGGGCCAAGTAACCCATCAGGGACCCGGGAGGATTGTATCACATCTGGCTATGATTAAGATAAAGAGGGAGAAAATTCCACTCTTTAACCGAAGGCAGGTATGCAGGGATATGTTTTTTTTTTTTGAAAGGTTAATTCAGCTTAGATTCAGGTAGGTTGGCTATCTTGGATGGATCTGTGTTGGCTGGGCTGAGGGATGTAAATTAAGTTCTCTTTCAGATGGCTGTCAACTGTTCTGAATGCTTGATTATTGTAATTTACAGTTTGGTGAATGGTACCATTTTGATGCATTCGTCTAAATTCATTGCTATGAGCTGTTGAAAGTTATTTCCAATGGACTTTTGCCGTTTTCAATGAATCAATCTGGCAAAGGTACTAGGTTGAGTTTAGTATATTGGTATATTTACATTTTTGTCATTTAGCAGACGCTCTGGATTTACAGGAATGAGTGCATACATTTTCGTACTGGTCCCCCGTGGGAATCGAACCCACAACCCTGTCGTTGCAAGCGCCATGCTCTACCAACTGAGCCACACGGGCTATAACCATATTGTCTCCAATACTATCACTCACCCTCTCTCTCTCACCCTCTCTCTCTCACACACACACACACACACACACACACACACCTCAGCTTGTGGACTGAGACAGTAGCCAGACTCACACTCTCTCGCACACACACGCACACACACACTTGGAGCCATGGAAGTGTTTCTTATGTAAGACAGCCGACCTGAGGCACAACTCAGGACTCAGCGGATTAGTGAGAGCTGTCGTGGTCACGGCGACGCGAAGACTACAGCTGCTCTCTTTCAAATGTTGTTGTGCTCACTGCTCAGCCAAGGTGGCACTGGACCAAGGGCTCACTGTACACTGCTCAGCCACAGTAGTGGCACTGGACCAAGGGCCAATCTATTTCTGCATCTGTTTATTGAGGGACAGACTGATACAAACCTTGCTCATACCACGTCGAAGTGCCCACATCACATGCACTGGTACCTGACGCACCAGGTTTATTTTTTTTATATAACTTCACTTTGAAGTATACAAGAACTATAAAGCGTTAATAGCGGCTTATGTGAGCAGCCAAAGGCGTATGCTGCATGCACCTATCTGTACAACCTATTTACTGCTCATCATTAGCATAGAAGTGCAAGTTGTGATGATGTTTTTAGCCAGGCTACAGCTAATAGCAGCCTTGCCCTATAAAGCTACAGCATTACCACGCTTATTCCAGCCATTAACTTTGTTATCAGTCTCCTAAATCGGAGTCCTTCTGCCCAAGTGATGCTCCCTGTGGGTTGTGGATCACATCAAAGCTGTGTATTAAATGTATTTTGTGCTTTACGATCCCAATCGCTCAGGCCCAATGGTGATCGCTTCACAGCCAATATGCTAATGCACCCTTTAAATTGTTCATCAGTGTTGCAATAAAGGGATGTTTAATGGGGACGGAGATGATGATGCCGAGATGTGAGGTAGGGATGTCCTGTATTTATGTGGAATTGAAGGTTCTGCTTTGTAATAGCCAAATGGAATTGGCTCCTTAGGGAGAGAGGGTGAGCAGAGTGGGAGCTATAAACACAACAGATAATGCCTACACACAACCCTGCACATTAGTCCACGCCATAGTCACTACTACTTGGCGTCTTGCTGGTGCATGTTCGGAGTGTGTTAGAGTTCAGTTGGCTTTGATGATAACCATGGCAACTGCTTTAAATTGCAGCAAACTGTGGGACAGGATTTATTGGAACATTTGCATTAATGAACTTGGCTTTACCCCTTACTTCCGTAATTGGGTTTTCAGTGTAGATGCCGTTTCTATATTGGTGCTGTGTTGAATCAGGAAGCAGATTGTCCCCATGTGTGCAGTCAGTGCAACTGGGGCAGGGAGGTAGGATATTATCATCGTGATAAACAATCACGTTTGTGGCTATGGCTGTTTTCATCAGACCTTGACAACCAGTCAAACACAACAATCGCCTGCCATTCTATTCTCTAAGTAAATGTATCTTCCACATCTTTGACCTTTTCATTGACTCCTCTGGGAGATTTATTCTGAATTGCAATTCATGTACATTTATCCTGGAAATGCCCTCTTGCCAGTCTCAAAGGTCCGCCGGTAGAGTAATCGCCATCCAATCTGTCTGACTCAGGTTGATAAGGGTAATACGGCTCAACCTCACAAAGTGTGCCACAAAGGTCACACGTGTTGACTGCAGCGCATTGCTCAGAACAAGAGGACATTGTGTCATTGTGCACCCGATTGGTCTACAGAGAGTATACCTAAGGGACAGCTATCACCACACACCAAACCCAGACCAGCTTTGAAGAATGGATGGAGAATGATGGGAAAGGGAGAGTGAGTGAAAGATTAAGAGAAAGATAGAGGGGGGAGGAGAAGGATGGGAAAGGGGAGAGAGGAGTAATAAAAACATATTGAAGAAAACATTTTATTTAAAGAGATGCTCCATTACTTTTGTATACTTTTTAGCCAGTAGTTGTAAAATTCTCTCTCTCTGGGCCCCCGCGTCAGAAATGACCAAATTGTGAGTGTTTATGTAACCCAATTCTAAGCCCAAGCACTGCATAAGCTCTCTCTCTCTCTCTCTCTCTCTCTCTCTCTCTCTCTCTCTCTCTCTCTCTCTCTCTCTCTCTCTCTCTCTCTCTCTCTCTCTCTCTCTCTCTCTCTCTCTCTCTCTCTCTCTCTCTCTCTCTCTCTCTCTCTCTCTCTCTCTCTCTCTCTCTCTCTCTCTCTCTCTCTCTCTCTCTCTCTCTCTCTCTCTCTCTCTCTCTCTCTCTCTCTCTCTCTCTCTCTCTCTCTCTCTCTCTCTTCATTGGCTAGAACTCGTGGGGGGAAATGTTCCCCGGACGCCGATGACGTAGATGTCGATTAAGGCAGCCCTCCGCACCTCTCTGATTCAGAGGGGTTGGGTTAAATGTGGAAGACACATTTCAGTTCAATGCATTCAGTTGTACAACTGACTAGGTATCCCCCTTTCCTTTCCAAAGCGGGAGGTTTAAAAACTACTTCCTTAGTCACCAAAGTACCAGAGAATGTCTTTAATAACTACAAAGAAAAAGAGGGAAGTGAGAGACAGAGAAAGGGAGAGAGAGAATGAGTACAGTAAAAGATGCATTTGGGAGAGGAACGTGTTATGGACCACTTGGACTATTCTGAGCAGCTAGGGGAGCGGTTGTACTGTTGCTAGCAGTCACGGTTACAGGCCCAACGCCACCAGGCAGACATGGCTGGGCTTTACGGAAGAGTGGCCAGAAAAAAGCCATTGCTTAAAGAAAGAAATAAGCAAACACGTTTGGTGTTCGCCAAAAGGCATGTGGGAGACTCCCAAAACATATGGAAGAAGGTACTCTGGTCAGATGGCCAAAAAGCTCAATTTTAGTCTCATCAAGGAAAGCGCTATGGATGGCGCAAACCCAACACCTCTCATCACCCCGAGAACACCATCCCCACAGTGAAGCATGGTGGTGGCAGCATCATGCTGTGGGGATGTTTTTCCATCGGCAGGGATTGGGAAACTGGTCAGAATTGAAGGAATGATGGATGGCGCTAAATACAGGGAAATTATTGAGGGAAACCTGTTTCAGACTTCCAGAGATTTGAGACTGGGACTGAGGTTCACCTTCCAGCAGGACAATGACCCTAAGCATACTGCTAAAGCAAGACTTGAGTGGTTTAAGGGGAAACATTTAAATGTCTTGGAATGGCCTAGTCAAAGCCTAGACCTCAATCCAATTGAGAATCTGTGGTATGACTTAAAGATTGCTGTACACCAGCGGAACCCATCCAACTTGAAGGAGCTGGAGCAGTTTTGCCTTGAAGAACGGGCAAAAATCCCAGTGGCTAGATGTGCCAAGCTTATAGAGACATACCCCAAGAGACTTGCAGCTGTAATTGCTGCAAAAGGTGTCTCTACAAAGTATTGACTGGGGGGGTGAATAGTTATGCACGCTCAAGTTCTGTTTTTTTGTCTTATTTCTTGTTTGTTTCACAATAACAAATATTTTGCATCTTCAAAGTGGTAGGCAAGTTGTGTAAATCAAATGATACAAACCCCCCAAAAAATCCATTTTAATTCCAGGTTGTAAAGCAACAAAATAGGAAAAATAAAATCTGGTGCGCGATGTCTAATATTAAGGAAGTCTTAAGGTATTGCTCGCATGAGGTAGAGTACCTCATGATAAGCTGTAGACCATCTATATTTTTCGTAGCAGTCTATTTACCACCACAAACCGATGCTGGCACTAAGACCGCACTCAACAAGCTGTATAAATCCATAAGCAAACAAGAAAATGCTCATCCAGAAGTGGCGCTCCTAGTGGCCGGGGACTTTAATGCAGGCAAATTTACATCCGTTTTACCTCATTTCTACCAGCATGTCACATGTGCAACCAGAGGGGAAAAAAACTCTAGACCACCTTTACTCCACACACAGAGACACATACAAAAATCTCCCTCGCCCTCCATTTGGCAAATCTGACCATAATTCTATCCTCCTGATTTCTGCTTACAAGCAAAAACTAAAGCAGGAAGTACCAGTGACTCGCTCAATACCAAAGTGGTCAGATGACGCGGATGCTACGCTACAGGACTGTTTTGCTAGCACAGACTGGAATATGTTCCGGGATTCATCCAATGGCATTGAAGAGTATACCACCTCAGTCACTTTACAGGTGGTACAAATTACCTCGACTAACCTGTACCCCCGCACATTGACTCGGTACCGGTACCACCTGTATATAGCCTCGTTATTGTTAATTTATTGTGGTACTTTTTATTTAATTTTTTACTTTAGTTTATTTAGTAAATATTTTCGTAACTATTTCTTGAACTGCATTGTTGGTTAAAGGCTTGTAAGTAAGCGTTTCACGGTAAGGCTGTATTCGGCGCATGTGACAAATACAATTTGATTTGATTTGATTCATTGTGAGATAAACACATATCACAGTCAAATATACAGGATACGAACATCTCATTCCAGCTAAACAATGGATATATAGCGCTTTGCAAAAAATTTTATACAAATAAAATCAGAAACATCGAAAATCTATGAACAGTAATATTTTACACACTCATGAAAAGTGCCCAGAAGCAATCATTTCTGAGGAAAAAACATAAATGTGAAATATTTGTGGATATAGCGTTTTGAAAAAAAACAAACATTCAGCCCCATTTTATGGGCATTACTTCTGTCTGAACATTGTTAACAATTCATGTCCTGCTACTTGTCATCGTTTCAAAATATGTAATTGATTATTATAATAGGTTATCTTTTAACATGAATGGATATCAAGGTAACTAAGGCTGAATGACCGACACCACAACGGTCAACATGATCTGGCTCCCTAACAAAACCAGCCTCTTATACACTAGTAATCGCTTTGCCAAAACTTGCCAAAGTTGTCCTTGGCATGCCTGAATAAAATCACTTTGCCCTCTAAACACAGCGGGGTACTTACGCAACCCTGAGGGACCCCAAGCCAGATAAGATAGGCATAGGGAGGTCTCCGGGAGCCGTCAAACAATATGAGCTATCCTGCCCTCTAACTGTGCTTCACTTGGCCTAATCCAGCACTTATAGTGTGAGTGGGGGTGTTTTTCATTGTACATTGTATGCACATAACAGGTAAACAAGCGGCCATATTGAATCGCCCAGCCCAGTCCAGGCAGACAGGCAGTTACTCATTCACATCACAGTGTATCGCTGCCAGCATGGCTGGGCAGGATGCTGTGTTTCCCATTACCCTAATCACCTCGCTGATTGGATTTAAGTTTATTCATCACAGGAGGAGCAGGACTGTGGAGAAGAAACCTTTGGCTGTGCTGATCTGAGTCCTTTTGCTGTGGCTAATCATGCCCCATTGCTATAATCGTGAAACACTTTGCCAGACCAGTGTTTCTGCTTTAAGTTAAGTTCAGCAGCTGGGCTGGAGGGGTTTGACAGAAATAGCAAAAGAAAACCAAAACGGGTGACGGCACGTATTGAACGCGACTCTTGCACGATCGAGAAAGCACCATATATGCTCAAAAACCTGCCTGCCTCTACTCCAAGGCAAAAAATAACAAGGGCAGAACCACTTGAAATCTTATTATACCCAGTAACAGCAGGCCCTGCTAATGTCATCATAGGAGGATCAAGTCATGTACAAAAGCTTGTATCTTCATGTTAATTATAATTATTTTAATCTAAATGTAAGTTGTTTGTGCTCCCATACAAGTGCATGTGCAGTTACGCAACGCGATTACATATGCATCGGCCGCATCAAAACCCACAGTTTAGTTGATATATGACAAACAAGTGAAACCATGCACTTCTAAGAAGTCCCATTTGAATAAACAAGTCTGAAACCACAGAACTGTGAGAAAGTGTGCTGCCTTGATAGGCCAGTAGAAGGGAGGGGAAGTGTTTAGGGAGCGCACCCGTAGCCAGATGTCAAGGGTCAGAATGCTGAACGGAACATGGCCCTTCTTTATGCGCCCTGCACGGACGGAACAGCAGGAGCCCTATAAACTGACCAGGACACACACACACACACACACACACACACACACGCACACATGCACACACACACACACAGAACAGTTTGAGAGCTGTGCAAACCAACTAGTCACATGTAGAGTACACATGTCACGTACACACACACACATACAGACCAAGACACACACAATTTATGTTATAAAACATAATGACTTTAATCTGAGGTCCTTAAGAGACATGCTGTTTATCCAATATAGTTATCTTTAGGAATGTGTCTCAAAGCATATAGGATTTGTAAGATTTGTTTTCATTTAGTCTTCAGGCTAAGAATAAAATGGAACATTTTCATAAGTAGTCATTATTAGCCTAGCTTAGGCACGAAAACAGAATATATCTTATAGACTATAGTAAATCCTGAGTATCTTCTGAGTATAGGCAGTGATAGGCTATACTATTGTATGGCATAGGGGAATGTGTGTCAAGCAAAGAGGACAACAGCCGTATCTTAGTGAAGTTATCTACATTTTCCCACCATTGACTCTCACCACCCACATGAAAAAATACTATACTATGGTATAAATACTGTAGCAATCACTGTAGTATACTGTAGTATTTACAGTTAACTATAGTATACAGTGTATTCGGAAAGTATTCAGACCACTTGACCTTTTCCACATTTTGTTACGTTACAGCCTTATTCTAAAATGGATGTAATGTTTTTTTCCCCCTCATCAATCTAAACACAATACCCCATAATGACTAAGCTAAATGTTTTTTAGACATTTTTTCAAATGTATTAAAAATAACAAACGGAAATATTATATTTACATAAGTATTCAGACCCTTTACTCAGTACTTTGTTGAAGCACCTTTGGCAGCGATTACAGCCTTGAGTCTTCTTGGGTATGACGCTACAAGCTTGGCAAGCCTGTATTTGGGGAGTTTCTCCCATTCTTCTCTGCAGATCCTGTCAAGCTCTGTCAGGTTGGATGGGGAGCATCGCTGCACAGCTATTTTCAGGTCTCTCCAGAGATGTTAGATCGGGTTCAAGTCCGAGCTCTGGCTCCGCCACTCAAGGACATTCAGAGACTTGTCCCGAAGCCACTCCTGCATTGTTTTGGCTGTGTGCTTAGGGTTGTTGTCCTGTTGGAAGGTAAACCTTTGCTCCAGACGTGACACTTGGCATTCAGGCCAAAGAGTTCAATCTTGGTTTCATCAGAACAGAAAAACTTGTTTCTCATGGTCTGAGAGTCCTTTAGGTGCCTTTTGGCAAACTCCAAGCGGGCTGTCATGTGCCTTTTACTGAGGAGAGGCTTCTGTCTGGCCACTCTACCATAAATGCCTGATTGGTGGAATGCTGCAGAGATGGTTGTCCTTCTGGAAGGTTCACCCATCTCCACAGAGGAACTCTGG
The DNA here is from genome assembly GCF_964263955.1 of Coregonus lavaretus. NCBI lineage: Eukaryota > Metazoa > Chordata > Actinopteri > Salmoniformes > Salmonidae > Coregonus > Coregonus lavaretus. Next base: position 36,375,488 of record NC_139992.1, on the reverse strand, counting down.
AACTCTGTCAGAGTGACCATCAGGTTCTTGATCACTTCCCTCACCAAGGCCCTTCTCCCCCGATTGCTCAGTTTGGCCGGGCGGCCAGCTTTAGGAAGAGTCTTGGTGGTTCCAAACGTCTTCTACACTGCTCAAAAAAATTAAGGGAACACTAAAATAACACATCCTAGATCTGAATGAATGAAATAATCTTATTAAATACTTTTTTCTTTACATAGTTTAATGTGCTGACAACAAAATCACACAAAAATTATCAATGGAAATCAAATTTATCAACCCATGGAGGTCTGGATTTGGAGTCACCCTCAAAATTAAAGTGGAAAACCACACTACAGGCTGATCCAACTTTGATGTAATGTCCTTAAAACAAGTCAAAATGAGGCTCAGTAGTGTGTGTGGCCTCCACGTACCTGTATGACCTCCCTACAACGCCTGGGCATGCTCCTGATGAGGTGGCGGATGGTCTCCTGAGGGATCTCCTCCCAGACCTGGACTAATGCATCCGCCAACTCCTGGACAGTCTGTGGTGCAACGTGGCGTTGGTGGATGGAGCGAGACATGATGTCCCAGATGTGCTCAATTGGATTCAGGTCTGGGGAACGGGCGGGCCAGTCCATAGCATCAATGCCTTCCTCTTGCAGGAACTGCTGACACACTCCAGCCACATGAGGTCTAGCATTGTCTTGCATTAGGAGGAACCCAGGGCCAACCACACCAGCATATGGTCTCACATGGGGTCTGAGGATCTCATCTCGGTACCTAATGGCAGTCAGGCTACCTCTGGCGAGCACATGGAGGGCTGTGCGGCCCCCCAAAGAAATGCCACCCCACACCATGACTGACCCACCGCCAAACCGGTCATGCTGGAGGATGTTGCAGGCAGCAGAACGTTCTCCACGGCGTCTCCAGACTCTGTCACGTCTGTCACGTGCTCAGTGTGAACCTGCTTTCATCTGTGAAGAGCACAGGGCGCCAGTGGCGAATTTGCCGATCTTGGTGTTCTCTGGCAAATGCCAAACGTCCTGCACAGTGTTGGGCTGTAAGCACAACCCCCACCTGTGGACGTCGGGCCCTCATACCACCCTCATGGAGTCTGTTTCTGACCGTTTGAGCAGACACATGCACATTTGTCGCCTGCTGGAGGTCATTTTGCAGGGCTCTGGCAGTGCTCCTCCTGCTCCTCCTTGCACAAAGGTGGAGGTAGCAGTCCTGCTGCTGGGTTGTTGCCCTCCTACGGCCTCCTCCACGTCTCCTGATGTACTGGCCTGTCTCCTGGTAGCGCCTCCATGCTCTGGACACTACGCTGACAGACACAGCAAACCTTCTTGCCACAGCTCGCATTGATGTGCCATCCTGGATGAGCTGCACTACCTGAGCCACTTGTGTGGGTTGTAGACTCCGTCTCATGCTACCACTAGAGTGAAAGCACCGCCAGCATTCAAAAGTGACCAAAACATCAGCCAGGAAGCATAGGAACTGAGAAGTGGTCTGTGGTCACCACCTGCAAAGCAGTCCTTTATTGGGGGTGTCTTGCTAATTGCCTATAATTTCCACCTGTTGTCTATTCCATTTGCACAACAATATGTGAAATGTATTGTCAATCAGTGTTGCTTCCTAAGTGGACAGTTTGATTTCACAGAAGTGTGATTGACTTGGAGTTACACTGTGTTGTTTAAGTGTTCCCTTTATTTTTTTGAGCAGTGTATTTAAGAATGATGGAGGCCACCGTGTTCTTGGGGACCTTCAATGCTGCAGAAATTTTTTGGTACCCTTCCCCAGATCTGTGCCTCGACACAATCCTGTCTCGGAGCTCTACGGACAATTCCTTTGACCTCATGGCTTGGTTTCTGCTCTGACATGCACTGTAAACGGTGGGACCTTATATAGACAGGTGTGTGCCTTTCCAAATCATGTCCAATCAACTGAATTTACCACAGGTGGTAATGGACTCCAATCAAGAAGTAGAAACATCTCATTGGAAACAGGATACACCTGAGCTCAATTTCGAGTCTCATAGCAAAGGGTCTGAATACTTATGTAAATAAGGTATTTCTGTTTTTTATATTTAATACATTTGCAAACATTTCTAAAAACCTGTTTTCGCTTTGTCATTATGGGGTATTGTGTGTAGATTGATGAGGGAAATAATGTAATCCATTTTAGAATAAAATAAGGCTGTAACATAACAAAATGTGGAAATAGTCATGGGGTCTGAACACTTTCCGAATGCACTGTAACTACTGTAGTAAAAGAAAACTGTAGTATATACTATAGTAATTAATGTAGTGTGTTTGCAGATTGTAGCATTCTGTAGTATTTACTGTAGTGTTTTTGGACTGTAGTATACTGTAGTATTTACTGTAGTGTTTTTGGACTGTAGTATACTGTAGTATTTACTGTATTGTTTTTGGACTGTAGTATACTGTAGTATTTACTGTATTGTTTTTGGACTGTAGTATACTGTAGTATTTACTGTATTGTTTTTGGACTGTAGTATACTGTAGTATTTACTGTATTGTTTTTGGACTGTAGTATACTGTAGTATTTACTATAGTGTTTTTGTTTTATTATCTTTGACATAGAAGTGGAGGCTTTCTCCCTGTGGAAACCTACTGTAGAAATACTAAAAGAGCAAATTTTCCATAACCTGTAGGTAGGTATGACTGGGTAGTCCAGATAGTTCAGAGCTTCTGCTCTTTTTTATAACCTGTAGGGAACACAATATATGATCTATACTTGGCTAGGGAGGTTTCTCTCTTATGGGATGTGGGGGAAGGGGATGGGCAGGGTATATGCAAATTAAATGCTGTAGTATTTACTATAGTTAAAGAAATCGTGTTTTTGCGGACTGTAGTGTTTTTGCGGACATTACTGTAGTATTTACTTTAGTATTCTACAGTACCCAGAACATTCTATAGTAAGTACTACACATGATCGAGGGATACTACAGTCTGTAGTAGGGCTGTCCCCGACCCAAAAAAATTATAACAATCATTGTCATGTGGTTAATCAAAATTCTATCCAAATCTAAATGAAAATGATACAAACCTAAAAAGTAACTTCTATTGCCATTGCCAACCATGTAAAAATAGCCTACATAAAGCCAACAAATAAAAACATTGCAGCCTGCAGGTAGAAAATATCCTGATAAAAATAAATATCCTATAAATCACATTGGCTACACATGGCATGTCTGCAACGAACTTGAAACATTGTATCAACTATTAACTTGTGTCAGCCAAAGTTTGCACTAGCGAACTTGCAACATTGTATAAAATATTCTGGGCCCTCAGAGTTTCCTGCTCCAGTGAGCTCGGGACAGACACAGCTGTAGGCTATTTGCGCAAGGGACAACAATCAGTGCTTGACTTGGGCAGGAGCTCACCGGACTTGAGCGCCTGTTCCTCTTATAGAATATTAGCTCAAAAGTATTGTGGAGCTCCTGCACCTAAATATAAAACAGTACCAGCACCTAAAATGAGTACCAGAACCTATTTCAGTCCAAGTCAAGCACTGATAAGAAGTAATCAGGCAGTCCTATTTTATGATGTTTCCACTGAATCAGAGCATGACATTTTACCCTTTCACTGTCACGATCGTTATTAGATGAAGCGGACCAAGGCGCAGCGTGATAAGCGTACATTCTTTATTCAGTAGTACACAACACGAACCAAAACAATAAACAAACGATACGTGAAGTCCTAGGTTAATAGCACAAACCTTAACGGAACAAGATCCCACAAATAACTAGTCCAAAACAGGCTGCCTAAGTATGGTCCCCAATCAGAGACAACGAGCTACAGCTGTCTCTGATTGGGAACCACCCTGGCCAACATAGATCAACACGATCTAGAAACAAAAACATAGAAAACAAAACATAGAAAATCCATACCCTGGCTCAACATATAAGAGTCCCCAGAGCCAGGGTGTGACATTCACGCTGAGTGGTTATCGAAAGGGAGAGAGCTGGAAAGATTGAACAAATACATTGAAGAACTACTGTCATTCTCAATGGATGTAAAAATAGACTGTTTGATGTGAAGAAAACATTACTTTGAGAAGCTCCACAGCTCATTAATGGTGGTGCGGTAAGCCAATCAGAAATACTATCAGATCCCCAAATGGGCATATTTATATGCTTACGTTTGCGCGCAGGCCAGGTAGCCTATAGGCCTACTTCTATGCGTGCACATCCTTACTCAACATTGACAAGAGCGCTCCAAACAAAAGACAATGACTAAATTGACAAAACTTGTATTTGAATGAAATAAACCAAAACTTGTTTCTCATAAGTGTAGCATAGGTTGTGCACTCTGCAAACAACGTGTCCACTCTGACAATGAGAACGGGAAGACTGGAATAATTATTATTGAATGCCTTAAAATAAATTACCATAACCAAAGTAACAAACATTGTAGATTACAAATTATAGGAATTAACGGTATATGTACTACTGGTGATATACAGTTGAAGTCGTAAGTTTACATACACTTAGGTTGGTGTCATTAAAACTCATTTTTCAACCACTCCACAAATCTCTTGTTAACAAACTATAGTTTTGGCAAGTCGGTTAGGACATCCACTTTGTGCATGACACAAGTCTTTTTTTTTTTTTTTTACATTTTAGTCATTTAGCAGACGCTCTTATCCAGAGCAATTAGGGTTAAGTGCCTTGCTCAAGGGCACATCGACAGATTTTTCACCTAGTCGGCTCAGGGATTAGAACCAGCGACCTTTCGGTTACTGGCACTACGCTCTTAACCACTAAGCTAACTGCCGCCCCCAGATGTTTACATACACTAAGTTGACTGTGCCTTTAAACAGCTTGGAAAATTCCAGAAAATGATGTCATGGCTTTAGAAGCTTCTGATAGGCTAATTGACATCATGAGTCAATTGGAGGTGTACCTGTGGATGTATTTCAAGGCCTACCTTCAAACTCAGTGCCTCTTTGCTTGACATCATGGGAAAATCAAAAGAAATCAGCCAAGACCTCAGGAAAAAAATGGTAGACCTCCACAAGTCTGGTTCATCCTTGGGAGCAATTTCCAACTGCCTGAAGGTACCACGTTCATCTGTACAAACAATAGTACGCAAGTATAATCACCATGTGACCACGCAGCCGTCATACCGCTCAGGAAGGAGACGCGTTCTGTCTCCTAGAGATGAACGTACTTTGGTGCGAAAAGTGCAAATCAATCCCAGAACAACAGCAAAGGACCTTGTGAAGATGCTGGAGGACACAGGTACAAAAGTATCTATATCCAGAGTAAAACGAGTCTTATATCGACATTACCTGAAAGGACGCTCGGCAAGGAAGAAGCCACCGCTCCAAAACCGCCATAAAAAAGCCACACTACGGTTTGCAACTGCACATGGGGACAAAGATCATACTTTTTGGAGAAATGTCCTCTGGTCTGATGAAACAAAAATAGAACTGTTTGGCCATAATGACTATCGTTATATTTGAAGGAAAAAGGGGGGCGCTTGCAAGCCGAAGAACACCATCGCAACTGTGAAGCACGGGGGTGGCAGCATCATGCTGTGGGGGTGCTTTGCTGCAGGAGGGACTGGTGCACTTCACAAAATAGATGGCATCATGAGGAAGGAAAATTATGTGGATATATTGAAGAAGCATCTCAAGACATCAGTCAGGAAGTTAAAGCTTGGTCACAAATGGGTCTTCCAAATGGACAATGACCCCAAGCATACTTCCAAAGTTGTGGCAAAATGGCTTAAGGACAACAAAGTCAAGGTATTGGAGTAGCCATCACAAATCCCTGACCTCAATCCTATAGAAAATGTGTGGGCAGAACTGAAAAAGTGTGTGCGAGCAAGGAGGCCTACAAACCTGACTCAGTTACACCAGCTCTGTCAGGAGGAATGGGCCAAAATTCACCCAAATTATTGTGGGAAGCTTGTGGAAAGCTACCCGAAACGTTTGACCCAAGTTAAACAATTTAAAGGCAATGCTACCAAATACTAATTGAGTGTATTCAAACTTCTGACCCACTGGGAATGAGATGAAATAAATAAAAGCTGAAATAAATCAAATCAATTTTATTTGCCACTTGCGCCGAATACAACAGGTGTAGACATTACAGTGAAATGCTTACTTACAAGCCCTTAACCAACAATATATTTTTAAAGATATATTTTTTAAAATTGTTAAGTAAAAATGATAAAAGCAAATAACTAAAGAGCAGCAGTAAAATAAAATAAGAGTTGAGAGGCTATATTCAGGGGGGTACCGGTGCAGAGTCAATGTGCGGGGGCACCGACTAGTCGAGGTAATTGAGGTAATATGTACATGTGGGTAGAGTTAAAGTGACTATGCATAAATAATAGACAGAGTAGCAGCAGCGTAAAAGAGGGGGGTGGGGGTGTGGGGGCAGTGCAAATAGTCAGGGTAGCAATGATTAGCTGTTCAGGAGTCTTATGACTTGGGGGTAGACGCTGTTGAGAAGCCTTTTGGACCTACACTTGGCGCTCCGGTACCGCTTGCCATGTGGTAGCAGAGAGAACAGTCTATGACTAGGGTGGCTGGAGTCTTTGACAATTTTGAGGGCCTTCCTCTGATACCGCCTGGTATAGAGGTCCAGGATGGCAGGAAGCTTGGCCCCAGTGATGTACTGGGCCGTACGCACTACCCTCTGTAGTGCCTTGTGGTCGGAGGCCGAGCAGTTGCCATACCAGGCGGTGATGCAACCAGTCAGGATGCTCTCGATGGTGCAGCTGTATAACCTTTTGAGGATCTGAGGACCCATGCCAAATCTTTTCAGTCTCCTGAGGGGGAATAGGCTTTGTCGTGCCCTCTTCACGACTGTCTTGGTGTGTTTGGACCATGTTAGTTTGTTGGTGATGTGGACACCAAGGAACTTGAAGCTCTCAACCTGTTTCACTACAGCCCCGTCGATGAGAATGGGGGCTTGCTCAGTCCTCTTTTTTTCCCCTGTAGTCCACAATCATCTCCTTTGTCTTGATCACGTTGAGGGAGAGGTTGTTATCCTGGCACCACACGGCCAGGTCTCGGACCTCCTCCCTATAGGCTGTCTCATCGTTGTCGGTGATCAGGCCTACCACTGTTGTGTCGTCAGCAAACTTAATGATGGTGTTGGAGTCGTGCCTGGCCATGCAGTCATGGGTGAACAGAGAGTGCAGGAGGGGACTAAGCACGCACACCTGAGGGGTCCCCGTGTTGAGGATCAGCGTGGCAGATGTGTTGTTACCTACCCATACCACCTGGGGGCGGCCCGTCAGGAAGTCCATGATCCAGTTGCAGAGGGAGGTGTTTAATCCTTAGCTTAGTGATGAGCTTTGAGGGCACTATGGTGTTGAACGCTGAGCTGTAGTCAATGAACAGCATTCTCACGTATGTGTTCCTCTTGTCCAGGAGGGAAAGGGCAGTGTGGAGTGCAATAGAGATTGCATCATCTGTGGATCTGTTGGGGCGGTATGCAAATTGGAGTGGGTCTAGGGTTTCTGGGATAATGGTGTTGATGTGAGCCATGACCAGCCTTTCAAAGCACTTCATGGCTACAGACGTGAGTGCTACGGGTCGGTAGTCATTTAGGCAGGTTATCTTAGTGTCCTTGGGCACAGGGACTATGGTGGTCTGCTTGAAACATGTTGGTATTACAGACTCAGTCAGGGACATGTTGAAAATGTCAGTGAAGACACTTGCCAGTTGGTCAGCACATGCTCGGAGTACACGTCCGGTAATTTGTCTGGCCCTGCGGGCTTGTGAATGTTGACCTGCTTAAAAGTCTTACTCACATCGGCCACGGAGAGCGTGATTACAGTAATCCGGAACAGCTGGTGCTCTCATGCATGCTTCAGTGTTGCTTGCCTCGGAGCGAGCATTGAAGTGATTTAGCTCGTCTGGTAGGCTTGTGTCACTGGGCAGCTCGCAGCTGTGCTTACTTTTGTAGTCTGTAATTGTTTTCAAGCCCTGCCACATCCGACGAGTGTCAGAGCCGGTGTAGTACGATTCAATCTTAGTCCGGTATTGACTCTTTGCCTGTTTGATGGTTCGTCGGAGGGCATAGCAGGATTTCTTATAAGCGTCCGGGTTAGAGTCCCGCTCCTTGAAAGCGGCAGCTCTACCCTTTAGCTCAGTGCGGATGTTGCCTGTAATCCATGGCTTCTGGTTGGGGTATGTACGGTCACTGTGGGGACGACTTCATCAATGCACTTATTGATGAAGCCAGTGACTGATGTGGTGTACTGCTCAATGCTATCTGAAGAATCCCGGAACATATTCCAGTCTGTGCTAGCAAAACAGTCCTGTAGCTTAGCATCTGCATCATCTGACCAATTTTTTATTAACTGAGTCACTGGTGCTTCCTCCTTTCGTTTTTGCTTATAAGCAGGAATCAGGAGGATAGCGTTATGGTCAGATTTGCCAAATGGAGGGCGAGGGAGAGCTTTGTATGCGTCTCTGTGTGTGGAGTAAAGGTGGTCTAGAGTTTTTTGTCCTCTGGTTGCACATTTAACATTCTGGTAGAAATTAGGTAGAACAGATTTAAGTTTCCCTGCATTAAAGTCCCCGGCCACTAGGAGCGCTGCCTCTGGATGAGAGTTTTCTTGTTTTCTTATGGCCTCATACAGCTCATTGAGTGCAATCTTAATGCCAGCATCTGTTTGTGGTGGTAGATAGACACCTACGAAAAATATAGATGAAAAGTCTCTTGGTAAATAGTGTGGTCTACAGCTTATCGTGAGATACTCTACCTCAGCCGAGAAAAACCTCAAGACTTCCTTAGTATTAGATTTTGTGCACCAGCTGTTGTTTACAAATATACACAGACCGCCACCCCTTGTCTTACCGGAGTCAGCCGTTCTATCCTGCCGATGTTGTCGTTCAGCCACGACTCTGTGAAACATAATATATTACAGTTTTTAATGTCCCGTTGGTAGGATAACCGTAATCTTAGGTCGTCCAATTTGTTCTCAAATGATTGAACATTGGCTAATAGGATTGATGGAAGAGGCAGTTTACTCGCTCGCTATCGGATCCTTACAAGGCACCCCGACCTACATCCATGATATCTCTGTCTCTTTCTCATGCGAATGACGGGGATTTGGGCCTTGTCGGGTGTCTGTAGGATATCCTTTCACTGTCCTGATATCCAGAAGCTCTTTTTGGTCATAAGAGGCGGTGGCAGAAACATTATGTAAAGAATCAATTACAAATAACGTGAAAAAACACACATAATAGTACAATTGGTTAGAGGGCTGTAAAACGGCAGCCATCTTCTCCGGCGCCACTTACTAAATCATTCTCTCTACTATTATTCTGACATTTCACATTCTTCAAATAAAGTGGTGATCCTAACTGACCTAAAACAGGGAATTTTTACTAGGATTAAATGTCAGGAATTGTGAAAAACTGAGTTCAAATGTATTTGGCTAAGGTGTATGTAAACTTCCGACTTCAACTGTATATGTAATGGAGAATTGATATACACTAACAATAAAACGCAAACAATTCACACAATGAAGTTATGAAACAATGAATGTGCACAAATTGGCGGGAGAGAGAAGTGCATTGTGCATCTGGGCGCATGGTCAATCTGACGTCTGCATTGGCCATGCAGCATTTACGGTGATATGGCCTCAGCAGAAGTTAGGGAATTCATACTTCTTGCGCTTCGCGGAGCAGTGCAGAGCTGTTGTCAAGGAAGTGAGTTTGTGTTCATACAGGATGTACCGTCCCCACCTACCATCAACCAATCATGCCAATATGGAGCTATACAGAGCCTGCCACATTGTTAAAACATTTGGGAGGCGCATGGCGATGCGGTACGGAGCTCGATTTGGCCTCTGCATGCCTCTGGAGGCTCCGCAATAGTGTCACACCCTCCATATGGAGCCTCCAACCACATTTTCCGATCAAGCATAAATTGGCTTTTAGTCTAGGCCTCTGCAATGGATTAGTTCACTGATATGGGCGCAAATATATATATATTTGTTACTGCTCTACTAAAACAAATCTCGGTTGACCAACAGCCTAACGACCAAATAATCGATCAGTCGACTAATTGGGGTCAGCCCTAGTGTGTAGTATAGTATTCTACAGATTTCTATACTAAGTACTGTAGTATTCTATAGTAAACTGTAGTATTTTTCATGTGGGCATTGACTCTCTATTGCAGTCAATCCATATGAATTGATTACATAATATGGGCAAGCAATACAATAACCTCAGTGATGGGCAGCAGACAGGCATCCACCTCCCAGACAACAAGCTACAACAGAATGCCATGATACACAACACCACAACCAGTCTATTCTAGCCACTGTGTATCCTTGACTTAACTTCAAACTGCTTCAAACTACACCCGGCCAGAATGTTTCCTGAATATTTCCTGTACGACTGCCAGATCCAACCCTGAAGGTTGTTTTTTCAGATTATGTGGATACAAGAAAAACACAACGTTCATTACAGTGATAAAGTATCGCAGCGATGCCAGCATAGAGCTGAGTAGTACATTACTAGCCTGGTCCAAAATCTGTTTGTTCCAACTCCTATGGTCATTGTTATGCCGATGGCAAGACAGCACAAACAGATATGGGACCAAGCTAGTGCATTCCCCAGAAGGCTGTGAAAAAAGCAGTGGTCTGGGGGCTGACGCTCCACAGCAGCATGCACCTCATTAGCTGATCTAATTTACTAATCAGGGCCTGAAACCCTGCTACATGAAGGAAGAGAGAGGCAGGGGGTGACGTCAACTCCCAAACTACCAGAAACACAGCTCTGCTGCAGCCCACAGAGGAAGAAGTTGGTATGTAAAAAAGCTATATGTACATTTGCGTTACAGTTAGTGAGTGCATACATTTTTTTTATTTTTCATACTGGCCCCCCATGGGAATCGAACCCACAACCCTGGAATGTGCAAACGCCATGCTCTACCAACTGAGCTACATCCCTGCCGGCCATTCCCTCCCCTATGCTGGGCCAATTGTGCGCCGCCCCATGGGTCTCCCGGTCGCGGCCGGCTACGACAGAGCCTGGATTCGAACCAGGATCTCAAGTTGCGCAGTGCCTTAGACCACTGCGCCACTCGTGAGGTATATGTTTATGAAGCCTGTTTCATTTTGGAACCTTGCTGCAGTATGGAACATAGAGCAAAATTGAGGAGGGAATTCTGGAACTCTGAGAAGTAGTGTTTGGGCTGGGAGGAAGGATACAGAGGTAAAAAGGTTGGGTGCTTTTGATGCTGTACTTTTTTTCCAGAAGTATTCACAGACATTTTTTGCATGACAGTAATGGCCAGTCCTTTTCATATAATTTCCCACCGGCTCCATACTCTTTGGTGACGTCCCTTTTTTGTAACTGAAAGCAAATGTATATATACACACACACACATTTCTCATCTACAATGTAGCTGATGGCTGTTGAAAGGGAATAACGGGAGCCATTGTCCGGACCCACTGAGGCAGACTGAAGATGCGTGGGCAAATGCGTCAGAGCAGAGCTACTGACGGACATACAGGGGTTGCTCTCTCTCTCTCTACCTCTCTCCATCTCTCTCTCTCTCTTTGTTACCTTACCTGACCACTTTGGTTCCTCCTCTTATGGCCTGCATATCGATCATACACCCGGTGTTCATGTAGGATGCCAGGTTGATCTCTGAGAACTCAGCCTGTGAAACAAGGAGTAAAACACCACACTGAATTATACACATTATTCACTGGGGGATAGAAGTAGCACATTACTGTAAAACACAATTTCCATATGATGTATATAGGCCTGAAGAGAGCGAGAGCAAGAGCGAGAGCGAGAGACTAATCAAGTTATCCAGAGTGTCTGTGTCTTTGGCCTCCCGGAGAGGACAGGACAGCAGAGGCCTTGTGACAGGGAGGGAGGCTTTAGCCCAGGCAGCTACTTAATGACTTCATCAACCTCCCAGGCAGAGCAGAGATCCTCTCTGGAGGGGAAGGGACACTGCAGCTTGGCCTGTCTGGGAGAGAGCTCTGGGAACAGAGGGACTAGAATGGGGCATTAGGGGCCAAGTGCTTCCATTGTCTCTCATGTAATTACAGGTTAGAAATACAGTGCTATGAAAAAGTATTTGCCCCCTTTCTAATCCCCAAACCATCACACCACCACCACGCTTGACCTTTGGTATGATGTTCTTACTGTGGAATGCAGAGTTTGGTTTTCGCCAGGCATTACTGGAACCATGTTGTCCATAGAACGTTCTTCCAAAAGTCTTGATGATCATCCAGGTGCTTTTTGGAAAACTTGAGTCAACTTTTTGGACGAGATGGGTCCCATTATGCCTGGCGAAAACCAAACACTGCATTCCACAGTAAGAACATCATACCAAAGGTCAAGCATGGTAGTGGTGGTGTGATGGTTTGGGGATGCTTTGCTGCCTCAGGACCTGGACGACTTGCCTTAATAGAAGGAACCATGAATTCTGCTCTGTATCAGAGAATTCTACAGGAGAATGTCAGACCATCCGTCTATGAGCTGAAGCTGAAGCGCAGCTGGGTCATGCAGCAAGACAATGATCCAAAACACACAATCAAGTCTACATGAAAGTTGCTAAAAAGCAACACATTTGAAGTTTTGGAATGGCCTAGTCAAAGTCCAGACCTAATCCCAATTGAGATGTTGTGGCAGGACTTGAAACGAGCAGTTCATGCTTGAAAACCCACACGTCACTCAGTTAAAGCAGTTCTGCATGGAAGAGTGGGCCAAAATTCCTCCACAGCGACGTGAGAGACTGATCAACAACTACAGGAAGCATTTGGTTGGAGTCATTGCAGCTAAAGGTGGCACAACCAGTTATTGAGTGTAAGGGGGCAATTACTTTTTCACACAGGGGAATTGGGTGTTGCATAACTTTGATTATGAAATAAATATGTAATTGTTGTGTTATTTGTTCACTTCTGTTCCCTTTATCTAATATTACGTTTTGGTTGAAGATCTGATAACATTCAGTATCACAAATATGCAAAAGTAGAGAAAATTTGAAAGGGGGCAAATACTTTTTCATAGCACTGTAGATTTGCTCCAGAGATTTAGACATTTACATTTTACATTTTAGTCATTTAGCAGACGCTCTTATCCAGAGCGACTTACAGGAGCAATTAGGGTTAAGTGCCTTGCTCAAGGGCACATTTACGTCATTTAGCAGACGCTCTTATCCAGAGCGACTCACCAATTGGTGCGTTCACCAGCTCCCATGAATCTGGTTTTATTAGTCTGTCACTGGCTGACTGTGTTCTCAGCACAGTACCTTGCAAGGGGACACGTGTTAAATGCATATTGTACCTAAATGTAATAAATTCATAGCAGATTCCAAATCTACCTACATCCACTTCAGCCCAGACACAGATCACATACATTATTAGCCATTAGTACATTTTGTTGCAGGGTAAATGCTGTACATTCAGGCACATGCCCAATGGGTGTGGCCCCTTGGGGAAACTTGGTATTGAGACACACAGCCACTTTCCTATCCATGGCGAACCCAAGAGCATAATATCCAAACACATGACATCCTCTATGTATGGCATGTCTGCTAAAGGGCTGATTAAATACACGCCATATTTATGATAGAGAACCACAGAGACAGACATGCGAATGAATGATGCTGTCCTAAGCCAGGAATCAGTAAGGAATTAAACGCTACATTTAAAACACATTTTACATATTTTTCAGATCATAATAAAATCTAATCACTGCAGTCATTTCAGTTTGGGATTTTATTTGATCATATGCTGGGTTCATGTCTTTGTTTTTGGCCTTGGTGACCTTGTTTGGGTGTTGGTACCCTACCAGATTTAGCTTCACTGAGGGCCAAAAAGCTAATGAACCCTAAAGAAAAGACAACATTCCTGCCCTACATTACTGTGAACATGCAGACCAGTCACTGAGGAGGCCAGTCTACTCAGGATGGAAGTGGAGGTGAGGGTTAGGGGTCAAAGGTCAAGAAGGATTGGTTTCAGTCCGTATACTGCAGTGTGGGATGTTACAGGCCAATGTTACAGAGTTAGAGTAGAGCTTATCTCAAGCCCTCCAAGTCCTAGCTAGGTGCTCCCATTAGAGGTTAGGAACCAAAAGCCCCAGAGACCAGCAAGATGTTGACCTCAGACTTCTAGTGGTAACATTTGTCAGACTTAACATCACTTTCAAGTATGTAGAGTGACACTAATGCAGGCACTTTAATGTGTAGTCCTGCAACTTTTCTACTATGAAAAATTCAAATTTGGCGGATCTGGTTAACTCCCAAACACAACATTACATTGGTGATATCATTTGTCATACGAGGAACATACATGGGCTCGTAGTGGGCCAAATTCAATAATTCACTCTTCCTATAGGCTACATAGTTAAACAATGAGACACTAATCTGAATAAACAAGGTACACTGAGGCATACAAAACATTATGAACTTTCCATGATATAGACTGACCAGGTGAAAGCTATGATCCCTTATTGATGTCACTTGTTAAATCCACTTCAAATCAGTGTAAATGAAGGAAGACAGGTTAAAGAAGGATTTTAAAGCCTTGAGACAATTGAGACATGGATTTTGCAAGACAAAAATATTTATGTGCCTTTGAACGGGGTATGGTAGTAAGGGCCAGGCGAACCGGTTGGTGTCAAGAACTGCAACGCTGCTGGGTTTATCACGCTCAACAGTTTCCCGTGTGTATCAAGAATGGTCCACCACCCAAAGTACATCCAGCCAACTTTGGCGTCAACATGGGCCAGCATCCCTGTGGAACGCTTTCGACACCTTGTAGAGTCCATGCCCCGACGAATTGAGTCTGTTCTGAGGACAAAAGGGGGGGTGCAAGTCAATATTAGAAAGGTGTTCTTAATGTTTTGTACGCTCTGTGTATGTTCAGATTGTGGTGGAGTCACAAACACAGGATGGGACTGACATTGTTTAGCTGCTCTAGTGTTAATACGAACTTTGTCAAAGTAAAGCCACAGAACGTCGTTCGAACATCTGCTATGCAAATTGAAGAACAATAGCCATCTGTGTAAGCTTTGTATTTGGCCGATGCATGTGGATGACTAAAACCCCCTGGAACATGGATGACTTAAAGTTCCCATCCAGGCATTGTGAGTTCAGCCTCTGACGTTATGATGGAGAAACATGAGCTTGTCCTCTAACCTGAGAAGCACTCTGAAACCTCACTGATATGTGGCAATCTCAAAAGGCCACAACCTGAAGAGACCATGACTTTCCTTAACTTCCAGT
This sequence comes from Coregonus lavaretus, assembly GCF_964263955.1. Lineage (NCBI taxonomy): Eukaryota > Metazoa > Chordata > Actinopteri > Salmoniformes > Salmonidae > Coregonus > Coregonus lavaretus. The sequence continues at coordinate 36,360,259 of NC_139992.1, read as the reverse complement.
GTTTGTTGTTTGTGAAGCACCAGTGTTACTCTTCAGCTATCTATCGGAGTCTCTGCAGAGTGTATACTTTGTAGGAAAGGATGCAGGCCAAGGCCTCCATTTATTTGAATAGAAAACAGTGTCTTCTATACAGTTTGTTGCAACCAATATACTCCAGAATCCTAATCAAAATGCTCAATTGTGGCCAGCACAAACAAAAAGTATGGGGGAGTATGTCTTCCTCATTCGTTCATTTCCAGAACAATTGTTTTGTTTTTTATGTTTGTGTATGACGAAGACGATTAGTGATTAAGGCAGTAGCCTAACCTAGCCTGTTAATGTTAGCTAGCTACTACTAGTGGATATCATTGTAGCTAAAAGTAAGCTATAGAGATTTGAAACAATTTGCTACCATGTCTAAGAGACAAAAACTTTCAGAAAGCGAATATTTTAAAAAATGAATGAGAAAAGAGGCACAGTCTCTAAACCAAAGACAATCGCTGCTGAAATGTATCAGCGTGCAGCAATGTCCATCAGCCGGTGTGGAGAATGACAAGCCTCCGAGGACAGGCCATTCATTCGCCGAGAACAACGAGCCCCCGTTCGCTGATTCTAGCAGCGAAGAGGGCAAACCGGAGAAGTCCGAGCCATGCACTTCCACTGATGATGACAGCTCTCTGGCTGGACAAGAACAGGTGGTTGCGCCAGGCCTAGCCACACCTCCAATCAATGCTGGTGAAGACCCTACTATCTTGGACCCGGACTCAGATTCGTCGCTCCCCGTCCCCGATGACAGTGGTGGTGCTGCTGCTAAATCCAACTCCCAGACAAAAAACATAAAAGATCCCGGTGAGTGGGCAAAATATATGAATTGATCTTTACGGGATATGTTAGTGCAGGCTGGGCCACATCAGGATAAAGAGGGGAATTTCCCAAGAGATGAGGGGCAACGAAAGTTTTCGGTGGCCCACTACAATAGGAGGATGGCGAACAGGGAGAGAGTGGAGAGACCATGGCTTGTCTATTCCGAGCAAAACGATGCAGCCTTCTGTTTTTTTGCAAACTTTTTTCACACGAGTGCAAATCTGCGCTGGTCAGGGATAGAACCAGGGACTGGAAGAATCTGTGCCACCTCCTCAGCTCGCATGAGAAGTTACATGACCACCTAGATAGTTTCCAATGGTGGAAGGAGCTGGAGATCAGGCTGGTGTCCAAGCAAACTATCGATGCCCAAGTCCAACGGGCTATTGACAGAGAGACTCTCCACTGGCAGGAGGTGCTGCAGAGGCTCATAGCCCTGATACGTGTAATGGCCACCCAGAACATTGCGTTACGTGGGACCACCGATAGGCTGAACAAGCCAAATAATGGGAACTTTCTGAAGTTTGTGGAAATGCTGGGTATCTTTGATGGAATCATGAAGGAGCATGTAAGGAGAGTACAGTCCAAAGAACGAAATCATTGACATGCTGGCACAAGAGATCCAGCGGACAGTGTGCAGTGATCTAAAAGCAGCCAAATATTTTTCAATAATTTTGGACTGCACACCAGACAAGAACAAAACAGAGCAGATGACCATGGTTGTGCGTTTTGTTTCAACCGAGGATGATGGGTCAGTGCGCACGAGAGAGCACTTCCTGGAGTTTAGTGAACTGCTTGACGCAATGGGGGCGGGCATGACCGAATTGCTCACCTCAAAACTACAGAAACATGGCATCGCCATCATGGACATGAGAGGGCAGGGGTATGACAATGGGGCGAATTTTCGGAGTAGGCACAGCAGAGTTCAAAAGAGAGTGCAGGATATCAATCCGAGGGCCTTTTTTGTGCCATGCAGAGCGCACTCGCTGAACCTGGTTCTCTCTGATGCAGCATCGTGTTGCTTGGAGGTGGCTGAGTTTTTTAACACCATCCAAGAGATTTATACATTTATACAAGGTTGGAGGCAAACAGCATTGCCACCAAGATGAACAACTTTGGCTTCATGTGCGCAGTGGTCGTTTGGCATGACATCTTGTTCGAAGTGAACATCACCAGTAAGAGTTTGCAGGCAGTGAGTTTTAACATTTCACTAGCAGTGGCTCAACTGAACTCAACCAGGGTATTCCTCCAAGACTACCGCTCCTATGATGCAGCTTTCGCTGGCGCTTTAGCAAGCGCAAAAGAGTTGGCAGAGGAGATGGGTATTGAGCCCTGTTTCCCAGTGCAGCCCACGGTCCGTCCCAGGAAGAAGAGGAGTCTGTTTGGCTATGAGGGAGAGGATGAGCCTGTGACTGACCCTCAGTAGAAATTCAAAGTACATTTCTTTCATCAAATTCTTGATTCTGCTATCCAGTCCGTCAACGAGCGCTTTACGCAGCTCGAAGAGCACAGCAGTATTTTCAGCATCCTGTACAACATCCCCACCATCAAGGATATGGACACCGCAGCACTTACCAGGGACTGCGCAACACTGGCGAGGGCCCTTACGTACGGGGATTTCCAGGGACATCGACGCAAAATATCTGTGTAATGAGCTCAAAGTCTTGAGCAGGAGACTGGACAGTGAGACAAAACCACTCGACGCACTGAAATACATATCCAGACACCAAATGGCCTCCTTGTATCCCAATGCCTTTATTGCCCTGAGAGTTCTTCTCACGCTCCCGGTGACAGTGGCAAGTGGAGAGCGCACATTCTCCAAGCTCAAACTCATCAAAAACTACCTGCGCTCTACTATGAGTCAAGAGAGACTCAATGGACTCGCCACCATATCAATTGAACACGAGTTGTCTTACAAAATCAACCTTCAACAAGCAGTGCATGCTTTTGCTGCCAGGAAGGCCAGGTGAATCAACTTGTCTTTGAATAAAAGGTAAGCGTTGATCATACACTCGCATTAATTTGTAAGATTACTCAATTATCTATCACCTGTTTACCTTGTATTTTTTTGATTTAAATAGACTAGATCCTAATCTCGCTCTCTCACTTTCTCTCTTTCTCTCTCTCTCTCTCTCCCCTCTCTCTGTCTCTCTCAGATGATTTGATTTCAGGACCATGGACAGCTACCGAGATAAAACATCGCTGACTGCAGAGGAAAGAGGCCACTCTAGGCGGAGACTAAACAAATAAATGCTGAAACTGATGTTGGACAATCAAACTCGCTATGTAAATAAACAAAATTCGTTAAGGCTGGGTCATTGACACAAAGCTTATTTTACACTGCTCCAGCGAAACGAGGCCCGCCATGCATTTATGAAAGCACTTGTTTCTAAAGCTCAAATGATCTCACTCTTTTTTACAGTTCTACAGGAATATTAAAATATATGTTAAATATGTTATATAATAGTCTTATTTTTATTGTAATTCTAACAATTATGGGATCATGCCATGTGGGATAACAGGTGGCATATTATTAATAAGAAACTCGGTTTCCTACTATGGGTAGTTGGCTGCAAAGTGATAGCAACATTGTAACTCTCCGATGCAGGGGTTAAAGTAAAATTCCCTTCTGCCTGGTAAGGGACCACCTATACAGTATGTGCACGCGTGCGCCAACATTTTTTATGGGCATAATCATAGAATTACATATATAATTGGAGCCTATTTCTTCCTATTCCAAAAAATAAGTGGTAAGCCTACCTGTTTGACAGACACAATTACGCTATCCATAGATGTCGGTATAGCCAAATACTCCAATACTGTCGCATGCACTCCTTAAATACCTCCGTGTCTGGGAAGGGCTTGGTGTGTTTGGGCTCTATTTGAGTGAGGGTATCACATACCCTTTGTTAAAGAAAAGGGCAAAAAGGATATCTATTGTTTTCTTTATATTTTGAAATAAATGCATAAAACGTATCCAAATTATATCAAGTGTTCTATAAGGATGCTTAACTCTGTGATGCCTTATGGTAGAAACATGCTCTAAAATGCCCGTGAAAGACGTGACTCCGATGCATGTGGGGATATATTGATTCCTCTCTATGACATTCTGAAGCTGAGCTGCAGCCTATAATATTCGAGGAGATTTAAAAATGGACTTTGCTATTCTGTCCCTATTAATTGAGCCTTTCTCTTTCTGAAAAGAGAAGATGTTTGTTTAAACCCAGGCAGCTTTTAGGGAAGCACTTCTGTTGTTGGGTTATACAACGGACGAGTAGCCAGCAGTTGAAGCTTACATTTTTCTGCGTCGGTAGAGCCTCTGTCTGGGTGGAAAGGTAACTTTTGAAAGTGCCATGCTTAGATTCATAAGGATGTCTAACAAGACACTGGTTTCACATAGAGAAATATGGGGGGTGCAGATTTTTGTCTCACCTAGGGCGGCAGAACGTCCACGGCCGGCCCTGGTTGCACTCACAGTGGAGAAGACGAGAGCAGGGGGCGAGTAAATGCCCTAATCTCATTTACGGGACAGCGAGGCGCCACTCACTCTCAATGAGTCTCAAAGACACAACACACTGGAACTTGGCTCCCTTCCTCTCCTCAGCTCCTCTCCATTGATACCCGCCTCTCAACAAAACATCTGTGTGCTCGGCACAATGCTTTGCCGTCACCAAGAAACTCTTAAAGACGTAACAGACACACACAGAGGCGCACACACTCTCACTCACACACACACACACAAATGCACAGAGAAACACACACACACACACACACCACACATTGCAGTATACAGATCTGCAACTCATCCCCCTGTCAAATTGCAATCTTTCAGCAGGGGCCTACGTTGACATTTGCTGTGACCAGATAAAACCAGAAGAGTGGGCTAGTTTCTGGCAACAACCAAAAACTCTCCACAACTCCTGCTATTGGCTGGTTGGCTCGCTCGGTGAGGCCCCCTATCATTGGACAGTTATGGATGAGCCGTTTGTGTGACTGGGGCGAGTGCCCGGGACGCAGGGCCCGTTTGACAGTGCCATGGTTACCATCAGGGTAATAGATTCAGATTTGTGTTAGAGCAGCTCGCACCCTGGGAAAGGAAAACAGGACAGGATACATGAGAACTGCCTTCTCTCCCCTTTAACTGCCCCCAGCACACGATTCTCCTTTCCTCTATAAACGCCACTGCTATCGCCTTGATGTCATTTAACGGTGGATCTCTGTGTTGCCAGACCAGTTGCAGTATTTCTAAATGTGCCAGGAGGCTGCAGTACAGTCTTTGATGCTGGTATCCAACATACCAAGCAGTCTGGCTGGAGAGACATCTTTCTGAGTGCCTAAATGATACTCACACCAAATAATGACAACAGTTGTCTTCCACAACCTCTTAATATTCAAGGAACAGGATCTGAAGTACCAACTGTCCGAAATGTATTGTTTTTAAAACCCTACCCTGGCCTCAAAAAGAGTGTTCCATGATTTAACTGATTAAAGTCTCTCTCTGGGCTCTGTAGTGTTCCATCCTTGTAGCTGTCTTGGCCAAATCTTGACTTGAGATAGAGTGCACATGCATAACTCAAACTTGTGCACAAATTTGTGTATGAGAGTGTTTTTAAAGTCTGTATTAGGCCCTCTGAACAGCCGGCGGAGAGTATAAATGAGCATGCTGAAAGCACTCTTCCCTACTGTACCACACACACAAACACACACAGACACACAGACAGGGCCCCAGGACAAGTGGACAGCACAGTAAACACAGCAATAGACTCCAAATATGGTCCCCCCTCCCCCTCTCCCTCCTTCCCCTCTCTCCTCCCCTTCTGGCCCTCGCTAGGATCACACAACACAAAGCTCATCTGAAATCTTTGGGAGTATTTTTAGAATTCTGATAATGGGTGTCAGAGGTTCAGGTGCACAAGGTGCCTTTCGTTATGGTCAGGTAACAAACTTGTAAACGAGAACTTTGGTGGTCTGGAGTAAAACCACATGCAAATTTAAAGCATTATCCATAATGTGATAAGTGACTTTACTCCAACTATGCCGGCTTCTGCTGGCGAAAAGCATGTGATCGATATTGACATCTGCAACAGTTATAGAACAATTCAATCCTGTATGAGGTGTCATGCTCTTAGGACACAGGGTACTGATAAACAATGACAAGCGCTCAACTCCTAGAACTGTGGCAAACCCTCTTTCACAGAAAGGATTCTCTGCTGACCTCTTCATGTGTGAGACGCATTTAGCCTAAACCTCCTGCTCCTCCCCCTCAATCATTAAATGGCCCATTATATCTCCTGTAAAAGAAACAGTCACCCTGACCAGATCCCTCTCGATATATACAAAAGCAACAGTCTGAGTGGGAAACCTAAAATAGCTCCTGGTGATAAACGTAGGTGTGGGGTAGACTCTTATCTTGTGGTTTCCTTTGTGTCCAAACATAGCGGTTTTTTCTACAGCAGAAATGACTGTTTACTTGGACTAGATACACTTAACCTCATTTATCTGAACAAACAAATGTGTGCTGCATTGTAAGGCAGTGGAGTCTGAGAAGAGCAACAACCTTTCCATAACAGCAACCTTATTGTCGTCTATATAGGGCAGAGCTGCACTTGCTCCAGTTGGTCAAGAAAGGGCAACAGGAGTCTTTGTACAGTTTACCAGTGCTGAACCCTTGCAAAAAATGTCCAACTGAACATCAATCTTGTAACAACGTCAACACAGATGCCCTGAACCTCTGGGAGTGGAGACGTGAGGCGATTACTAAGGGTACGGATTACACATACCCAATTGGCTGTGAATTTCCATTACTGCAGAGGAGAGGAGCGTGGAACAGTGGAAGGACAAGGTGGAGGGGAGCAGAGCAGAGCAGGCATTCTGTCCTCACTGAGGTCATAGGCCTGGTGAGCAGATGTTGCCCCTGCTGACCCGTCTAGAACTAGTTGGACGGTGGATGGGAACCCAGAGAAACTGGCCTTTATACATTTGCAATCACGATTGAACCTCCTGGACGTTCTAATCACGTAATTTGTCCAATTGCGCGAAATTGAGTACTTTTTTTCCTCTACTCATAAACAAGGGTTGTCGAGTACCAACACATACCCAGTGGACGGCTATTATTCCATTTGAATCATGTCTGTGACGTTAGTATCGCATTGATGCAGATGAGGCGAGCAAGCAGCCTTGGAAAAAAAACATTACTCACATGGGAAAGAAACTAGATGTCATGACCGAGACCCACCACTTGGCACTGCTTAACCGCCGAGCAGAGAAGGGCAGCACACATCCAAGAGACTTCAAAAGAGACACAAAAGGCATTGTGGGAGATAGTGAAAAAACCCATAAGCCCCGTGTATGCCCCTTTAGAGCACATCAACAATCTGAACACACACAGGATCTCCTGGCACAGGTGTGTAGAGATAAGAGTGGGCACAGTCAATGGCGCTGGTTATCTTGGAGCACTTATTGAGAGATTGATAAGACTCCCAGAGGGTAAGTCAATGAGGATCTGGGCAGCAGCTCAAGGCCAAGCCAAGGTTGATCTGTGCCAAAGGAAAACCCTGGGAACAAGTTCAGTTGGACGTGCCTGGCATGAGGCAGGATACCTGTGGTACCTAGGGCAACATCTGGCCTCAAGAAGGTCTAGAAAATCAGGCACAGCGTCTTCTTTTACTTGTTGAACTTGAACTTGCAGCTTGAAAAACTATGACAGTGATGGGATTTCTTCACACTCTTTTCATGTATCGTATACACCTACTTGCAGATGTGCACCACACAACAGAACGTTCAAACTTTGCTGAAGCCGTCACTGGACAAGCATGAAGAAGCTAACTTCACGCTAGATGATAAAGCTCATTCTTATGGAACTCGTGAAATGTATGGAGCACAATGAATCAATTGATGAATGTTAGGTGGGACCTAACTTTCAATTGATGCACTGCTCTCCGTTCTATTCATGCAAACCCAGTGAAATATGAGCGTGAGTAGTATATTAAAGGACGCATGACGTTCCCTCTGAAACTATACTATTCAGGCACAAGGTGACACTGACATAGAGCTTAGCTATAAGTTTAATATAAAAAAGGCTCAGAGATCTGTTTGTAATCTGCACAGTGCAATGGAGTGTGTTGAAGAACTTTTGTACTCTGTGTTTAAGTCTTAAGGGTTTTATACATGTCGAGGCGTCGGGAAAGTAAACCTTCAAAGCAGGGCCTCGTCCGTGTGGAGGAGGGATTTATGACAGCATGCTCACAACTGAAAAATGTGGGGGAGAGGGGTATATCAAGAGATACACTACATATACAAAAGTATGTGCACACCCCTTCAAATGTGTGGATTCGGCTATTTCAGCCACACCTGTTGCTGACAGGTATAAAATCGAGCACACAGCCATGTAATCTCCATAAACAAACATTGGCAGCAGAATGGCCTTACTGAAGAGCTCAGTGACTTTCAACGTGGCACCGTCATAGGATGCCAACTTTCCAACAAGTCAGTTCGTCAAATTTCTGCCCTGCTAGAGCTGCCCCAGTCAACTGTAAGTGCTGTTATTGTGAAGTGCAAGCAACAACGGATCAGCCGCAAAGTGGTAGGCCACACAAGCTCACAGAACGGGACCACTGAGTGCTGAAGTGCGTAAAAATCGTATGTCTTCGGTTGCAAAACTCACTACCGAGTTCCAAACAGCCTCTGGAAGCAACGTCAGCACAAGAACTGTTCGTCGGGAGCTTAATGAAATGGGTTTCCATGGCCGAGCAGCCGCACACAAGCCTAAGATCACCATGCGCAATGCCAAGGGTTGGCTGGAGTGGTGTAAAGCTTGCCGCTATTGGACTCTGGAGTAGTGGAAATGCGTTCTCTGGAGTGATGAATCACGCTTCACCATCTGGCAGTCCGACGGACGAATCTGGGTTTGGCGGATGCCAGGAGAACGCTATCTGCCCCAATGCATAGTGCCAACTGTAAAGTTCAGTGGAGGAAGAATAATGGTCTGGGGCTGTTTTTCATGGTTCGGCTTGGCCCCTTAGTTCCAGTGAAGGGAAATCTTAACGTTACAGCATACAATGACATTCTAGACGATTCTGTGCTTCCAACTTTGTGGCAACAGTTTGGGGAAGGTCCTTTCCTGTTTCAGTATGACAATGCCCTTGTGCACAAAGAGAGGTCCATACAGAAATGGTTTGTCAAGATCGGTGTGGAAGAACTTGACTGGCCTGCACAGAGCCCTGACCTCAACCCCATCGAACACCTTTGGGATGAATTGGAACGTCGACTGCGAGCCAGGCCTAATTGCCCAAAATCAGTACCCGACCTCACTAATGCTCGTGGCTGAATGGAAGCAAGTCCCCGCAGCAATGTTCCAACATCTAGTGGAAAGCCTTCCCAGAAGAGTGGAGGCTGTTATAGCAGCAAAGGGTAGACCAACTCCATATTAATGGCAATGAGTTTGGAATGACATGTTCGACTAGCAGGTGTCCACATACTTCTGGTCATGTAGTGTACCAGACCTCAATAGGCCTCTCTTTCTCTCTCTCATTTGCTCTGCCTTTCTGGCTGTCTCTCCCTCTTTCCCTCCCTCTCTTTCTCTCCCTCTCCCAGCTATCAGAAGCTGCTATGGGTGGCCTGTGCACTGCCTGTGCCTCAGACTGGCACCTTATATGGCAGCAGCTGGGCGAAGAGCAGGAGAGAGCTAGCTAGGTTGGCTTTTGGGCACGTGGGCACCAGTTGAGTTCAGAGTAGGGTGAGGGACGACAGCAAGCTGAGGAGGTGGGAAAGAGAGGGAGAGAGCAAGGGGGCTCTGTTTTTTTAGTCGTTTTCTAAAAATGGGTCATCATCCCATTGCGTTGATCTGACTTTTCACACAGGGATTGGGTTTCCTTCCTCCTTGAGCTTTATGTTAGATGTACTAACACCCGGCGAGGGGTCCGGCTGGGCTGTGTGGGGTGGGAAGGCTGGCGGCGGAGGGCAATTAGCATCTGACTCGTTACCCTGCGAGGAGCAGAGGAGGACTTCTGGGAAACAGCGGAGGGTCTGGCAAAAAGAAAAAGGGTTGTTGGGGCTAGGGGGGTTTGGGGAGTTTGGGGGGGCTTGAGGGTGCGACCCCCATAGCGGTCCCTTCACTCTTGATTTAAGGGAACTAATTAAGAGCCGCCACATGTTTTTATTTGGGTTCGCTCTCAGCAACGCCGAGAACTACTACAAGAACGCAGAGCTTCATATTTCTTAAAGAATTCAGGATTTTAACTAAACTCCAAGCCCCACCAGCCCAGCGCCAGTCTCAACATTACTGAGAATGAGATGTGACCACAACAGTAGAGAGTAGAGAGTTGAACAAACTGACAGCCAATAAAGTCCCTGGTCTGGTCTTTTGTGGTTCTCCAAATAAATCCCACCACTTCATTTCAAAGACAACGACTCCGGTCTGCCCAATTGCTTGCAGATGTATGGCCAAGCTTTTAGGAGGGAAATCAGATGTTATCTACCCACCGAAAATACTGTATGTCTAGACGGTTGCGTATCTTTGCATATACATTGGCACTGACGGCATCTTTTCATATAAAAAATTAATAAATGCCCATTAAGACTGCCGTGTTGTGCTACAGGGTTACGAACAGGTTACTTCAGGGCAAAGTTGGTCTGACAAAACATTTGTAAAAGACCTACCTGATGGGAGAGTCAGAGAGACCATTAGGATGTGTTAACACAATGCAGAATTAATCAAACTACTGTCATTGCTAGCTTCTGATTAAAATAAAAAGCATAGACTCAGAGCTGTAAGGGACTGCTTCTGACACGAGTCCAGAAAATATTTAAATCCTCCCTGCATGTAATCCAATGCTGAGAAGACGAGTACATACAAATAAGTACATTCCATCAGGAAACCTAGCACATACTGTACACACATACAGCATGCTAACATGATAACAGGCTAACAGGGGCATGGGAGTAAAATGGCCTCGTACTTAGTGTCCAATATGTATGTAATACCTGCTGCTACCCAGCTGTTAAAGCTCTCACATGCTATCCTAATGGTGCTTGAATAAAACAGCTTGGATTCCTAGTGGTTGATGCGGTAAAAAATTGTGAAAGATGTGGGTCAAGTCACCCAGGAGTGGCATCAGCTGAGCTAAAAAAAAAAATCCCTCATCTGAGCCATCCCCAGCCACATGGAGAAGTCATCAGTCCCTCCAGCTCTAACAGAGGACGAATAGAACACCACCAACCTGCTCCACCCGGATGTCGTACTCCCCGTTCAACTTCTTCCCTCGGAAATACTTGGCCCTGTGAGAAAAGAAATGGGAAAGAGACTAATGAGGCAAGATGAAATGCGATCAACTTTCAGAGATTATAAACTTTTTCACACAGTAGATTGTCTACAGGCTTGAAATGACCTGTGTCGAGACGACTAGAAAAGAGGTTCTCCAGTATCACCTGAATTTTGTATAATTATAAAAAGGTATCTGTTGTAGTAGCCACCTGTGTATACCAGTACACTTCTGTTTTTTCACCAACAGAGAGAAGTACAGTATGTAGTCATAACAACAGTATGCAGTCAAAACAACCTCAAAATAATCTGTTTATTTGATTGAGGAAGGCTGAAACATCAAGTTTTCCAAAATAGCTTGAGACCATTGACAAATATTATTTGTTTCCATGATTACAGCATTATGTGGTCCTTCTGTAGTACAAAAAAACCAGCAGAGCATCATAATCAGTCATAACATCATATCCCCCACTTATTAGGCTGTTAGGCACCTCATCAAGAAACAGGAACAAACACAAACGCACGAGGCAGAAACCGATGGTGATGGTGTCGCTTTAAAAAGCGAGGGAGTGTATATTTAGAGAAGAGGAAAGGGGTGGACATTGCCATAAATCTGGACATTTCAGATATACTACCTCTCGTGCACACTCTTGGGCAATAAGAGCTCTACGTTTATAGCCTGTGAGTCTGTGTCTTTGCCAACACTCTGTGGGTCCAGCCGGTGAACTCTCACCCCTAGCAGGCGTGGGCCGGTTATCAATCTGTCAAGGGCTACATGATAGCTGCTGGTGTGTGTGTGTGTGTGTGTGTGTGTCTGTGCTCTACATGCTGGAGGCTCCTGATCAGTAGGGCACAGGCTGTTAGGGATTTAGAGTAACTGCCTCTAAACTCAACTCACTATCTCTTCTCTTTTCGGTTTGCACATTTTCTGTTATCACACATTTTTGTCTTGTTGTCTTTTCTGTGACAGAAGAAAGTCATCCAAGCTTCTCACATTCTTTCCTATGTCTCTTCTTGCAATTGCACATTTCTACTATCACTCCTTGCAGGGCCGCCGCCAGAACAAATTAGTTGGAAGGACATTTCATTTCCATAGGGTGGCAAAAAAAATCATGGGACCACCTATGTGTGCACACGCTGCAATTTTTTAAAATATATATATATATACACACACACAGTGGGGAGAACAAGTATTTGATACACTGCCGATTTTGCAGGTTTTCCTACTTACAAAGCATGTAAAGGTCTGTAATTTTTATCATAGGTACACTTCAACTGTGAGAGACGGAATCTAAAACAAAAATCCAGAAAATCACATTGTATGATATTTAAGTAATTAATTAGCATTTTATTGCATGACATTAGTATTTGATACATCAAAAAAGCAGAACTTAATATTTGGTACAGAAACCTTTGTTTGCAATTACAGAGATCATACATTTCCTGTAGGTCTTGACCAGGTTTGCACACACTGCAGCAGGGATTTTGGCCCACTCCTCCATACAAACCTTCTCCAGATCCTTCAGGTTTCGGGGCTGTCGCTGGGCAATACGGACTTTCAGCTCCCTCCAAAGATTTTCTATTGGGTTCAGGTCTGGAGACTGGCTAGGCCACTCCAGGATCTTGAGATGCTTCTTACGGAGCCACTCCTTAGTTGCCCTGGCTGTGTGTTTCGGGTCGTTGTCATGCTGGAAGACCCAGCCACGACCCATCTTCAATGCTCTTCCTGAGGGAAGGAGGTTGTTGGCCAAGATCTCGCGATACATGGCCCCATCCATCCTCCCCTCAATACGGTGCAGTTGTCCTGTCCCCTTAGCAGAAAAGCATCCCCAAAGAATGATGTTTCCACCTCCATGCTTCACGGTTGGGATGGTGTTCTTGGGGTTGTACTCATCCTTCTTCTTCCTCCAAACACGGCAAGTGGAGTTTAGACCAAAAAGCTCTATTATTGTCTCATCAGACCACATGACCTTCTCCCATTCCTCCTCTGGATCATCCAGATGGTCATTGGCAAACTTCTGACGGGCCTGGACATGCGCTGGCTTGAGCAGGGGGACCTTGCGTGCGCTGCAGGATTTTAATCCATGACGGCGTAGTGTGTTACTAATGGTTTTCTTTGAGACTGTGGTCCCAGCTCTCTTCAGGTCATTGACCAGGTCCTGCCGTGTAATTCTGGGCTGATCCCTCACCTTCCTCATGATCATTGATGCCCCACGAGGTGAGATCTTGCATGGAGCCCCAGACCGAGGGTGATTGACCGTCATCTTGAACTTCTTCCATTTTCTAATAATTGCGCCAACAGTTGTTGCCTTCTCACCAAGCTGCTTGCCTATTGTCCTGTAGCCCATCCCAGCCTTGTGCAGGTCTACAATTTTATCCCTGATGTCCTTACACAGCTCTCTGGTCTTGGCCATTGTGGAGAGGTTGGAGTCTGTTTGATTGAGTGTGTGGACAGGTGTCTTTTATACAGGTAACGAGTTCAAACAGGTGCAGTTAATACAGGTAATGAGTGGAGAACAGGAGGGCTTCTTAAAGAAAAACTAACAGGTCTGTGAGAGCCGGAATTCTTACTGGTCGGTAGGTGATGAAATACTTATGTCATGCAATAAAATGCAAATTAATTACTTAAAAATCATACAATGTGATTTTCTGGATTTTTGTTTTAGATTCCGTCTCTCACAGTTGAAAGGTACCTATGATAAAAATTACAGACCTCTACATGCTTTGTAAGTAGGAAAACCTGCAAAATCGGCAGTGTATATATATATATATATATATACACACACAGTATCTCACAAAAGTGAGTACACCCCTCACATTTTTGTAAATATTTGAGTATATCTTTTCATGTGACAACACTGAAGAAATGACACTTTGCTACAATGTAAAGTAGTGAGTGTACAGCTTGTATAACCGTGTAAATTTGCTGTCCCCTCAAAATAACACAACACACAGCCATTAATGTCTAAACTGCTGGCAACAAAAGTGAGTACACCCGTAAGTGAAAATGTCCAAATTGGGCCCAAAGTGTCAATATTTTGTGTGGCCACCATCATTTTCCAGCACTGCCTTAACCCTCTTTGGCATGGAGTTCACCAGAGCTTCACAGGTTGCCACTGGAGTCCTCTTCCACTCCTCCATGACAACATCACAGAGCTGGTGGATGTTAGAGACCTTGCACTCCTCCACCTTCCGTTTGAGGATGCCCCTGTCACGGAATCAGCCAGGGCTGCCCCTCCTCCTTGCTCGGGCAGGATTCGGCGTTCGTCGTCCCCGGAGTACTAGCTGCCACCGATCTATGTTTCGGTGTTTGTCTAGTTTGTCCTGATTGTTTTCACCTGTTTCCCATTATGTTATATTGTATTCCCTTTATAACCCCCTGTCTCTCATTGGTTATTGTGTGTGATTGTTTTTCCGTGAGGTCGGCAGTGTTCGGGTGTATGCGTATTTTGTTTCCTCCCTGTTTGGAGGTTTTGTTTGTATTTTGATTACTGTGCTAGTAAAGTTCGTCTGCCAGTAGCTCGGTGTCCTGTGCTTGACTTCACTCACCGCATACACGTCGCCCTGACAGAATCACACACCATTCATGGAGTCAGCAGGAGTGGCGGTGCCAGCTGGATCAATGGAGGAACGCGTCGAACACCAAGCGGCCATGATCCAGGCTCTCGGCACCGCCATGGAACGGGTGGTGAGCACTATTGAGCGATGGGAAAGAGGGGGTCTGCCTACGCCTCCTCCAACGATACCACCACCATCGGCGATGCCCATCGCTTCACCTCCGGGGTCCAGTGGGATTCGGCTCTCGCTCCCGAGGGCTTATGATGGCACAGCAGCCGGGTGTCAGGGTTTCCTGCTCCAGGTTGAACTCTACCTAGCAACCATCCACCCGGTGCCCTCGGGATACAAGAGCGTGTCCGCCCTCATCTCCTGTCTGTCCGGCAAGGCACTGGAGTGGGCCAATGCCGAGTGGGGGGGAATAGACGCCGCTACTGTCAACTATGCAGAGTTCACCCACCACTTCAGGGCAGTATTCGATCATCCACCAGAGGGTAAAGTGGCGGGTGAGCATCTATTCCACCTTAGACAGGGGAGGAGGAGCGCACAGGAGTTCGCGCTGGACTTCCGGACGCTGGCTGCCAACGCGGGATGGAATGAGAGGGCCCTCATTGACCACTACAGATGTAGCCTGAGGGAGGACGTACGTCGGGAATTGGCCTGCAGGGACACCAACCTCAGCTTCGACCAACTGGTGGACATGTCAATTCGCCTGGATACCCTGTTGGCTACCCGCGGACGTCCGGATTCAGGGCCGTCCATTCCATCCCCCAGCACTTCTGAGCTGACCCCTATGGAGCTCGGAGGTGCTGGTGCTAGGGAGACCAGGAGAGAGACCAGGAGGGAGGCCGTCCCCTGCACCAACTGTGGCCGCAGAGGACACCCTGCTGGTCGGTGCTGGGGAGGGTCTCCTAGGAATCGAGGCGGTAGGCAGCGCACTGATGAGTCATTCCAGGTGAGTAGGCACCCAACTCACCCAGAGCTCTCTGTTGCGCATATGTGTATTAAAGTTGTGTTTCCCGAGGTTTCTCCTCACTCCCAGCATAAGGCGCTAGTAGATTCAGGCGCAGCTGGGAATTTTATCGATCGCCAATAAGTTAGGGATTCCTTTTGTACCTGTTGATGTGCCCTTCCCCATCCATGCCCTAGATAGCCGCCCTTTTGGGTCAGGATTGATTAGGGAAGTCACAGCGCCGCTCAGGATGAAAACGCAGGAGGGCCATGAGGAGATACTACGTTTGTATTTGATTGATTCTCCTGCGTTTCCCGTGGTGTTGGGGATTCCCTGGTTAACATCTCATGACCCCAACATTTCATGGCAACAGAGGGCTCTCAAGGGATGGTCTGATCAGTGTTTCGGGTGGTGTGTAGGTGTTTCCGTAGGGGCAACGACGGTGGAAAGCCCGAACCAAGTTCCCACCATGCACATTCCACCTGAGTATGCCGATTTGGCACTCGCCTTCTGGCGACTCAATTACCACCTCATCGACAGGGGGATTGTGCGATAGACCTCCAAGTAGGCGCTGCGCTTCCGCGTAGTCATGTGTATCCTCTGTCTCAGGAGGAGACGGCGGCTATGGAGACATACGTCACTGAATCTCTGAGACAGGGATACATACGGCCGTCCACTACCCCTGCGTCCTCGAGTTTCTTTTTTGTGAAGAAGAAGGATGGGGGTTTACGCCCGTGTATTAATTACCGTGGTCTCAATCAGATCACAATCAAATACAGCTATCCTCTCCCTCTGATTGCTAGTATGACGGAGTCATTACACGGGGTGCGATTCTTCACAAAATTGATCTCAGGAGCGCGTACAACCTGGTGCGCATTAGGGAGGGAGATGAGTGGAAGACAGCATTCAGTACCACCTCGGGGTCACTATGAGTACCTCGTCATGCCATACGGTTGAATGAATGCTCCTTCAGTCTTCCAATCATTTGTAGACGAGATTTTCCGGGACTTGCATGGACAGGGTGTAGTGGTGTATATTGATGACATTCTAATATGCTCCGCTACACGAGCCGAGCATGTGTCCCTGGTGCGTCGAGTGCTTGGTAGACTGTTAGAGCATGACCTGTATGCGAAGGCGGAGAAATGTCTGTTCTTCCAGGAGTCCATCTCCTTCCTGGGACATCGGTTGTCCGCGTCAGGGGTGGAGATGGAGATTGACCGCGTTTCTGCCGTGCGTAATTGGCAGACTCCCACCACGGTGAAGGAAGTGCAGCGGTTCTTGGGTTTTTGCCAATTACTACCGGAGGTTTATCCGGGGCTTTGGACAGGTAGCAGCTCCCATTACCTCCCTGCTAAAGGGGGGTCCGGTGCGTCTGCAGTGGTCAGCTGAGGCGGACAGGGCATTTAGACATCTGAAGGACCTGTTTACCTCGGCTCCGGTGCTGGCACATCCGGATCCCTCATTGGCGTTCCAATTTGAGGTGGATGCATCCGAGGCTGGGATCGGCGCTTTGCTGTCTCAGCGCTCGGGTACGCCACCAAAACTCCGCCCCTGTGCTTTCTATTCTAAGAAGCTCAGTTCGGCGGAGCGCAATTATGACGTGGGGGACAGGGAGCTGTTAGCTGTGGTTCAAGCCTTGAAGGTGTGGAGGCATTGGCTTGAGGGGGCTAAACACCCTTTTCTCATTCTGACTGACCATCGTAACCTGGAGTACATCCGGGCAGCGAGGAGGCTGAACCCTTGCCAGGCAAGGTGGTCTATGTTTCTCTCCCGATTTGTATTTAAGCTCACCTATAGACCAGGGTCACAGAACGCTAAGGCAGACGCCCTGTCCCGACTATATGACACAGAGGAGAGGTCCATTGTGCCCACGCCCATACTCCCGGAGTCTTGTCTGGTGGCACCGGTGGTGTGGGAGGTTGATGCGGACATCGAGCGGGTGTTACGTACCGATCCTACTCCCCCACAGTGTCCAGAGGGTCGGAGGTACGTGCCGCTCGAGGTTCGCGATCGATTGATATATTGGGCTCACATGTCACCCTCCTCTGGTCATCCTGGTATTGGTCGGACAGTGCACTGCCTTAGTGGGAAGTACTGGTGGCCCACTTTAGCTAAGGACGTGAGGGTTTATGTTTCCTCCTGCTCGGTGTGCGCCCAGTGTAAGGCGCCTAGACACCTGCCCAGAGGGAAGTTACAACCCCTACCCGTTCCACAACGGCCGTGGTCTCACCTATCTGTGGATTTTGTCACAGACCTTCCCCCCTCCCAGGGGAACACGACGATCTTGGTCTCCCTACTGCCCTACAAACTGCTGACGCCCTGTTCACACACTTTTTCCGGCACTACGGGGTGCCTGAGGATATAATGTCTGATCGGGGTCCCCAGTTCACCTCTAGAGTCTGGAGGGCGTTTATGGAACGTCTGGGGGTCTCGATTAGCCTTACCTCAGGTTTTCACCCCAAGAGTAACGGGCAGGTGGAGAGAGTGAACCAGGATGTGGGTAGGTTTCTGAGGTCCTATTGCCAGGACCGGCAGGAGGAGTGGTCAGGATATATTCCCTGGGCAGAGATAGCCCAAAACTCACTCCGCCACTCCTCCACTAACCTTACGCCTTTCCAGTGTGTGCTAGGTTATCAGCCGGTCCTGGCACCTTGGCATCAGAGCCAGATCGAAGCTCCTGCGGTGGACGAGTGGTTTCGGCGCTCGGAACAAACCTGGAACGCTGCGCATGTCCATCTGCAGCGGGATATCAGGCAGCAAAAGGCGAGCGCCGATCGCCACTGCAGTGAGGCTCCGGTGTATGCACCGGGAGATCGGGTCTGGCTCTCGACCCAAAACCTGCCCCTTCGCCTGCCCTGCCAGAAGCTGGGTCGGCGGTTTGTGTGGCCATTTAAAGTCCTGAGGAGATTGAATGAGGTATGCTATAGGTTACAACTGCCCATTAATTACCGCATTAACCCCTCGTTCCATGTGTGTCTCCTCAGGCCGGTGGTGGCTGGTCCACTCCAGGAGAGTGAGATACGAGAGGCTCCTCCGCCCCCGTTGGACATCGAGGGGGCTCCGGCGTACTCAGTCCATTCCATCTTGGATTCGAGGCGTCGGATGGGGGGCCTGCAGTATCTCGTGGAGTGGGAGGGGTACGGTCCGGAGGAACGGTGCTGGGTCCCTAGGAGGGACATCCTAGATCCCTCCATGTTGAGGGACTTCCACCAGAGCACTGACAGGCTGACCCCCCACCCCTTCAACCTCTGCAGCAATGCTGGCAGCACTCATACGTCTATTTCCCAAAGACAACCTCTGGATATGACGCTGAGCACGTGCACTCAACTTCTTTGGTCGACCATGGCGAGGCCTGTTCTGAGTGGAACCTGTCCTGTTAAACCGCTGTATGGTCTTGGCCACCGCGCTGCAGCTCAGTTTCAGGGTCTTGGCAATCTTCTTATAGCCCAGGCCATCTTTATGTAGAGCAACAATTCTTTTTTTCAGATCCTCAGAGAGTTCTTTGCCATGAGGTGCCATGTTGAACTTCCAGTGACCAGTATGAGGGAGTGTGAGAGCGATGACACCAAATTTAACACACCTGCTCCCCATTCACACCTGAGACCTTGTAACACTAACAAGTCACATGACACTGGGGAGGGAAAATGGCTAATTGGGCCCAATTTAGACATTTTCACTTAGGGGTATACTCACTTTTGTTGCTAGAGGTTTAGACATTAATGGCTGTGTGTTGAGTTTTTTGAGGGAACAGCAAATTTACACTGTTATAGAAGCTGTACACTCACTACTTTACATTATAGCAAAGTGTCATTTCTTCAATGTTGTCACATGAAAAGATATACTCAAATATTTACAAAAATGTGTACTCACTTTTGTGAGATATATATATATATATAGCTCTGGAAAAAATTAAGAGACCACTGCAAATGTTTCTTAAATCAGCATCTCTAAATGTATGACAGCCATTCCATTCCAGTGTCTGTTGAATTCAAACACAGGCACACCTCATTCTACTGAATTAGGTACTGATTAGGTGATCACCTGAACCAAATCTTATTTAACGAGGAAAAGTATAAAAACCACTGCTGTGGTCATCACTATCCTCTTGCAATAGGACCAGCTGGATGGCAAACAGTGCTAATAGTACCTCAAAAGTAATATTAATCAAAAAATAACTATTGACCATGCCAAAAGAGTTGAAAAGGAAAGTAAGTTTTGAGTGAGGAAAAGAAGGGTTCAATTCTGGCTTTACTGGCAGAGGGATACAGTGAGCATCAGGTTGCTTCCATCCTTAAAATGTCAATGACGGCGGTTCATAAGAACAAGTTCAAGCAGCAGACATTGGGGACAACAAAGCTACAGACCGGCAGAGGGCAAAAACAACTCTCTACTGACCAGGATGACCGCCAACTCATTTGAATGTCACTCAATAATCGTAGAATGACATCAAGTGACCTACAAAAAGAATGGCAAACGGCAGCTGGGGTGAAGTGCACGGCGAGGACATTTCGAAACAGGCTCCTAGGGTCAGGGTTGAAGTCGTGCAAAGCTAGAAAAAAGCCCTTCATCAATGAGAAGCAAAGAAGAGCCAGGCTGAGGTTTGCAAAAGACCATAAGGATTGGACCGTAGAGGACTGGAGAAAGGTCATCTTCTCTGATGAGTCCAATTTTCAGCTTTGCCCAACACCTGGTCGTCTAATGGTTAGACGGAGACCTGGAGAGGACTACAAGCCACAGTGTCTTGCACTGGTGGAGGATCGGTGATGATCTGGGGGTGCTTCAGCAAGGCTGGAATAGGGCAGATTTGTCTTCGTGAAGGACGCATGAATCAAGCCATGTACAAGGTTGTCCTGGAAGAAAACTTGCTTCCTTTTGCTCTGACATTGTTCGCCAACTCTGAGGATTGTTTTTTCCTGCAGGACAATGTACCATGTCACACAGCCAGGTCAATCAAGGTGTGGATGGAGGACCACCAGATCAAGACCCTGTCATGGCCAGCCCAATCTCCAGACCTGAACCCCATTGAAAACTTCTGGAATGTGATCAAGAGGAAGATGGATGGTCACAAGCCATCAAACAAAGCCGAGCTGCTTGAATTTCTGCGCCAGGAGTGGCATAAAGTCACCCAACATCAATGTGAAAGACTGGTGGAGAGCATGCCAAGACGCATGAAAGCTGTGATTGAAAATCAGGGTTATTCCACCAAATATTGATTTCTGAACTCTTCCTAAGTTAAAACATTAGTATTGTGTTGTTTAAAAATGAACATGAACTTATTTTCTTTGCATTATTCGAGGTCTGACAACACTGCATCTTTTTTGTTATTTTGACCAGTTATCATTTTCTGCAATTAAATGCTCTAAATGACAATATTTGTATTTGGAATTTGGGAGAAATGTTGTCTGTAGTTTATAGAATAAAACAAAAATGTTAATTTCACCCAAACACATACCTATAAATAGTAAAACCAGAGAAACGGATAATTTTGCAGTGGTCTCTTAATTTTTTCCAGAGCTGTATATATATATATATATATATATATATATATATATATATATATATATATATATATATATAGATAGAACCGCTGGGCCTCGAGGGACCCCTCTTCAAGCTAATGAGCAGCCATTATGACTGCAACATTCTAACAGTGTAATTAATACATTTTATATATGCTATCACTTGTCTTAGGTTACATTAGAATAAAACAGTTTATGTTACTGTAGGACAGGGGTCTCCAACCTTTTCTAGCATGAGAGCTACTTTAAAATGTTGCAAAATTTTTTGTTTTCTTTTTTTCAGTTTTTCACTATCAAAATTACAATTATTCATAGAGAAACTATGAAATTTGACGTTCTGAGTCCATGTCAATGCTTAAATCGCATCAGAAGACAATTTTTGAGGGCGGGAAAAAAAACGAACAAATTGGGATTTTTGTGTAATACCCCTTTAATTGTGCATTTTGCGAGAGAGGAATGTGCTGGTCTAGTGATGTTTTTGTTGCTGTATATGTCATGACAGAGTTTGCAAAACAAAAGCCCATCCGATTGATACAAATAATCATGATATAGTCCTGCCAGGTAAGCCTACTTTGCATCATCACCGCTAACTGGCTAAGTGAATGATATACAAACACGCACACCATCCACACCACACAGACATACAGGGGCAATATTGCTGGAAATGAATTGACAGATATTGTGTTATATTCAGTTTTTTAAGCCAATTGTAACTAACTAGGAATAATGTCAAAATGGATTTGATTGGATAGTAACCGGGAGCTTAAAGTGTCTGATACTTGACAGTTTGCGGTAGAGTTCTCATTCAAAGCCCGAACGGGCCGGACCGCCCGGCCTTATACATAATAAAATGCTTGATTGTATTTAAAAAGGCATGAATGACTCAACTCCTATGCTGTGTAATGGTATGAATTCATGAGTCGCAAATCAGCGCGATGGCGCTGTCCCGACCAAAATGGTGCTGAAATTATCACAAATTGTTTTCAGAATGATTTGGCGAGCTACTCATAAATTATGTGGGCTGCGAGCTACTGGTAGCTTGCGATCGACCTGTTGGGAGACCCCTGCTGTAGGATATATTTAAACACTAAAAACATCTCAATTCAAGTGTTCAATACATTTTATCCGTAGAGTGCATTTGTTACAACTATGAAACAGAAAGCATATGTGTTGGAACGTGGTAACAGCTTCTTTTTATAACGACTACATTAAAAAAATACCCCAACCACCAAGACGCACAGTCAAATAAGGAAAACATCAGTAGCCTAAACATCATTATAAGCGCCAAGTGTGCTTGATAAATAGTGAAAATGTGTCTTCTGTGCTTGTCTTCTCTGGTAGTATAAGATCATACTAGCTCTCTTCTTACGTCTCTTCTTGCTGTACCTCTTTGTCTCCCTCCATCCCTGCTTTCCATATGCTGCTTTACAGTATCTGTGACTGAATGGGGTTAATCTCATCACCGATCTTCTCTCAAGGTTTTCCAGCTGTTGAGCTGTTGACTACAAGATCCATTGTTATCCTTCCCTGTCATTTAGTTAGCGGTGAACCTTTGAAACGTCTGACCTAGATACAGTAAAGACCAATGCGCTGTCACCCAGGGCCAAACGTACCTTCACCATGACCATAGTAGAGCATGAGCCATGAGGCAAGACCAGGAGGCCTGCATATGGGCAAAAAATGACTGGTATGTTTTCAAGCCAAGGCATTCATTGCACAACCTGTCATCACTTCAAATGATCAATAAAATGTAGGGTCAGTTGGACTTTAAAAGTTCTGGGGTGAGCAGCCCTTCGCATGGTTCCAAGAGTAAACACCCAGACAGGATTTGGCCAATGTTCTCCCCAAATGCTCACCCTTACACACAGTCACACACCCATTGTAAAAACATCCTGCAGAGGAATCCAGAATCTTTACTATGAGACTTCCCCTCCATTGCATTAGTCTCCTATAAAGCCAAAGTGAGTCATGTATTTTGACAGATGATAATCTGGAATTTACAATTCTTTCTTATACGTGAAAACATGTGTTAGGCTATATGACAATGAGAACTCACAGCCAGATCTTTCCCACAGCCATCAATTACCATCCCTTTGACAGCAGATATGACAATAACGAGATCAGTGATTTAATTGCATTTACCAAAGAGCGGTTGGATAGGGTAATCTAAAATAGAATCATTCAAGAGCCGGTACATCGTTCAGATTCGAACAACAAACTGACAGCTTCTTGGCTTGCAGAATGTCATGTGGCATAGCATTCTGAGGAGGGTATGGCCTGGCATGACAGGGAACCAATGACAAGTCAGATAAGGAGGGCGAGATTGTGAGAAAGAGAGGGACAAGGCGGCCAAGCAAGAGACAGGAGGAGAGAGGGAATCCTGGGAATGAGAGATTCCGAAAGACGGTGAGAGAAAAAGAGAGAGAGGTGAGAATAGGAATGAGAGATGGGGAGCTTGCGAAAGATAGAAT
The DNA here is from genome assembly GCF_964263955.1 of Coregonus lavaretus. Classification (NCBI taxonomy): domain Eukaryota; kingdom Metazoa; phylum Chordata; class Actinopteri; order Salmoniformes; family Salmonidae; genus Coregonus; species Coregonus lavaretus. Next base: position 36,336,664 of record NC_139992.1, on the reverse strand, counting down.
GAGAAATGGAGAGAGAAAAAGAGAGAGAGGGAAAGGGAATGAGAGATGAGTGAGAGAAACAGAAAGACAAAAAGTGATGAGGATGGTGGATGGTGATGTTGTGGGTGGTGAAAGCTGCTGTGTGTGTACCACTATTGTGCCCCAGTCAGATCTGGAGGCCAGGCCTGTCAGGGGAGCCCAGCGTTTCCCCGGAGACCAGCTGCCTCTCCTCTGGAATGCCCTGGAGGAAATGTGGCCCCGAGGCAGAGGGCAACGATGAACGGACATGGGACACCCTCACCAACACTAACCCACAACTAAAGATACTAATAGTTTGGATATACAGTACAGTACTAATGAGCTACTAGTTATAATACAGCGGTCTGTGCAACCACCTCCCAAGAGGAGACATGCTGGTATAAATATTACAGTCATGTTCTGTCAGCTATGAGATTCTATTAAATATTAACATGGAGAAAGTTCAATTCGGGGCACATACAGAAAGACTGTGGCAAAGCCACCACACATGTTGTAACACTGATATTTATGAGATATTGATAGTGTAAATCAAACCAACTTCAGATAAGAGATCATATCAGCCATCAATAAACCATCTACCAATGCGTCGTAAAAATAAAATAAATCTAATATTTGGCTAAGATATTTGGGTAATCATGGATCACTTTTCAAGTTTCAATGTCTGCATTACACCATATGATCCCAAGGCTTGAATATAGGTAAAATGATGATATAATAACTCATGTTGATACGGAATTAATTAAAGCATATCCACATTGATCAAAATCAGATTAATGCACTGAGGTACCAACAGAGACAAAGTGGGAAAACATTGACCAATTTCACTAGTCCCATTTTGTCTACAAATGAAACCTGGGAGTTTAAACGAAATGGCGCAACAATTTTTGGCCTCCATCAGACAAACTTTGATCCTGAATTCCAAACACAGCTCTTTTTTGGTTGCCTGGTGGGAATGGATTACTGTCATCATAAGGTTTTATTGTGGTTATTTATCTCATGGCCGTTCGCCCTCGGTCCAGGGCAACCTTCTCCAAACTATCTTTTTGTGTTGTCTATAATAGTTTTTGCTCCAGATAAAATACTTGTGTTGGCAACCGTAGCAACAATAAAAGTGCCGGGAGATAGCATCAATGTTGAATTATGGAGATGCAGTAAAAACACAAAGCATCTGAGGACTATTGGAAAGCTTAGGCAGCCACAAAGTGCACTTGAAAGTGCACAAAGTGCACTTCATGAACTACTGTACCTTGCAGACTTTCAGATGGGAATCACATATTTAAAGCCCTATATTTCACCTAAAACAATGATCTACAACTATATCTTAAGGGTTTATAACGTTTTCCATAGCATCTCTAGCAAGTGTCCTCCACTAAAACGAATGTTTTGGCCCATTCAAAAACTTCTGGAGCTTTAAGTTTCCCCTACAACGCCAGCCAAGCGCATGGAATAGAATGGAGACAGACAGACGGTAGCAGCAGGGTTCACAGAGAACTGACATCTCTAGTAGCGCTACGCGGCCATCAATTCATCCACACATTAAGCTGAGGAGAGAAAACTACCATGCCTAAATGCACGTTCGTTTCACATTGTCTTCAACAAATAGTGAAGAGGCGGAAGAATCGGCACCATGATCCAGACACGTTGCAAAAGTAGCAGCCAAATATTTGGCATTTAAAGGCTTTTACGAGTTGTACTCTCTCAGGAGTATTGCTCAATGGTTAACTGTTGAGCTGCTGCTATTCTCCACTCTAACTCCACCTTTTGTATGGTAGCCTGGTCCCAGATGTGTTTGTGCTGTCTTGCCAACTCATATGGTTACTGTGAGTTGGCAAGACAGCACAACCACATCTGGGACCAGGCTATTGAAGTGGCTGTAGACTCAATCTGGCAAGGCACTTCTATTGTACTGAATTACAGTGATATAAAGAGATGATGATCAAAAGAGAAGAGCCTCAAGGGACAAATTTCACCAAGTGTGTAGGCCTACATGAAAAGGTCCACGGTGCTAATACAAAGCTCAATCTTTGATGGTGCACTGCTCACTGTATACTGAGTAAACAAGTGAATCCCCATGTGTTTGAAATGGAACGATTATAACAGAATAAGGCAACGTACGAACAGATCTGTATTGTGGTGGCAGACCATATAGGTGTTCACAGGTAGAACTGAATGGTTAGAGGTAACCCAGGGAGCAATGCTCAGCACAGGTACAGATTCCCTCAGTTTTCCAATAGGTTATCAGCTAGTGCCACCTGCTGTTCATAACTCAGTGTTACTCTACACAGAGATGCAGTGAATGAAGAGAAACACATCAGCGCTCAAGTAGGTTGTGATCTTGCGGCAGGTGGACTACAGTGCCTCAGTGGCCAAAAAAACACCTCAGTTTTCAAATGGTAATATCCCAATGCTGTTTATATCAAACAATATGCATAAAAACACTTTTTTAAGACCTACAGTCGTGGTCAAAAGGTTTGAGAATGACACAAATATTAACTTTCACAAAGTCTGCTGCCTCAGTTTTTATGATGGCAATTTGCATATACTCCAGAATGTTTTGAAGAGGTAAAGTCATTTTCTCTGCTGAATCCCCTTTCCAATTGTTTGGGGCATCTGGAAAAAAGCTTGTCCGGAGAAGACAAGGTGAGCGCTACCATCAGTCCTGTGTCATGCCAACAGTAAAGCATCCTGAGACCATTCATGTGTGGGGTTGCTTCTCAGCCAAGGGAGTGGGCTCACTCACAATTTTGCCTAAGAACACAGCCATGAATAAAGAATGGTACCAAGACATCCTCCGAGAGCAACTTCTGCCAACCATCCAAGAACAGTTTGGTGACGAACAATGCCTTTTCCAGCATGATGGAGCACCTTGCCATAAGGCAAAAGTGATAACTAAGTGGCTCGGGGAACAAAACATCGACATTTTTGGTACATGGCCAGGAAACTCCCCAGACCTTAATCCCATTGAGAACTTGTGGTCAATCCTCAAGAGGCGGGTGGACAAACAAAAACCCACAAATTCTGACAAACTCCAAGCATTGATTATGCAAGAATGGGCTGCCATCAGTCAGGATGTGGCCCAGAAGTTAATTGACAGCATGCCAGGGCGGATTGCAGAGGTCTTGAAAAAGAAGGGTCAACACTGCAAATATTGACTCTTTGCATAAACTTAATGTAATTGTCAATAAAAGCCTTTGACACTTATGGAATGCTTGTAATTATACTTCAGTATACCATAGTAACAAAAATATCTAAAAACACTGAAGCAGCAAACTTTGTGAAGACCAATACTTGTGTCATTCTCAAAACTTTTGACCACGACTGTACTCATTCAAGGGTTTTTATTTATTTTTACTATTTTCTACATTGTAGAAAAATGGTGAAGACATCCAAACTATGAAATAACACACATGGAATCATGTAGTAAGCAAAGAGATTCTTCAAAGTAGCCACCCTTTGCCTTGATGACAGCTTTGCACACTCTTTGGCATTCTCTCAACCAGCTTCATGAGGTAGTCACCTGGAATGCATTTCAATTAACAGGTGTGCCTTGTTAAAAGTTAATTTGTGGAATTTCTTTCCTTCTTAATGCGTTTGAGCCAATCAGTTGTATTGTGACAAAGTAGGGGTGGTATACAGAAGATAGCCCTATTTGGTAAAAGACCAAGTCCATATTATGGCAAGAACAGCTCAAATAAGCAAAGAGAAACAACAGTCCATCATTACTTTAAGACATGAAGGTCAGTCAATACGGAAAATCTCAAGAAAAATTAAGAAAAACCCTTGAGTGAGTAGGTGTGTCCAAACTTTTGACTGGTACTGTATATTTATTACAGCCTTTTACCAGCCATTGCCACACATCGCCAACAATAGAGAAAAGACTGCATGGTTGATACAATACACACAAACATAACGGTATGCTTGGTAAAGGATTCACTCAACTTCTCAATGACAGCTGAGCACTTGTAGTTGAATACATGCACTTAGTATGTTCACTTATAGACCTAACCTTAAAATTGATATGGTGCCTGGGCAATAGGTCCACTAAAGTGTACATACAAGGGACGTCTGCTATACTGTGTATAATAAGGTCAAGGCCAAGTTTCATTGAGATGTTTAATCACATTTCTTGTGATATTGTATCCAGTATGTTTGTTTTTACATTTGGCCCATGTCTGCACAGAGGACCTATGAAACATTCATACTGTTATGAAAAAGATGCTGTCAAACTGAATCTGAACATGCCTCATTAACAAATGCACTGTTTTTTTTCTTCAGTCTGGTTGCAACTCAAACTACATGTAAAAAAAGCTCTATAATACATCCTCAGTAACATGTGTCATGGTCATCTGGCCATCTCCTACAAATAATTATACAGTGGGCAAAATATCCAAAAACACTGCTGAGTTGCCATAGGCGGAATGTACTGTATAAAGCTGCAGTGAGCTCCTTAGAGAACTGAGAGTGATTGACTCAGCCTAGAGGATCTACAGTAGACGCTGAAGGCCTTCTTCTGCACAGCTTAATTACAGCTACACGATAAGATGAAAGGGAACGAGACATTTTGGGATCCCAGATGGGCTTTAAAAGGAGTGAATTTAAGAAAAGTCCTGCACACTGACTTCTGACAGCATAGTCTGCTGGGACATGACTTAGTAATAATTCCAAGACCAGTCAGGCCTCCCTGTAGAATCTTAATGGAGAGCTAAGGGCAGCGGCCAAGTTCAGAGGGAGAGATATTCTAGTCAGACTTAACACATAAGAGTCTAAGCCCTGTCTAAGCCAGCGGAGGAGGGTTCTACTAAGCTATATGGAATTGTTAAAAAGGTCATACCAAGGATCATTTTACTATTTGATTTAGAATTTTAAGACCCCTTGAAGTATCCCCAAAAAATACCCAAAAATAATTTATGAAAACGTTTTTGGCCAATTAGCCAATACAAAAACGCATTGAATAACAGATTCACTACACGGAACAGATAGTCCCCCCCAAAAATATTAGTGTGTAGACCAAACTGTTTGGAAGCTACAGACAGAAGTTGGCTGATCGGCTGTACCGACTTCAGACAAGTCCCAAGACGCTTGTGGGGTTCGTAGAGCAAAATAATAATAGTTTGCAGGTCAAACCGTTCGGACGCTACAGACGATTTTATGAGAAGACCGATTTTCGGGATTGTCTCACGGTCTGACAAACACCGCTCTAGCTCTGTCACCTTTCAACGCAGATGCGGAAGTGTGACATCGGCGGAATGCTGTGGATTTAGACGCATCCAAACACATATCTCTAGCTTAAACTGACAGATTTTTATGCTCATTCGATTTCCGCGGGGGCGCGGACATCGACTCTAGGGGGTTAAATAGACCGCCAATGCAATGTATGATTGTTACTAGCATCGAATGAATTGGTGCCATCTCAGCTGTTCCCTTTCTGAACTGGCTTCGCTTTATTAGTATGACTAATGCTGCATACAAGAATAGACTTTAGCTATTTTCTGGTAAATTCCATGTGCTGTCCAAGTAGACAGAGGGTATGTGAAACACTGTTTAAGCACAGTGCATTTAATCCGAATTCAAATAGGTTGTTTTTACTTGCTGTGATATCAAGTAATACTTGCAATATAGCCTAGGCTTGTGTAATATACTGATGTAGTGGTCACTTTCAAGGGAGAGAAACATACCAGTCTGTGTGCAGGTCGTCGATGACCAGTAGAATCTTGGGCTTCCGTATGACAGGTTTGGCGGGTGCTGCTGGGGCAGCTTCTGCCACCGCCGCTGAAGCCTTGGCTGCTGCTGCGGCGTTCTGTGCCAACTGGGCGGTCTTCACCACGCTGGAGAAGGAGCTGAGGAAACCCCCAGGGGTCGGGGTCGGGGCCGGGCCTGAAGCCGAGCCTGAGGCCGGGGCCTGTGGTGGCAGGCTGGGAGGCGATCGCCTCTCCGTGGCTGGGGAGGCAGGATTGGAGGTGGAGGAGGGTGGGGTGGGGCGAGGCCCACTCTGCAGGTCCATCATGTAGCCGTTGGGGAGGTTGGCCACGAAGCTGCTGTCGGACAGACGCCTGCGTAGGTAGTTCATGGTTACTGGTGGGTCGGTCGGTCAGGCCAGCTGGACTAGGGGGTAGACAGTGGGATCCGAGAGAGACAGAGAAAGGAAGAGAGGAAGGGAGAGAGAGATCATTATTATTATTATAATACATTTGTAACAATATAAACAACAATAATTTGTGTTCCCTCGGGCACAATACAACACACAAATTCTATATGCTACTGTTAATGTAAAAAACAATGTTCCTCATATGAAATGCATTTGGAACCAAAGGAGTATAAGCAGTCGGCTGCATCATTGATGCAGCATTGATGTCAGCTTAGCTCGCATAGGAACACACTGGGCTATAAAACGCAGCCAGCCACCAATCATTCATGAAGAAGGAAAGTAGGATTGCGCAACCCTGTATTTAACATTTTAGTCATTTAGCAGACGCTCTTATCCAGAGCGACTTACAGTTAGTGAGTGCATACATTTTTCATACTGGCAGCCTCAGACACATACATATACATTAGCTATTGCCTTAGGCACAGGAGGAGGCAGGCTGGGGGAGGCAGGGTGGGGGAGGTAGAGGGAAGGCAGGGGGATTCACATTCACAAACCTAGTCAAAGACACCTAATGCATTTTCAATCTGAATCTAAACAATGGCTTTGCATATTGAACAGAGGTACTACTAACAGGCTCATGTTAAGGGGGGATTCTAGGTGGGATGGACTTGAGGGCCTTTATACAAGCCTACTTAGAGTCACTCGATCACCTCATGCATTTTAAATCTAACCATTGACTCTATCTGCATATTAAACAGTTGGTACAGTACTAGTATAGGGAGTAGCCTCATGTCAGGAAGGATGTAGGGAGGGGGATTCACAATTCAAACCTGGTTAAGGAGACGGTAGCTGCCTTGATGCATTTTGATTCTAACCATCAAAGTGCTAACAATCTGCTTTGCATACAGAGTGGAGGTAGTGAGAGACTGGGCTTGATCCAGAAGAATGTCACTCAGATCAGCTGCACTGACTAAAAGGACGATGTAGAGGCGTGCTGCTTAGAGTGAAAGCTTGAGTTATGACACTTTGAATAAGCCTCATGAATATATTCATCTATAGTGAAAGAAGGGGGCTGGGTGGGGGAGATAAGGCGTTTTATGGGATGGGTTTGCTGACTATCAGACGCTGATTGATACAGAATTGGATTGTGTGGGTGAATAAGAGGAGTGAGGATTACGGGAAAAGGATATGACAAGGCACTGTGGGAAATCAAAACATCCATTTTATAAAGGGCACTAGCTCAGACCACAGACAGCCTACCAGACTGCATAGCACTCTCAGGGGCATAAAATCCATTACAAACAGTTTTAAATCTTTTCTACAACGCCCGGAAATCTGCCCCCTTTATTCTCTGTACCCAACGCACTAGAAGACCAGTTCTTAAAGCCTTTAGCCGTATCCTTATCCTAGTCCTCCTCTGTTCCTCTGGTGATGTAGAGGCTAACCCAGGCCCTGCAGCCCCCAGTATCACTCCTACTCCCCAGGCGCTATCATTTGTTGACTTCTGTAACCGTAAAAGCCTTGGTTTCTTGCATGTTAATATCAGAAGTCTCCTTCCTAAGTTTGAGTTATTCACTGCGTTAGCACACTCCGCCAACCCTGATGTTCTAGCAGTGTCTGAATCCTGGTTTAGGAAGGCCACCAAAAATTCTGAAATGTCCATCCCCAACTATAACATTTTCTGTCTAGATAGAACTGCCAAAGGGGGTGGAGTTGCAATCTACTGTAGAGATAGCCTGCAGAGCTCTATCATACTATCCAGGTCTGTGCCCAAACAGTTTGAGCTTCTACTTCTAAAAATCCACCTTTCCAGAAATAAGTCTCTCACTGTTGCCGCTTGCTACAGACCCCCCTCAGCCCCCAGCTGTGCCCTGGACACCATATGTGAATTGATTGCCCCCCATTTATCCTCAGAGTTCGTACTGTTTGGTGACCTAAATTGGGATATGCTTAACACCCCGGCCATCCTACAATCGAAACTAGATGCCCTCAATCTCACACAAATTATCAACGAACCTACCAGGTACAACCCTAAATCCATAAACACGGGTACCCTCATAGATATCATACTGACTAACTTACCCTCTAAATACACCTCCGCTGTCTTCAACCAGGATCTCAGCGATCACTGCCTTATTGCCTGTGTCCGTAACGGGTCCGCGGTCAAACGACCACCCCTCATCACTGTCAAACGCTCCCTAAAACACTTTAGCGAGCAGGCCTTCCTAATTGACCTGGCCCAGGTATCCTGGATGGATATAGATCTCATTCCGTCAGTAGAGGATGCCTGGTTGTTCTTTAAAAGTAATTTCCTCTCAATCTTAAATAAACATGCCCCATTCAAAATACAGAACTAAGAACAGATATAGCCCCTGGTTCTCCTCAGACTTGACTGCCCTTGACCAGCACAAAAACATCCTGTGGCGTACTGCATTAGCATCAAATAGCCCCCGCGATATGCAACTTTTCAGGGAAGTTAGGAAGCAATATACACAAGCAGTTAGGAAAGCAAAGGCTAACTTTTTCAAACAGAAATAAGCATCCTGTAGCACTAACTCCAAAAGGTTTTGGGACACTGTAAAGTCCATGGAGAATAAGAGCACTTCCTCCCAGCTGCCCACTGCACTGAGGCTAGAAAACACTATCACCTCCGATAAATCTACAATAATCGAGAATTTCAACAAGCATTTTGCTACGGCTGGCCATGCGTTCCACCTGGCTACCACTACCCCGGCCACCAGCTCTGCACCCTCCGCTGCAACTTGCCCATGCCCCCCCCGCTTCTCCTTCACACAAATTCAGACAGCTGATGTTCTGAAAGAGCTGCACAATCTGGACCCCTACAAATCAGCTGGGCTAGACAATCTGGACCCTTTCTTTCTAAAACTAGCCGCCGAAATTGTCGCAACCCCTATTACTAGAATGTTCAACCTCTCTTTCGTAAGGTCTGAGATCCCCAGAGATTGGAAAGCTGCCGCGGTCATCCCCCTCTTCAAAGGGGGTGACACTCTAGATCCAAACTGTTACAGACCTATATCCATCCTGCCCTTCGAAAGTTTTTGAAAGCCAAGTTAACAAACAGATCACCGACCACTTCGAATCCCACCGTACCTTCTCCACTATGCAATCCGGTTTCCGAGCTGGTCATGGGTGCACTTCAGCCACGCTCAAGGTCCTAAACGACATTATAACCGCGATCGATAATAGACAGTACTGTGCAGCCGTCTTCATCGACCTGGCCAAGGCTTTCGACTCTGTCAACCACCGCATTCTTATTGGCAGACTAAATAGCCTTGGTTTCTCAAATGACTGCCTCGCCTGGTTCACCAACTACTTCTCAGATAGAGTTCAATGTGTCAAATCGGAGGGCCTGTTGTCTGGACCTATGACAGTCTCTATGGGGGTGCCACAGGGTTCAATTCTTGGGCCGACTCTTTTCTCCGTGTATATCAATGATGTCGCTCTTGCTGCTGGTGACTCTCAGATCCACCTCTACGCAGACGACACCATTTTGTATACATCTGGCCCTTCATTGGACACTGTGTTAACAAACCTCCAAACGAGCTTCAATGCCATACAACACTCCTTCAGTAGCCTCCAACTGCTCTTAAACACTAGCAAAACTAAATGCATGCTCTTCAATCGAACGCTGCTGGCACCTGCCCACCCGACTAGAATCACTACTCTCGACGGGTCTGACCTAGAGTATGTGGACAACTACAAATACCTAGGTGTCTGGTTAGACTGTAAACTCTCCTTCCAGACTCACATTAAGAATCTCCAATCCAAAGTTAAATCCAGAATCGGCTTCCTATTTCACAACAAAGCCTCCTTCACTGATGCTGCCAAACATGCCCTCGTAAAACTGACTATCCTACCGATCCTTGACTTCGGCGATGTCATTTACAAAATAGCCTCCAACACTCTACTCAGCAAATTGGATGTAGTCTATCACAGTGCCATCCATTTTGTCTCCAAAGCCCCATACACTACCCACCACTGTGACCTGTACGCTCTTGTTGGCTGGTCCTCATTACATGTTCGTCGTCAAATCCACTGGCTCCAGGCCATCTATAAATCACTGCTAGGCAAATCCCGGCCTTATCTTAGCTCATTGGTCACCATAGCAACACCCACCCGTAGTATGCGCTCCAGCAGGTATATCTCACTGGTCATCCCCAAAGCCAACACCTCCTTTGGCCGCCATTCCTTCCAGTTCTCTGCTGCCAATGACTGGAACGAATTGGAAAAATCTCTGAAGCTGGAGACTCTTATCTCCCTCACTAACTTTAAGCATCAGTTGTCAGAGCACCTTACCGATCACTGCACCTGTACACAGCCCATCTGAAATTAGCCCACCCAACTACCTCATCCCTATATTGTTCTTTATTTTGCTCATTTGCACCCCAGTATCTCTATTTGCACATAATCTCTTGCACATCTATCATTCCAGTGTTAATACTAATTGTAATAATTTTGCACTATAGCCTATTTATTGCCTTACCTCCATAACTTGCTACATTTGCACACACTGTATATATATTTTCTGTTGTATTTTTTGACTTTATGTTTTGTTTTACCCCCATATGTAACTCTGTGTTGTTGTTTTTAATCGCACTGCTTTGCTTTATCTTGGCCAGGTCGCAGTTGTAAATGAGAACTTGTTCTCAACTGGCTTACCTGGTTAAATAAAGGTGAAATAAAAAAAGAAACAAAAAAATAATTATGAAATGTTCTATGGCAACTTGCCTGCACACGACATGTAGAATATGTTGCTATAGCTGCAGTAGCAGAATACTGTAGAGAACATGGCCCTCAAAGGACATATGTGAAAGTTAACATTTGGGAATTGCTTGTAAAGTGTTAACACAGATATTACTCAGGGAGCTGTCCACTCTCTGTGGTGCTGAAACGGTTAGAGCCCATCCTTAGAGATCCATCAATCGCCACTAAAGGCAGGGGGAAATCACTATCTTTACACCACCACTGGCGCATTCCCCCACTTTCTCACCATCCTTAAACCAGCCTTAAAGCAGCTTTCCCCTCATCCCTCTGCAAATACAGTATCTGATGCTATTAAAGAGTTGGGGGCCAACCCTTTCTCTCTCTCTGCAGGAAGTGAGGCTTATAAAACCTGCCCCCGTCTCTCCCAATCTGATGAGCCGACATTAGCAATAAGAGGTTATCAGTAAGAGTGGCGAGGGGAAAGGAGAGGCGGCACACATTTAGAGGTCCCGACAACATATCTAATAATCAACCCCCCAGGGCCCCAACTGATCACCTCTCTCTTAGCCGTCTCTGTAAACAACAGATAGAGCCTTGACTGGTACTGCACCAAGGCAGGCAGAAATGGTTTGCATTGCACTAGGGAAGGCAGTAATGGTAGTCTCTCCTCTGTAATTAATGGATACAGCAGGATAATGCTAGACTAAGGCGATGTTAAAGACCGTGGGGTGGCTGTGTTGATGCATGGTGACGATAATAGGGTTGCTGGCACCAGGGTCAGGTGAGGGGCGGACCAAGAGGACCACAGGCCATGGGTAAAGGGAGTATCAGGGGTGGATTAGAAGCTCTGTGACCTTGTGGGAGAGAGTATCATAGAAGAATGATGTGTAGCACTGCTGAAGAGGAATGGTGCCCTCATAACCTCAGCACAAGATATAGGTGATTATCATGATGACTCATAGAAATAGCCCTGAGGTGTTCTGGCAGAGTTTGTATCTGAAGGGAGGTGGATATGTAACGGCTAACTGAACCTAGAAAAGTCCATCATCTTGCTTTCAAGTGGGTGGTAGAGAATATGTTCCATATTAAAGTACATGCAGTGAGCAGAGGGAGCTTGAGTGTCTCCCTTCCGTGCATTTAGCATGTTAGCAGCATTACAGAGTTTGTATTATTAATGGCGGTCAATGTGTCTGAGGTCAGGGATATGGAGCGTTATATAGGGTCATTACTTAAATGAGGGGAAGTCACAATGGTGAGTAGGAGTACAGTTGACTGGGACTTGAAAGAGCCTAAGCACTGTGGAGGATAACAGTTGTATGGGAATTTCTGCCTGATATGAATTGCATTGCCTGTAACAATCTATGTGAAAAACACCATTAATAACGAAAACAGTTGCACATCTAAAAGCCATCTAAAAAGCAGAGCATAACGATACGATGGGGTTTGGGTCTCCCTCTACAATTCCGCTTTATATTAATAGCTCATCCAACATCAAAAAAATTACACATGCGCACACTCATACCCGACCTGTACGTAGCACACGTTTCTGGTCCCCTAGTACTTAGTGAGATAACTGACACAGCAGTCGCTTAGCAACCAGTTCCTTTTTTTACTACTAGTCTAAAAGAAACTTGTCACGGTATCCGATGAGTGTGATGACATACAGTATATGTGAGTCATCGCGATACATCAACCACATGGCATGCCATTGGGTTCCCAACGAAGAGTCAGCTCTATTTTATTCTCACTAGTGCCAAAAATGTTATAATCAAATCTCTATATCTACACAGACTGCTGTCACATACCACATGAACATCTTCTCAACTAATACCCTTACCTCCTCATCATTAGTAACCATGAAAATAAGGATATTCGGAAAGTATTCAGACCCCTTGACTTTTTCCACGTTGTTACGTTACAGCCTTCTTCTGAAATGTATTAAATAAATACAAATCCTCATCAATCTACACACAATACCGCATAATGACAAAGTGAAAACCGTTTTTTATAAATAAACAGAAATTCCTTATATACAAAAGCATTCAGACCCTTTGCTATGAGACTCGAAATTGAGCTCAAGTGCATCCTGTTTCCATTGATCATCCTTGAGATGTTTCTACAACTTGATTGGAGTCCACCTGTGGTAAATTCAATTGATTAGACATGATTTGAAAAGGCACACACCTGTCTATATAAGGTCCCACAGTTAACAGTGCATGTCAGAGCAAAAACCAAGCCATGAGGTCGAAGGAATTGTGCGTAGAGCTCAGAGACAGGATTGTGTCGAAGCACAGATCTGGGGAAGAGTCCCAAAACATTTCTGCAGCATTGAAGGTCCCCAAGAACACAGTGGCCTCCCATCATTCTTAAATGGAAAAAGTTTGGAACCACCAAGACTCTTCCTAGAGCTGGCCGCCCGGCCAAACTGAGCAATCGGGGGAGAAGGGCCTTGGTCAGGGAGGTGAACAAGAACCCAATGGTCACTCTGACAGAGCTCCAGAGTTCCTCTGTGGATATGGGAGAACCTTCCAGAAGAACAACCATCTCTGCAGCACTCCACCAATCAGGCCTTTATGGTAGAATGGCCAGACGGAAGCCACTCCTCAGTAAAAGACACATGACAGCCCGCTTGGAGTTCGCCAAAAGGCACCTAAAGGACCCTGACCATGAGAAACAAGATTCTCTGGTCTGATGAAACCAAGGTTGAACTCTTTGGCCTGAATGCCAAGCGTCACTTCTGGAGGAAACCTGGCACCATCCCTACTGTGAAGCATGGTGGTGGCAGCATCATGCTGTGGGGATGTTTTTCAGCGGCTGGGACTGGGAGACTAGTCAGGATCGAGGGAAAGATGAACGCAGCAAAGTACAGAGAGATCCTTGATGAAACCCTGCTCTAGAGCGCTCAGGACCTCAGACTGGAACGAAGGTTCACCTTCCAACAGGACAATGACCCTAAGCACACAGCCAAGACAACGCAGGAGTGGCTTCGGGACAAGTGTCTGAATGTCTTTGGAGTGGCCCAGCCACAGCCCGGACTTGAACCCGATTAAACATCTCTGGAGAGACCTGAAAATAGCTGTGCAGCGATGCTCCCCATCCAACCTGACAGAGCTTTAGAGGATATGCAGAGAAGAATGGGAGAAACTCCCCAAATACAGGTGTGCCAAGCTTGTAGTGTCAACCCCATGAAGACTCCAGGCTGTAATCGCTGCCAAAGGTGCTTCACCAAAGTACTGAGTAAAGGGTCTGAATACTTATGTAAATGTGATATTTCAAAAATATATATATATATATATATATATATATATATATATATATATATATATATATATATATATATACACACACACACACACATTTGAAAACATTTCTAAAAACCTGTTTTTGCTTTGTCATTATGGGGTATTGTGTGTAGATTGATGAGTGGGGAAAAAACTATTGAATCCATTTTAGAATAAGGCTGTAATGTAACAAAATGTGGAAAACGTCAAGGGGTCTGAATACTTTCCAAATGCACTGTACCTTTGTTTTGATACCGACATTTGAGTATCTTCTTGATTAAAAGCTTTAAACAAATGTTTTAAATGGACTGGGATTACTATGTGTTTAAAATGTAGCTAGCACTAAGACTGCATTTACACAGGCAGCCCAATTCTGATATTTTGCCCAATTATTGACAAAAGAGCTGATCTGATTGGTCAAAAGACCAATTAGCAGAAAAAGATAGGAATTGGGCTGCCTTTGTAAACGCAGTCTTAAGCATAAATCATAGTCCACACAGTAGGGGTGTGAACATTTAAACATTAAAACATTTGAACGAAATTGGGATCGTTGATGTGAAGCAAAAATCCCTAACTGAAAAACAAAGTTTTTTTGTTTGTTTTCTTTTACATAAGACATGCAAAACAAGACATTGCAAGATAGAGATTACCAAGACATATACGCATGGTTCTTTCTGCCTGCCCCCTCCTCGCTCTCCCTCGCCTGCTTTGTCTTTTCTAGCGGAATCGAATCTTGACACATAAATGGGAGGCAACGTGCAAGAACTCGAGGAATCTGTTATTTTGGAGTCGACAACACCACTACGTCAACGTCGTTAAACAGTTGGGAAAATGGCAGAGAAAGGCACGCGACAGCATCGAAGTCCTGTATGGCAATACTTTGAGAAGTTAAATGAGACGATGGTGAAATGCAAACTTTGAGGTGGAATTAAGGTACAGTAATGGAAGTACAGGTGCAATGCTAAACCATCTGAAAGGGACCCAAACCGTTGCTGGCAGCAGCATTGTGAATTCATGTGGAATTTTATGAATTTTTCTTATTGTTTAAAAGGAAAACCAATAAAAAAAAAAAGCAGTTTAAACGTTAAGAAAGTGTTTACATTCGTCACATCCCTAGTCCACAGATGCTGAGACGCAATAGTCCCGGCGTCCCATAGCTACACACCTCGGAGACCACCGTCCAAAATTCCTAACGGATGCGGCGCGGTGTACGCGTCCTCTATTCATTTGAATGTGTTGACAGTGGAGAAATTGCTTGAGCAGTATACAGAATTCGAAAAGTATGAAAGCCAACGGTCCAATAATCTAGAATCCTGACTATGATAGATGCTTTAGGCCTTGATGGTAATGGATAAAGTCATTAACAGCTCAATATTCCCTGCTCGATTTCTGAAGGTCTTATCCATGAGGTGTTTTTACACAGCATGTTTGGGCCGGGCTGGGCCTTTCTCTGCATGCAGCCTTGGCTTGGCAGCAATGAAGCACTAGCTCTACAAGACATGAGGGCCACTGAGAAGCATTGAGGGAGTTTGATTTAGTGCACCGTGCTATGGCCCATGACGTAAACGGGCAAAAGCGGTGAGGGAGGAGTGCCTTCCTCAAATTGAACACTGCTCGGTCATGTTGTCAACAAGGCAGCATGATGCATCGTTCAGAAACATACAACATCTCATTGGGAAGGCTGATAAAGGCTTTTTATCAAAAGCAATCACCTTTGCATGTGAAAACACAGAATAGTCGTTACATTTCATTTCAGCAAGCCATGACACATTTTACATTTACATTTTAGTCATTTAGCAGACGCTCTTATCCAGAGCAACTTACAGTTAGTGGATGCATACATGTATTTTTTTTTTTTCATCTCAGATTGTTCTAAAATGGTTTCTGTAGTTAGAAACATTTAAAATAAGCATTCCTGCAACATGAAAGGCAATTTGAGCTCGAATTGATTGCACCCAAAATTGGCCATTTCAAGTTATAGGATTCATATAATATTCAGTAAATATAATATCTAACATCCAATTTGGACCAAACCACTTCTTAACAATGACTAAGATGTGAGGAATCCAAATAAATGGTCAAAAGCCACCCACGGACCCCCCAAAACCCCACACCAAGCCCACCCCAATGGCCAGTATACAGTATCAGTTTTCTATGTTTGACAAGTAGTATGAAGCTGTGGCTTGGAGTATTGTTTATTCATACTATGTAATGTATTCTCAGTGAATTTGGTGACATTTTTTTCCCCTGCTCAGAGAACTGATCCATCGAAGTCACTTGCATTTCCCCCCCATAAATTAGTGTGAAGGTACCAGGTTATGCCCACTAGGTGCCGCTATTCCTGCTGTTACTGCCACACCATTTTATCCATTTTGCTGGTGTCTTGTGTTCTATGGCTAATTTCTTTAATTCTTTCATTGCTAAAAAGAGGTTTGGTCCAAATCGGATGTTGGGTACAATATTTATTGAATATTATATGAATCCTATAAATGTAAATAGACAATTCTGGTATAAACAATTAGCTTCAAATAATCTTTCAACAAAATAATTTATCCGTTTCTAACTACAGAAACAATTTCAGAACCATCTGAGATGGTGGGTGTCAAAATCCTCGTGTGCTTTTTGAGGTGGAACAACATTACTCAATACTCCACGTGCTTAACCTACATCACTTCGCCATCAGCCAAAACGGGGCACCTGGCTCACACCCACGAGGCAACCCGGTTCCAAAATGAATGCAATCAACGCTAACCCGGTTCACCCAGGGCAGGCCCGGGGCATTAATCAAATCCCCTCATTGTATCATCACCTTCCAGCCACAGAGAGACCAGAGGGTGGCAACCTTAGATGGCCTATCAGCCTGCCACTACGGTGCCAGGGCTACACAACCATGGGCACAAACCGCTTAACCAATCCCTCACCATTTCATCATTAGCAACCAGTCCTGCAGAGTTAGGAGGCAGAAGAGGATACTTCTATTTTTAAACCTAAATCCATATCAACAGTTATCTCCTTGACGAAAGGCTTTTCCATGGACTGGGATTTCTGTGTGTGTGTATAAAATACAGCTGAGGCATAGAAATGGATGACGTCATTAACAGCTTAATATTCCTTGCTCGATGTCTTCGGTCTTATCTATGAGGTGTTTACACAGCATGTTTTGGGCTGGGATGGGCTGGACTGGGCCTTTCCCTGCATGCAGCCTTGGCCTGGCAGCAGTGAATGAGGCAGTGGCTCAGGAGGACAAGAGCGTCAGTCAGAGGCATCATCATCACCTCTCAGCCACAGAAAGAGATAACGGGTGTCAACCTCAGATCGCCTCTCACTGCAGATGGCCCATCAGCCTGCCACTATGGGGCAAGTCCCAACAGTTTTGGCTTATTGTATTATCATTTGCAACAAGGACTAGGCATCAGCATTTCTATGTTTACTGCAAAAACTGCTAAATTGAGCAAATATCCAGATCAGCAAATGAAACATTAACAGCTTTTCATTAGACTGAACACTCAGAGAACACTCCAGCTGTCTCAAGGAGAAGCTATTAAATATCGAATGGCGTTTATTCACCAGATCATGGCTTCCTGTTGAGATCATCAATAATCCCAGATCATCAGAGCCTAAAGCAAGACTCACTAGTACTGACTATGTCTATGTGTTACATAGTCAATTCTTTCAATTGAACATTTTGGATTCTCAGACTGACTAAAGAATCAAGGGGAAACACTGGCCGGAGAGGATACAGGCTACAGCTCACTAGCTTTCTACTCAGTCACAGACTGACAGCATTCGCACAACGTTGAGTTAAATCAGATATGACAGCATCTCTAGACAGCTATACAATTAACATGGATATTATTCTATAGATAAAAGATATACGCATGATCATACAGCCTTCAGTAGCCTAGACAGCTATACAATTAACATGGATATGATTCTATAGATAAAAGATATACGCATGATCATACAGCCTTCAGTAGCCTAATAGACATACTATTTAATGGCATGATGATAAACCGCCTAGTTCCTATCAACTTCAACGAAAAAGAAAACAGGAACAATTACATTTTCAACAAGTGCGTTCACTCGCTCTGCATAAAATAGCATCATTTTGGTATATTTGGTGTATCATATCATTTTGGTATATATAATTGTTGTATAAAACATGCCAAATTCCAAATATGTTACAGAGGGTTGGGATTCACTAAATACAAACAAAACTGACTGAGAAGCCTAATTAGGAACGCATCTGCGTGTGACAATGGAGTCCTGGCTGCATGCAGGAATTCCCCATTCACCCCAAACCAATCCATAAATCATAAGATATTCATGAACAGATCATTACCGTCACCAACTACCCCATGTAACAAGCAAACAGCCCTGACTGCAACGCGCTAATTAGCCTGCGCAAAATAATAATATCAGCGGCTAACCGTTTTGTTTTTATGGTGAATGATCCATTTCAACTGAGAGCGGTGGACCGAGAATGACGTGGCGATAATTTTTAAAAACAAAATACATGCGGGCAGCATTGAAATTGCAGTGAACATTTTCATTCATTTTTCTGTAATGTTTTACCTGGGTATCTGGTATCACGAAGTGTTTGGATGATGCTCCCCTTGCGCTCGTGTCACAATCCTCAGCAGCTCGCGCTTCAGCTTCAGCATCCACCAGTCTCCTCCGTTTCCAACAATGCATGCTGGGAGCTGCAAAATGCATCCATTCCTGAGATCCCCTTCTTACCTCATTGGTCGATTCGTTTGTGGTATTTAATAGCATCCCTCTTAATTTGTTTGAATTGTGGAACACAAATATTTAATATTTCAAGGATGTGGCAGCATTGCATTTTCAGTTCAGACAGATGCAGTGCTGAGAGATAAGAGAGACTCCAGACAGGTGTTTTATGGGCTATTGATTTCCAGGGAAGCCCTCTTTCCTTGAAAACACACACACCACAGAAAAACCACAGAAAATATTTATATTACATTCATTTGGAATCATATATCTTGTGTAGGCTTAATCATTATTTGGATTTCAGACAGAAGTCATAATTTCTGTTATGTATATTCTTGGGACACCAATGTGTTTTGGCCTATCCAGAGTCAGACCACAATCTCTTTATGGCAAATATTCATTAAATTACCTTTGCAAAATGAAGCCCTCCACAATTATAACATACTTGTTTACTGTCTCGATGCTCCCTATCCCATACACTCATATAAAAAAGGGTTCCAAAAGGGTTCTGCAGCTGTCCCCATAGGATAACCCTTTTTGGTTCCAGGTAGAACTCTTTTGGGTTCCATGTAGAACCCTCTGTGGAAAGAGTTATACATGGAAACCAAAAGGGTTCTACCTGGAACCAAAAGGGATTCCTCAAAGGGTTCTCCTATGGGGGCAGCCGAAGAACCCTTTTTGGTTTTAGATAGCACCTTATTTTCTAAGTGTGTAGGGCCAGAAAACACTTCACCACTACTCCCATGATAGGAACTTTGAATGACCATTCCGGGATTGAATGAGTCAAAGCTCTAACTCTCAAACTTAATGCCCTTGCTCAGTGCTGTGTAACAAATAATATAGGACATGAATTCATGATTTTGATTATAAACAGTTATATTTTTTATTTGTATTGGGAAACACCTCTTCTGATAGGCTATATGAAACGAGGTTGCCTCATATTGGAAACTTTCCAGGGTGACTGGATTGGAAACTTTTAATTAATTCAAACAAAGTTGACTGAATTAATTCAAGCCTACATCTTTGATTGTTTATAGGCTAATTCGAATTTAGTGAGTAGTTCCGGCCTTGTTCATCCTTCCAGGGAAAAACACAGTACATTCACAGATGCTGACTCCCATTGATTCCCTTAGTAAAGATATCATTGTCACTATAAGCAGACTAATTAACTTCAGGCTTAATACAAATATCAATTGCTTGTTGGGTTGATAACAGAGGGATTAGAATGTAACTAGTAAACATTGAGGTTCAATGTCAATTGTGTTTGAGATTCATAGCAAGTCAGTGGTTTGGAGCGTTTCAAGATCACAGTATTAGTATGCATGCAAGACGCACAATGTGACTTACTCCCTTTATCAAAGTCATGCAGTATTTTGTTCAAACAGCTTGAGCCCGGGGGTGTCATTTCATTGTGAGTGAGCTGTCAGAAGTTCAATGACAACAACAACACTAAATTCATTCTGAATATTTCAAATGCAACAACTATTTGATTTTATACCCAGCCTGCAACGTTGGAACGTCTGCCAAAATTCAGCTTTTGATTTCAAAGCACTTTTGACACCCAGCCCACTTATTTAAAAGAAAATTGTGCCCACTGAAATTTACCACATCAATCAATAATAGACCTCTGGCAGAGGAGACTCTTTAATGAACACATTAGTTTAGATGATTCACTACAGAGGGAAACCACAGACATGACTTACTATACGCTTTTTTCTCTTTTATTTGGATATGATATTTAGGAGTCTCTCTATATCCAATATTTGATAGTTGAATGTTTTAGCACCTTGTACATTCCAGTAATGAGTCAAATGATGTATGATGGCTAGCAGATAAAAAAAAATAAAAAAAATAAGGTGTGTTGCGCAGTGTCTAATGATTTTAATCAACAATGCCATTTCACGTTTCATTCAGCAGACACCTACCTATGTCATGAGAAATTACAGCGGATCCTCATAGGAAAGTGACATCCATTCCATTGCCATTAATCATAAAGAAACCTGACTCACTTCCAATCCCTCTCTAACTTTCCTTTGTAACAACCTGCCTTGTCATAGAGCAGACTGGGTTACTGTGAAGCACTTTGTGACAAATGTTTTTTTCAAAGGTGCTAATTAAAAAATATATATATTTGATTGATTGATTCTCTCTCCCGCTCTCTCTCTCCCTCTATCTTGCTCTCCTTCTCGCTCTCTCGCTCGCTCTCTCCTCTCTGCAGCCCTTCTATGGTCTGGCGGCTGCTCTAAAATGGTTCCTCACCAACTTCCTGCTGTAAGTGTGAGAGATCAGAGCAGCATCATCAGCAGCACAATGACTCGGCACAAAGAAAGGTAAACACTGGCATTTCAGACCCCAGTGGGAATGGGCCAAGGAGAGAGAGGAGTCATATTTAATTAATATCTCATATCAATTCAGGAAAACCACACTCTACCACACTTGCAGACACATGCTGATATTGAGAAGTGCCCCGTGGCCAGCTCCATGGGAACCACAGCGTTTTCCTTTCTGCCCGGCAGCTGTAGCCATCTCAGGGCCCAGTGGCTGCCAATGAAATGGTCCAGACAGGAAGTGGATGTTAGAGCCGGTTAAGGTCAATGGCTGTTTACTGTCGTACGATGGATGGACTGATCTTAGCCTGCAGGGCACAGCTGTGTTTTTCTATAGGACAGCTCTATTTAGCTGTTCTGCAAATGGATGATGAGGTTAGGCATGGTATAAGGTTTGCGGAGTGGCATCCATGCAAGCTGATGAAAAAAGATGTGTCTAGAATGAGGCATTGCACTGCAGTATGACTTTTGTGATGTATTAAAATGATATAATTGTACATGTACATAAACACGCTTCCTGGTACCTAGACTGTTGACCAGGTCCATCTTTAGTCAAGATCAGCAGGGTCTGCTGGAGACCTCAGGTGGCTGGTTATAAATATAAAACCTCACAGCACAAGCATTCACATCACACAGTCAAACCACTGTACCATGCATCATGACTGTAAGTCGCTTTGGATAAAAGCGTCTGCTAAATGGCATATTATTATTATTATTATACTGTACAAAGGGGAAGGGACCGTCTGGACCACTTTCTAAAGCAATTTATCTCACAGATATGCTGGGGTTTGGGTCAATATGTGGGGGAAAACAGTGACGCCTGACTGAGTTGCAGCACTAAATGGAAAGAGCTCATTTCAGAGGGAGGGAAGGCTGCCATTATTGATTGCTTCCTGCCCTCTCTCATTTGATGAAGAGGTCCAGGAGGAACACTGCTGGTGCCATTTGTCTCTCATTTGCTCAGAGCAAATCTGAGTCACTGGGTGGAGACACAGTGCGATGGTCACAGAGGAGGAAACCCTCCGGATAGGAAGGAGGGATTCATGGGAGGATGAGAGAGATGTTCATTGTGTTTAACAGGATCAGTCTGAGGAAAGAGCTGTTCAGAATCACTGATCTACAAAATCACCTCGCATCAATATTGCGAGAGAGCAAGAGAGAGAGAGTGAGAGAGAGAGAGAAAACAGATAGACAGGCAGAGAGAGAGAGAGACAGAGACAGAGAGAGAGAGAGAGAGAGAGAGAGAGAGAGAGAGAGAGACTGTAAGAGAAAAGGCAGGATAAAGAAAAGCAGAACACTGACTGTACAAACTGATTAGAAGGTAGGCTGTTTTACAGTATATTTGAAAATGTAGGAAATGGATAGTTAAGCCTACAATGACAGTGAATGAGTACGGCTGTTTCAGTTGGCAGACTGAACAGCATTTTATTACAGTTAAAAGTGATAGAAGTACATTAGCCTGTAATTGAATTGGACTCCATAAGGGAAAACTAAGCTGAAATTGGGTATGTGCTGCTACTCCCTAGTGGTGATGATAATGCAGCAAAAAGAGGGTACAGTTTTTTCAGATTGCCACTAAGGGAAAGCAAACACTAAAGACTGTAAAGTTTAAAAGCATCTAATTTTAGGTAGAGGTGAACTAGGCAATGTTGAATAGGCTCTCTTTTGCTTTGGTCCTGACACATTTTAGTATCTTTACAGACAAGATTATAAAATCATGAAATCTATGTGCAGTCATGGTTAAAACATGTATTACTTGTGATAATAGCTTATATGGCTTAGAAACCGTTTCATACAGAAACAATTTTTTTTATGGAATACTTGGTTCTTAGTGGTAAAATACTGCTTTTGGTCTTTGGAGTCTCCTGAGTGGTTGTCATATTCTCTCTTTGGCACTAAAGAAGGCATCGTCATAATCTCTGGTATGACATCAGGGTAGGCATTGCTAGGAATGCTGTTGTCATGGTTACCCTAAGAACAGGTGCTGTAGACCGTGACTTTCTGGCTGATGTCATTGAGCAGCTGGCGTGCCGTTTTCTCCAGCCCGGCCAGCTGACCTGCCTTGGCCTCCAGAGTACGCTGGTTGGCCGCATACGACCTCTCCAACTCTGGAAACACACAGTGGTGTCATTAGAGAGAGTGTGTGTGTTTGTTTGTGCATATGCATGCATGCGTGAATGTGCGCTTGTGCGTGCATGCTTGTGTGTGTTAGCGCGTTGGTTTGTGTGTGTGTGTGTGTGTGTGTGTGTGAGCATGCATGTGTGTGTTACCACTGAGTCTCTGTAGTTTTTCGCTGGTCTGGATGAGCAGCTCCTTGGCCTCCTGCTGCAGTAGCTCCGCCCTCTTCCTGGCGTCGGACACGCCCTCTGCCTTCGTCACCACCAAGCCCTCCACAACACTGTACTTAACCTTCACCTCCGAGTCAAACTCCTACACACAAACACACACACAAAGCAGAAAACACATTGAGAATGGGTAACAATTTAATTGGCAGCTAGAATGCTGGGCTGTGTGTGTGCGTGTGTGTGTGTGTGTGTACCTGCTGGGCCTGCTCTGCGTCCTGCCTGGCGGTCTCAGACAGTCTCTCAGTGTGCTGTGTGCGGTTGCTGGTGCCCTGGCTGCTCTCTCTCAGCACAGTTACGTCTCTTTCCAGCTGCAGCAGACGCAGTGTGGCGTTACTCAGACGCAGCTCCGACTCCGCCGTCTCCGACTCCACCTATAAACACACAAACACATATTAGCATGTATTCATACACAGACGCAAACACACACACACATGTATTGCTCTTCTATCCTCGTGGGGACCTAAAATGAATTTCCATTCAAAATCATATTTTCCCTAAACCTAACCCTAACCCTTACCACAAGCCTAACCCTAATCTTACCCCTAACCCTAACCTGTAACCCTAACCTAAACCCAGCTCCTAATCCTAACCCTAAACCTAACCCTTAAGCTTAAAATACCCTTTGTCCTCATGGGGACGTGGGAATTTTCCTTGTTTTACTATCCTTGTGGGGACTTTTGGGGATTTTACATCCCAACAAGGATAGAAGAACCAACCCCCCCCCCCCCCCACACACACACACACACACACACACGCAAACACACATCTAAGCATGCACACACAGATGCAAGCACACACATCACACAATACACACTTTTAGAGACCTTGTATGGGATGTGCATTTCTACAAATCTCCAAAATTGCTCTCTCTACAATGCATAGGCTGAAAACCCTAAAAACATGTGGTATATGGCCAATATACCACGGCTAAGGGCTGTTCTTATGCACGACACACCCCTGAGGTGCCTTATTGCTATTATAAACTGGTAATCAATGTAATTAGAGCAGTAAAAATAAATGTGTCATACCCGTGGTATGACAAATCAGCATTCAGAGCTCAAACCACCCAGTTTATAATAAAGCTTATACCACAATCGAGAGAATTGCCCCTGTGTGCTTAGACACAATTGAAGCCCTGGTCAGAGGTCAGAGGTGACTTACAGAGGTGATGAGGTCAAGTGTTCCCCTGGTGTTGTTGTGGGCCTGTTTGACGGTGTCGATGGCAGCATTCTGAGCGTGCTCAGTTGTTTCCAGAGCCTCCTTCACCAGGGCAGCTGTCTCCTTCATCTCAGACGCCTCCTGACTGAGAGACAGAGAGAGAGGAGATTGTATGTTTTTGTGTGTGCATGTGTGCGCGTGTGTCTTATCAATGTGGTTCAAGTGTGTGTGCATTTATTAGTGTGTTTGTGTGTGTGTGTGTGTTTGTGTGCATGTGTTTGTGTGCGTGTGTGTGTGCATGCATTCATGCATGCGTGCATCTTACCTGGCGGTGCGGGCCTGCTCCAGCAGCCTCTCTGCAGTGTGTATGTCGTTGGCACTCTGACTGAGGATGTCCTCCACGCTGGTGAGGGTTCCCACCCTGTCTCTGATCTCCTGGGTCAGGGCCTCCAGCTGCCCGGGCGACGTGGGCATTTCCAGGGCCAACACCTCGTTCGACACTGCTTCGATAACCTCCACGTTGGCACGGTCGTCTGTCACCGTGGAAACAGAGCTAATTAGACTCAGAGAGCCATACACAGGTGAACTATCACAATCAATTATAATCACAATCATTACCTATCACTCACATGGGGAAAGAAGAGCTGAAGCCCTGATTGTCTATGAATCAGTGATAATTTAGTTAGTCTGTCAGGTACATTGAAAGATTGAGGCCTGCTCTTTGGAAAAATTTGTGTATACTCACTAGTGAGTAGGTCTCGTATCTCCTTGATGAGGCTGCGGAGCTGCTCGTTGCTGTGCTCCACTCTATCTCGGCTCTGGTTGGACTTCAGCAGCATCTCCTGAGCACTCAGCTTGGCCTTGTCCGCACGCACCTTCACCTCCGACACCTAGAGGGCGCCACAGGAAATGTTAACTCAAACACAGTAAGGTAAACACTCCTCAACAGATCAACGCTTGTGCCGGAGCAAGCAGATATTCTATGCTCTTTGGTAACTATGATGATAAGGTAAGATGACCTGACTATATTCATGAAGGGCTGAATCATAACTGAACATCAGCTCTATTATTATATGCATGAATCTCAAGTTAGGATTCGTCCCAGAGAGTAAAAAACGACAGTTCCCACCATCCTAGAGAGCTTGTCCACTTCCTGCATGGCGGACAGGATTTCCTGGTCGAAGTCCTTGGCTGTTTTCAGAGCGCTTTGTGTCTGTGTGACCAGACCCTCACACCCCTCTCCACCACAGCGATGGGTGCCATCAACCGACACACACCCCACCCCTCCACAGGGGGACGCAGCACACCCCTCCTTCCCTCCAGCCGCTCCACATGTCTGCACAGAGAGAAAACACACCAATCGGGTTAGAGCACTGGAAAACCAGGGACCGATCAAAAAAGCAGTATGGCGAAGAAGTGCGATGATAATTGGCTACTGATAGGTCAGACTTACCTGCTTGCTGAGCTCTGATAGGTCAAGAGTTTCGAGCTCTGTGGCGAGCCGCTCCAGTCTCTCTGTGTGTTTCTGTTGTCTCAGGTCA
Organism: Coregonus lavaretus; assembly: GCF_964263955.1. Lineage (NCBI taxonomy): Eukaryota > Metazoa > Chordata > Actinopteri > Salmoniformes > Salmonidae > Coregonus > Coregonus lavaretus. The sequence continues at coordinate 36,310,453 of NC_139992.1, read as the reverse complement.
AACTCGGCCTGGTTCTGGCTCAGTCTGGCCTCCGCTTCGTGCCGTAGTGTAGCCGACTGTTCCAAAGTGTTGTCGGGGTAACTGGTGGTCTGATTGGCACGGATCTCCGCCTTCTTAGACTCCAAGTGTGCCTCGGTGATGGTGTCCATCGCTCCTGATATACACAAATAAAACAGACACACACACACACAGGGCACAGGGGTGTGTCAGAACTAGTAATGATGTCATGCATACTGTACCCCCTCTCTCACCCTCTACCCCTCTCTCCCTCCTCTCTCACCCTCTATGTTAGAGTTCTTCACAGTCTTTATGTGGTCTCTCATGTCTTTGACTGTTCTCTCCAGCTCTCGGGCTTGCTCTCTCAGTGTGTCTATACTGGCCTCAGTGTCGTTGGCATTGACAACGAGACGTGACAGGGAATCATCTGAGACGTTCAGCCTCTCGTTCAGGTCTGCCACCAGCTCACTGTTACAGACACAAACACACACAATCGTATTTTCATTAGAGTTGACATGGACTGATCATAACATCAAGCATACAAACAGAACCCTTGGCGCTGTGTGTGTCAATGCGTAAATGTGTGTATGCATGTGCGTGTTTGTGTGTGTGTGTGGAAGTGCACGTGTTTGTGTGTACATACGTGGCCTGCTGCATCATCCGTTGTACATCTTCCATCCTCTGTATAGCAGGGTTGTTCTCTACTATCGCACTGATAGCATTAGCACTAATCTCCAGACTGCTAACGGTGTCTTTGTATGGCGCCGTCACCCCATTGGTCTGGAGCTCTGTCACATGATCTTTCAAACGCTGCGTCTGATTGGTCAGTTCCCCTACCACGCGGTCCCACTCGGCGAAGCACCGGTGGCATCGTTCGCAGGCAGGGAACTCCCCATGGTACCCCCTGGCACACTGGTTACACCTGGGCCCAGACACACCCTCCACACACACACACTGGCCGGACGAACGGTGGCACTGCTCCCTGGCGATGCCACGCAGGTCACAGTTACACGCTGGAGGGAGAGAGAGAGAAAGTGGAAGAGGAGAAGAGAGCAAAGGGTTAAACACATACACATACCTAGAGTTGACTTGAGGTGAAAACAGTGGTGATGATGGAAAGGAAATCAACTCCTAGTAATATGAGAACAGGTCTGTGCCCTTTAAAAGCCCCCTTACGGAAACAGAGGTATTGCAAAACTATATTATTAACGGCTCAACAGTCCTGCGATACGAGTAAATAGGCCCACAGGTAGCCTTGACCTCTGAACTCTATCCCCCTTTTGACCCCCCAGTCTGAAGCACATCAGAGACAAACCCTCTTACCTCTAGAGTGGAGGAGAGGAGAAGGAGAGGAATGGAGTGATGGAGTAAGTCAGAGTGAAAGAATGTGGGGAATGGAGAATAGGAAAGGGTGTATATAAGTGGTTAGCTCCCATTAGTGTTGCCTGAGCTTTTGAAGAGGGTGATTGATGCAAAAAAAAAGAAAAATGATTCAACATACAATTATAAAGCAACCAGCTGCAATAGGATTGTGAGTTTGCTCAACAAAATACCATTAAAGTTAATTCAATGTACATTTGTAAGGCAACCAGCTGCAATAGGATGGTGACTTTGCTCAACATTTGGTGTACAAATGAACACCTGCTCTTTCCATAATATAGATTGACTATGATCCCTTATTGATGTCACTTTGTAAATCCACTTCAATCAGTGTAGATGAAGGGGAGGAGACAGGTTAAAGAAGGATTTTAAAGCCTTGAGACAATTGAGACATGGATTGTGTATGTGTGCCATTCAGACGGTTAATGGGCAATACAAAAGGTGCCAGGCGCACCGGTTTGTACCAAGAACTGCAACGCTGCTGGGTTTTTCACACTCAGCAGTTTCCAGTCTGTATCAAGAATGGTCCACCAACCAAAGGACATCCAGCCAACACCTTGTAAAGTCCCGACGAATTGAGGCTGTTCTGAGTACAAAAGTTTGGAGTTTTGTACACTCAATGTAGCTGAGTGTAGCTGAACAAACATACATTCTTAAGTTGATTTGTATGTTCTCTCAACTTAGAATTTTAGGTTGAGTGAACATACAATTCAAATTGACATTTATTCTACCTTATTTGCATATTTCCCAGTGTAAAATGAACTCTTTATGACAATACATTACATATATCGTAAAGCCTTTCTTTGAGGGCCTAGTTACACCCTAACACAGTGGTCTGAAGCTCTTGTTTTACAGCCTGCAAGTCACATTATGCTGGCTTGCAAAGTGATGTGTAATTCCTATTGGAGTTAATCACCCGCAACGGCTGCCAGGGTAGTCATTCTCAGTTAGTCCTTTTTATCTGAGAACAGCTCACACACACACACAAAAAAACACACACACACAAACACACAAACACCCTGCTTTTATGGTCACCATAACCCAGAGTGCTCAGGCTTAGGACTGCAACCGCTACTGTTACACTGTCAACACAACCACATACTACTGATACCTACTGTTACACTGTCAACACAACCACACACTACTGATACCTACTGTTACACTGTCAACACAACCACACACTACTGATACCTACTGTTACACTGTCAACACAACCACACACTACTGATACCTACTGTTACACTGTCAACACAACCACACACTACTGATACGGTAGTGAACCTAAACATGACATGTACTGCTGACAGTAAGATGAGTGACCCCACCACTATACACAAAGGCGGTCATGAACAGGTAACACCATAATCACAATCACACACACATGTGGTCGGGTTGTGCTTGTGCCAATGACCGTGACATCTTAATTCATACCACACACACACAGACGTTGTTGTCAAGCCTGTCACTTTAACCTCATACCTCTTAAATCAGACCGTGACATGATCCTCTTAACCCAGCCATGGTGTCAATCATCAACAATTTCTCTCTTTCTCTCTCTCTTACTCTCTCTCTTTCAACATTTACATTTTACATTTTAGTCATTTAGCAGACGCTCTTAACCAGAGCGACTTACAGGAGCAATTAGGGTTAAGTGCCTTGCTCAAGGGCACATTAACGTCATTTAGCAGACGCTCTTAGCCAGAGCGACTCACAAATTGGTGCGTTCACCCTATAGCCAGTGGGATAACCACTTTACAATTTGGGGGGGGGGGGGGGGTTAGAAGGAATACTTTATCCTATCCCAGGTATTCCTTAAAGAGGTGGGGTTTCAAATGTCTCCGGAAGGTGGTGAGTGACTCCGCTGTCCTGGCGTCGTGAGGGAGCTTGTTCCACCATTGGGGTGCCAGAGCAGCGAACAGTTTTGACTGGGCTGAGCGGGAGCTATGCTTCCGCAGAGGAAGGGGAGCCAGCAGGCCAGAGGTGGATGAACGCAATGTCCTCGTTTGGGTGTAGGGACTGATCAGAGCCTGAAGGTACAGAGGTGCCGTTCCCCTCACTGCTCCATAGGCAAGCACCATGGTCTTGTAGCGGATGCGAGCTTCAACTGGAAGCCAGTGGAGTGTGCGGAGGAGGGGGGTGACGTGAGAGAACTTGGGAAGGTTGAACACCAGACGGGCTGCGGCATTCTGGATGAGTTGTAGGGGTTTAATGGCACAGGCAGGGAGCCCAGCCAACAGCGAGTTGCAGTAGTCCAGACGGGAGATGACAAGTGCCTGGACCAGGACCTGCGCCGCTTCCTGTGTAAGGCAGGGTCGCACTCTCCGAATGTTGTAGAGCATGAACCTGCAGGAGCGGGTCACCGCCTTGATGTTGGCGGAGAACGACAGGGTGTTGTCCAGGGTCACGCCTAGGCTCTTCGCACTCTGGGAGGAGGACACAGCGGAGTTGTCAACCGTGATGGCGAGATCATGGAACGGGCAGTCCTTCCCCGGGAGGAAGAGCAGCTCCGTCTTGCCAGGGTTCAGCTTGAGGTGGTGATCCGTCATCCATACTGATATGTCTGCCAGACATGCAGAGATGCGATTCGCCACCTGGTTATCAGAAGGGGGAAAGGAGAAGATTAGTTGTGTATCGTCAGCGTAGCAATGATAGGAAAGGCCATGTGAGGATATGACAGAGCCAAGTGACTTGGTGTATAGGGAGAAAAGGAGAGGGCCCAGAACCGATCCCTGGGGGACACCAGTGGTGAGAGCACGTGGTGCGGAGACAGCTTCCCGCCACGCCACTTGGTAGGAGCGACCGGTCAGGTAGGACGCAATCCAGGAGTGAGCCGCGCCGGAGATGCCCATCTCGGAGAGGGTGGAGAGGAGGATCTGATGGTTCACAGTATCAAAGGCAGCAGACAGGTCTAGAAGGACAAGAGCAGAGGAGAGAGAGTTAGCTTTAGCAGTGCGGAGAGTCTCCGTGACACAGAGAAGAGCAGTCTCAGTTGAATGACCAGTCCTGAAACCTGATTGGTTTGGATCAAGAAGGTCATTCTGAGAGAGATAGCAAGAGAGTTGGCTAAAGACGGCACGCTCAATAGTTTTGGAAAGAAAAGAAAGAAGGGATACTGGTCTGTAGTTGTTGACATCAGTGGGGTCGAGTGTTGGTTTTTTGAGAAGGGGAGTAACTCTCGCTCTCTTGAAGACGGAAGGGACATGGCCAGCGGTCAAGGATGAGTTGATCAGCGAGGTGAGGTAGGGGAGAAGGTCACCGGAGATGGTCTGGAGAAGGGAGGAGGGGATGGGGTCAAGCGGGCAGGTTGTTGGGCGGCCTGCAGTCACAAGTCGCAGGATTTTATCTGGAGAGAGAGGGGAGAAAGAAGTCAAAGCATAGGGTAGGGCAGTGTGAGCAGGACCAGCAGTGTCATTAGACTTAACAAACGAGGATCGGATGTCGTCAACCTTCTTTTCAAAGTGGTTGACGAAGTCATCCACAGAGAGAGAGGAGGGGGGGGGGGGGGGGGGAGGATTCAGGAGGGAGGAAAATGTGGCAAAGAGCTTCCTAGGGTTAGAGGCAGATGCTTGGAATTTAGAGTGGTAGAAGGTGGCCTTAGCAGCAGAAACAGATGAAGAAAATGTAGAGAGGAGGGAGTGAAAAGATGCCAGGTCGGCAGGGAGTTTAGTTTTCTTCCATTTCCGCTCCGCTGCCCGGAGCTCTGTTCTGTGAGCTCGCAATGAGTCATCAAGCCACGGAGCTGGAGGGGAGGACCGAGCCGGCCGGGAGGATAGGGGACACAGAGAGTCAAAGGATGCAGAAAGGGAGGAGAGGAGGGTTGAGGAGGCAGAATCAGGAGATTGGAGGGAGAAGGATTGAGCAGAGGGAAGAGATGATAGGATGGAAGAGGAGAGAGTAGTGGGAGAGAGAGAGCGAAGGTTGCGGCGGCGCATTACCATCTGTGTAGGGGCAGAGTGAGTAGTGTGGGAGGAGAGTGAGAGAGAAAAGGAAACAAAGTAGTGGTCGGAGACATGGAGGGGAGTTGCAGTGAGATTAGTAGAGGAGCAGCATCTAGTGAAGATGAGGTCAAGCGTATTGCCTGCCTTGTGAGTAGGGGGGGACGGTGAGAGGGTGAGGTCAAAAGAGGAGAGGAGTGGAAAGAAGGAGGCAGAGAGAAATGAGTCAAATGTGGACATAGGGAGGTTGAAATCCCCCAAAACTGTGAGGGGTGAGCCATCCTCAGGGAAGGAACTTATCAAGGCGTCAAGCTCATTGATGAACTCTCCAAGGGAACCTGGAGGGCGATAGATGACAAGGATATTAAGCTTAAATGGGCTAGTGACTGTGACAGCATGGAATTCAAATGAGGAGATAGACAGATGGGTTAGGGGAAAAATTGAGAATGTCCACTTGGGAGAGATGAGGATTCCTGTACCACCACCCCTCTGACCAGATGCTCTCGGGGTATGCGAGAACACATGGTCAGACGAGGAGAGAGCAGTAGGAGTAGCGGTGTTTTCAGTGGTGATCCATGTTTCCGTCAGCGCCAGGAAGTCGAGGGACTGGAGGTTGGCATAGGCTGGGATGAAGTCAGCTTTGTTGGCAGCAGAACGGCAGTTCCAGAGGCTGCCTGCGACCTGGAACTCCACGTGGGTGGTGCGTGCAGGGACCACCAGGTTGGAGAGGCAGCAGCCACGCGGTGTGGTGCGTTTGTGTAGCCTGTGCAGAGAGGAGAGAACAGGGATAGGCAGAGGCATAGTTGACAGGCTGTAGCAAATGGCTACAAAAATGCAGAGGAGATCGGAATGAAATGGACTAAGCATCTGGGAGCGGAGAGAGCAGGGCCTCCCTCACCAAAAACTTCTACCTCAGAAACTAAAATTGTTTCACTGAACCACCCGAACAAAAAACTCTCCCAACTTCCGCCTTTGGAAATCAGAATTGTTGTGAACCACAGCGGTTCAATGTTTAAAGGAATAGACTCAACCCACTTTGTTCAGCTAGCCAACTATGACACCATAGCCAACTAGCAGACTAGCATCCAATAACAATAACACACCGTTTAGCACCAACACTTGGTCACAACAAACCACCAATAATGTGATAACACACTAAACAGATCATTTCAACACACACACACGCTCATACACATACACACACATGCATACAGTATACACACAGAGCGCTGATAGGGTGAGGACAGCGACTAACTTTACAGGCAGTTTGGGAATGCAGCAGGAATTCCTGAGCCACAGGAATAAGACCATGACGAAGACAGGATGCCTCTGATTTCTGGAACATCTGGCCCTATTTCTCACATGAACCAAGGAGTTATTTCCAGATTTTCACTCTCAAAATCTCTCCCCTCCCTCTCTCCTCTCTCCTCTCACCCTCTCTCCTCTCTCTCTCTCTTTCACTGTCTCTCTGAGGGTGTGCAAACTTCACGTATACATGAGGTATACACTACCGGTCAAAAGTTGTAGAACACCTACTCATTCAAGGGATTTTCTTTATTTTTACTATTTTCTACATTGTAGAATAAATCGAAGACATCGAAACTATGAAATAACACATATGGAATCATGTAGTAAGCCAAAAAAGTGTTAAACAAATCAAAATATATTTTATATTTGAGATTTTTCAAATAGCCACCCTTTGCCTTGATGACGTTTCTCTTTGCTGTTCTTGCCATAATATGGACTTGGTCTTTTACCAAATAGGGCTATCTTCTGTATACCCCCCTACCTCGTCACAACACAACTGATTGGCTCAAACGCATTAAGAAGGAAAGAAATTCCACAAATTAACTTTTAAGAAGGCACACTTGTTAATTGAAATGCATTCCAGGTGACTACCTCATGAAGCTGGTTGAGAGAATGCCAAGAGTGTGCAAAGCTGTCATCAAGGCAAAGGGTGGCTATTTGAAGAATCTCAAATATAAAATATACAGTGGGGAAAAAAAGTATTTAGTCAGCCACCAATTGTGCAAGTTCTCCCACTTAAAAATATGAGAGAGGCCTGTAATTTTCATCATAGGTACACGTCAACTATGACAGACAAATTGAGAAAAAAGAATCCAGAAAATCACATTGTAGGATTTTTAATGAATTTATTTGCAAATTATGGTGGAAAATAAGTATTTGGTCACCTACAAACAAGCAAGATTTCTGGCTCTCACAGACCTGTAACTTCTTCTTTAAGAGGCTCCTCTGTCCTCCACTCGTTACCTGTATTAATGGCACCGGTTTGAACTTGTTATCAGTATAAAAGACACCTGTCCACAACCTCAAACAGTCACACTCCAAACTCCACTATGGCCAAGACCAAAGAGCTGTCAAAGGACACCAGAAACCAAATTGTAGACCTGCACCAGGCTGGGAAGACTGAATCTGCAATAGGTAAGCAGCTTGGTTTGAAGAAATCAACTGTGGGAACAATTATTAGGAAATGGAAGACATACAAAACCACTGATAATCTCCCTCGATCTGGGGCTCCACGCAAGATCTCACCCCGTGGGGTCAAAATGATCACAAGAACGGTGAGCAAAAATCCCAGAACCACACAGGGGGACCTAGTGAATGACATACAGAGAGCTGGGACCAAAGTAACAAAGCCTACCATCAGTAACACACTACACCGCCAGGGACTCAAATCCTGCAGTGTCAGACGTGTCCCCCTGCTTAAGCCAGTACATTTCCAGGCCCGTCTGAAGTTTGCTAGAGTGCATTTGGATGATCCAGAAGAGGATTGGGAGAATGTCATATGGTCAGATGAAACCAAAATAGAACTTTTTGGTAAAAACTCAACTCGTCGTGTTTGGAGGACAAAGAATGCTGAGTTGCACCCAAAGAACACCATACCTACTGTGAAGCATGGGGGTGGAAACATCATGCTTTGGGGCTGTTTTTCTGCAAAGGGACCAGGACGACTAATTCCGTGTAAAGGAAAGAATTAATGGGGCCATGTATCGTGAGATTTTGAGTGAAAACCTCCTTCCATCAGCAAGGGCATTGAAGATGAAACGTGGCTGGGTCTTTCAGCATGACAATGATCCCAAACACACCGCCCGGGCAACGAAGGAGTGGCTTCGTAAGAAGCATTTCAAGGTCCTGGAGTGGCCTAGCCAGTCTCCAGATCTCAACCCCATAGAAAATCTTTGGAGGGAGTTGAAAGTCTGTGTTGCCCAGCGACAGCCCCAAAACATCACTGCTCTAGAGGAGATCTGCATGGAGGAATGGGCCAAAATACCAGCGACAGTGTGTGGAAACCTTGTGAAGACTTACAGAAAACGTTTGACCTGTGTCATTGCCAACAAAGGGTATATGACAAATATTGAGAAACTTTTGTTATTGACCAAATACTTATTTTCCACCATAATTTGCAAATAAATTCATTAAAAATCCTACAATGTGATTTTCTGGAGAAAAAAAATTCTCATTTTGTCTGTCATAGTTGACGTGTACCTATGATGAAAATTACAGGCCTCTCTCATCTTTTTAAGTGGGAGAACTTGCACAATTGGTGGCTGACTAAATACTTTTTCCCCCCACTGTATATTGATTTGTTTAACACTTTTTTGGTTACTACATGATTCCATATGTGTTATTTCATCGTTTTGATATCTTCATTATTATTCTACAATGTAGAAAATAGTAAAAATAAAGAAAAACCCTTGAATGAGTAGGTGTTCTAAAGCTTTTGACCGGTAGTGTACATTTCTCCAGATGCAGTGATTGATGGAAACTTGCCTGTTTGTCAGTCAGTTGTTCAGCAGACAATAAACCATGTAGAGATGTAGACAGGGAGGAGTAACTTCGAGCCAACTAACACACATGCACACACTGACACAAGGACAGACATATGTACGCGCACACACACACACACACACACACACACACAAACACACAGAGACAGACACATGCAAACACACAATGTTAAAACAACACGGAAGCATGAAAGCCACTTTAGCATCTCCACAGACATCCACACACACACACACACACAAACACACACACACTGTGAGAAAACTCTGTAACGCTAAGAACAATATATAACCCAGCTTCCAGCCCAGTCACTCAGGGGAACCACCGGTCATGAGAACGAGACCATGAGAGACTGTTTACTCAAACTCTCATAGACAAAACACACAGAACCCCTCTCTAAGAGTGTTTCTCCAGACCCCAGTAAATTCAGAGAGAGACCCACTTGGAGAGGAAACAATGACGCACTTAGATACCCTGTTGCACATGTTTCAGCTTCATGATGCACACAAGTTAAGGCAGTCATGGGAACAAATCAACACACGTACTTTGTACTTTCTGCTGCTACTCATAATCCCAGCCAGAGAGTTACTTACCTTGACATTTGACCTCAGGATCTCCCCAGAACATATCTCGGCACTCGTTGCATTTTCTTCCCCCGAAACCTGGCCTGCATGAGCACTGCCCCGACAGCTAGAAAACACACAACACAGGACAATACAAGACAACACAACACGTCAGCATTATGAACATGCAATATACACTGAGTGTACAAAACATTAAGAACACCTTCCTAATATCAGAACAGCCTCAAATCGTCGGGCATGGACTCTACAAGGTATTGAAAGCGTTCCACAGGGATGCTGGCCCATGTTGACTCCAATTCTTCCCACAGTTTTGTCAAGTTGGCTGGATGTCCTTTGTTTGGTGGACCATTCTTGATACACACAGGAAACTGTTGAGTGTGAAAAACCCAGCAGCATTGCAGTTCTTGGCACAAACCCGGAGCGCCTGGCACCTACTACCACACCCTGTTCAAAGGCACTTAAATCTTTTGTCTTGCCCATTCACCCTCTGAATGGCACACATACACAATCCATGTCTCAATTGTCTCAAGGCTTAAAAATCCTTCTTTAACCTGTCTCCTCCCATTCATCTACACTGATTGAAGTGGATTTAACAAGTGACATCAATAAGGGATCATAGCTTTCACCTGGATTCACATGGTCAGCCTATGTCTTGGAAAGAGCAGGTGTTCATAATGTTTTGTAGACTCAGTGTACCATCTCTAGGTTAGAGGAGGGTCTCCTTGCTACACACTGTACAACGGACAGTGGCCTGTATTGTATACAGAGTCTCAGAGTAGGAGTGCTGATCTAGGATCAGATCCCTCTGTTCATATAATCTTATTCAGTATGATCTAAAAAGTAAATCTGATCCTATATCAGCACTCCTATTCTGAAACGATTTGTGAATACGGTCCAGGGTGTCTGCAGCACAATAAAAAAACATGTCTGTATTACAAAATAATAATGAATTACTATTGGGTCTAGCTCTCTCCTGTTCTTAGCCCATAAATGGTTGATGGAGTTTCTCTCTCTGTCACTGAGTGGAATGTGTGTTTAGTAACCCCAAAGTGTATTCTGAGCCTTCCTTCCTCTATGGAACTCAGCCAGTAAACACATCACTCCTGCTGACAGCTAGTTTTTCCCAACCAGGAAAAGTATGTGTTTTCTAATCAGGAAAACTCTCAGCCCAAGCCCTAGTTACATGTGCCATCAAACCGCTGCAACTTATCCAGAACGCCGCATCCCGCCTGATTGAACACCTTCCCAAGTTCTCCCATGTCACCCCACTCCTCTGCACACTCCACTGGCTTCCAGTCGAAGCTCGCATCCACTACAAGACCATGGTGCTTGCCTACGGAGCAGCAAGAGGAACTGCCCCTCCCTACCTTCAGGCTATGCTCAAACCCTACACCCCAACCCGAGTACTCCATTCTGCCACCTCTAGTCTCTTGGCCCTCCCATCCCTACGGGAGGGAAGCTCCCGCTCAGCCCAGCTCTTCTCTGTCCTGGCATCCCAATGGTGGAACCAGCTTCCCCCTGAATATAGGACAGCAGAGTCCCTGCCCATCTTCTGAAAACATCTGAAACCCTACATCTTCAAAGAGTATCTTAAATAATCCCACAGCACCTACCTTGCAGTCTACAAATTATGTTCGGGCCCCTTGACCATCCGCTTAAGAGAAAATCGTCCCGCGGCTAAATGTAGTTGATGATCCCTGACCTTTTCAGTAACGGGTGCAATAAATCCAAGTAACAGATTGGATTAGGTTAGAAAAATGTATGTTTTTTATATTTGTGTAGCATAATATTAATTAATCAATTCACATGCAAAAACATAGATATTGAAACAAACAATTCTAAAAATCAACCTGCAATAGAGCATGCTGAGAAACATGATTGTCACGTCTCCTCCCGTTGCTCCCCTCCGGCGCTCTGATTCGCCGGTCTACTGAGCCACCGGTCTGAGCGCACCACCTCGGCAACACCGGAATGGAAACCAAACGCACCCTAATCACTTCCAGCGCACCTGCACCTCATCATCTCATCACCACCCCTATTTAGCCCTGGACTGTTCCTTATTATGTTGTGTGTGATTGTTTAGCTTCGTGTCCTCGATCTTTGTTATTTGTCTTTGTTTAAGTAAACCTTGACCTTGTTCATTCCTGCGTCTGCGTCCTGCCTCTTTGTATACTCAGAACTCGTCACAATGATAATGATGGGTGTGGTTTTGGTTCAACTCTGGTTACTTACACCAACACTGGGGTTCTTTTACACCACTGAGTGTTAATTTAACACTTACAGAGTTCATTTAACTCCTGAATCAACAAAAAAAGAATTACACTGAAAATCAACACTAGGTAACACTGGCCAATTTTCTGTGTGTAGATGGGTTGGGTGACAACATGGGGTGTGGGGTTTGTTTTGGAAGGATGGGGTAAGGGTGAGGTCAGTTGTGGCCCTCACCTCGTTGCACGATGTCCCAAAGGAGTGGGTTGGGTCACAGTCACAGGTCTGGCAGCCCTTTCCACTTCCTATGTTGAACGTATCAGGGGCACAGCGGTCGCAATTCTGGCCAATCACGTTAGGCCGGCAGGGACACTGGCCAGTCTGCAGGTCACAGTGACACTCCCCCGGGGATGGACACGCCTCCGGCGTCGTGCCCACTGAATAACACATACACCCTATAGAGAGAGAGAGAAAGACAGTTACACACACACACACACACACTAACACACACTACAGTCGTGGTCAAAAGTTTGGAAAATGACACAAATATTAATTTTCACAAAGTCTGCTGCCTCAGTTTTTATGATGGCAATTTGCATATACGCCAGAATGTTAGGAAGAGTGATCAGATGAATTGCAAAGTCCCTCTTTGCCATGAAAATGAACTTAATCCCCAAAAAACATTTCCACTGCATTTCAGCCCTGCCACTAAAGGACCAGCTGACATCATGTTAGTGATTCTCTCGTTAACACAGGTGAGAGTGTTGACGAGGACAAGGCTGGAGATCACTCTGTCATGCTGATTGAGTTAGAATAACAGACTGGAAGCTTTAAAAGGAGGATGGTGCTTGAAATCATTGTTCTTCCTCTGTTAACCATGGTTACCTGCAAGGAAACATGTGCCGTCGTCATTGCTTTGCACAAAAGGGCTTCACAGGCAAGGATATTGCTGCTAGTAAGATTGCACCTAAATCAACCATTTATCGGATCATCAAGAACTTCAAGGAGAGAGGTTCAATTGTTGTGAAGAAGGCTTCAGGGCGCCCAAGAAAGTCCAGCAAGCACCAGGACCGTCTCCTAAACTTCATTCAGCTGCGGGATCGGGGCACCACCAGTGCAGAGCTTGCTCAGGAATGGCAGCAGGCAGGTGTGAGTGCATCTGCACGCACAGTGAGGCGAAGACTTTTGGAGGATGGCCTGGTGTCAAGAAGGGCAGCGAGGAAGCCACTTCTCTCCAGGAAAAACATCAGGGACAGACTGATATTCTGCAAAAGGTACAGGGATTGGACTGCTGAGGACTGGGGTAAAGTCATTTTCTCTGATGAATCCCCTTTCCGATTGTTTGGGGCATCTGGAAAAAAGCTTGTCCGGAGAAGAAAAGGTGAGCGCTACCATCAGTCCTGTGTCATGCCAACAGTAAAGCATCCTGAGACCATCAACATTTTGGGTCCATGGCCAGGAAACTCCCCAGACCTTAATCCCATTGAGAACTTGTGGTCGATCCTCAAGAGGCGGGTGTACAAACAAAAACCCACAAATTCTGACAAACTCCAAGCATTTATTATGCAAGAATGGGCTGCCATCTGGATGTGGCCCAGAAGTTTAATTGACAGCATGCCAGGGCGGATATTGACTCTTTGCATAAACTTAATGTAGTTGTCAATAAAAGCCTTTGACACTTATGGAATGCTTGTAATTATATTTCAGTATACCATAGTAACATCTGACAAAAATATATAAAAACACTGAAGCAGCAAACTTTATGAAGACCAATACTTGTGTCATTCTCAAAACTTTTGACCACGACTGTACATATACACACAATGTCTAATTGTACTCACTACTGCAGCTCTGGGTGGCGGCGTTGCCGTAGTAACCCAGCATGCAGCGCTGGCAGCCATAGCCCTCGGTATTGTGCAGGCATTTGAGGCAGACGCCCGTGCGAGCGTCGCAGGACCCCGGGTCCAGCTGGTCGATGTTGTCGTTACACTGGCAGGGCAGACAGCGCCCGCTGGGCACCTGGGGGTTACCATAGTGACCTGGGGCACACTCGTCACACCTGGCTCCTACGGAAGAGAAGGAAAGGTGAATTCAGAACTGTTTACACACACAGACACACACACACACACCTACAGTTATAGATCTGTAAGGAAGTAGAACTGTCCATAGGCTGCAGTGTTTAGTATAGAGCAGTCATGGCATAGTTGTAAACACTCATAAAACAGTTGTAGAACAATCGTAAACAGTCGTAAACAGTTACAGGCAGTGGACTGGCCTCCTGTTCCAGTGAGAGAGGTATCTGTGGGGTTTCTCACACACTCACTGTCCCTGTAGTTACTACCTGCCCATTATGACCAAGAGCAGAGGGGATTCTGCTAGCGCTGTAATTACAGGGGAAATGTGTACTAGGACTGGGAGAACAATGTGTGACGTGGTGTGTGTGTGCATGTGCGCATGCATATGTGTGTGTGTGTGTGTGTGCGGTATGTGTGTGTGTGTGGGTGGGTGTAAGTGTGTAAGTGTGCATGTCTGTAAGTGTGCATATGTGTGTATCTAACCTCTGTATCCGGGGCTGCAGATACAGACCAGCTGGTAGTTGTTAGCGGTCTGGTAGCAGCCGTCTGCGTACTGGCGTCCGCTCCCCGGCCCGTCGGGACACATGCAGGGGCGGCAGTGACCCCCCAAACCCAACACTGGGTCGCCATGGTAACCATCCAGACACCTGTAGGCACGGGATAAGACATGACAAGAGGTACGGAAAACACTCCCATACACACACACAAACACGCTTGGTACTGATAAGAGTGAAATATGCAGTTGTGCCCTACACTGTGGTTTGGTGTGTGGCACAGTTGAAGTCAGAAGTTTACATACACCTTAACCAAATACATTTAAACTCAGTTTTTCACAATTCCTGACATTTAATCCTAGTAAAAATTCCCTGTCTTAGGTCAGTTAGGATCACCACTTTATTTTAAGAATGTGAAATGTCAGAATAATAGTCAGAATAATAATTATTTATTTCAGCTTTTATTTCTTTCATCACATTCCCAGTGGGTCAGAAGTTTACATACACTCAATTAGTATTTGGTAGCATTGCCTTTAAATTGTTTAACTTGGGTCAAACGTTTTGGGTAGCCTTCCACAAGCTCCCCACAATAAGTTGGGTGAATTTTGGCCCATTCCTCCTGACAGAGCTGGTGTAACTGAGTCAGGTTTGTAGGCCTTGAGATGTTGCTTCAATATATCCACATAATTTTCCTTCCTCATGATGCCATCTATTTTGTGAAGTGCACCAGTCCCTTCTGCAGCAAAACACATTTTACATTTACATTTTAGTCATTTAGCAGACGCTCTTATCCAGAGCGACTTACAGTTAGTGAATACATATTTTTTTTATACTGGCCCCCCGTGGGAATCGAACCCACAACCCTGGCGTTGCAAAAGCCATGCTCTATCAACTGAGCTACATCCCTGCCGGCCATTCCCTCCCCTACCCTGGACGACGCTGGGCCAATTGTGCGCCGCCCATGAGTCTCCCGGTCACGGCCGGCTGCGACAGAGCCTGGATTCGAACCAGGATCTAGTGGCACAGTTAGCACTGCGATGCAGTGCCTTAGACCACTGCGCCACTCAGGAGACAACACCCCCACAGCATGATGCTGCCACCCCCGTGCTTCACAGTTGGGATGGTGTTCTTCGGCTTACAAGCATCCCCTTTTTCCTCCAAACATAACGATGGTCATTATGGCCAAACAGTTAGATTTTTGTTTAATCAGACCAGAGGACATTTCTCCAAAAAGTACGATCTTTGTCCCCATGTGCAGTTGCAAACCGTAGTCTGGCTTTTTTATGGCGGTTTTGGAGCAGTGGCTTCTTCCTTGCTGAGCGGCCTTTCAGGTTATGTCGATATAGGTCTCGTTTTACTGTGGATATAGATACTTTTGTACCTGTTTCCTCCAGCATCTTCACAAGGTCCTTTGCTGTTGTTCTGGGATTGATTTGCACTTTTCGCACCAAAGTACGGTCACCTCTAGGAGACAGAACGCGTCTCCTTCCTGAGCGGTATGATGGCTACGCGGTCCCATGGTGTTTATAGTTGCGTACTATTGTTTGTACAGATGAACGTGGTACCTTCAGGCGTTTGGAAATTGCTCCCAAGGATGAACCAGACTTGTGGAGGTCTAGAAATTTTTTCCGGAGGTCTTGGCTGATTTATTTTGCAAAGAGGCACTGAGTTTGAAGGTAGGCCTTTAAATACATCCACAGGTACACCTCCAATTGATTCAAATGATGTCAATTAGCCTATCAGAGTCTTCTAAAGCCATGACATCATTTCCTGGAATCTTCTAAGCTGTTTAAAGGCACAGTCAACTTAGTGTATGTAAACTTCTGACCCACTGGAATTGTGATACAGTGAATTATAAGTGAAATAATCTGTCTGTAAACAATTGTTGGAATAATTACTTGTGTCATGCACAAAGTAGATGTCCTAACCGACTTGCCAAAACTATAGTTTGTTAACAAGTAATTTGTGGAGTGGTTGAAAAACGAGTTTTAATGACTGTTTATTAGCTAGCTAATATTTTAATGTGGTATATGGTATAATTTCACACAGTACCTTTCACACATGTGCCCGGTGGTGAAGGCTCGGCAGCCCTGGCACTCCCCAGTCTGAGGGTGGCAGTAGTCGCTGTTGCCGTTGCACTGGCAGGCCTGGCATTGAGGGAAGCCCCAGTAGCCTGGCAGGCAGTGGGCACACTGACGCCCCGACGCCCCTGGTACACACTCACACTGACCTGTGGCCTCGTGGCAGAAAGCGTTTACAGAGCCCATAGGACTACACTCACAGGCTGGGGAGAGAGGAGGGAGGGGAGGGAGGGGTGGGAGGGAGTAATAGGGAGAGGGAGAGGGGAAGGAGGGGTGGAAGAGAGGGGAAAAAGAGGAAGAAGATAGGGGGGGAGAAATAGTGAGAAAGGGATTTAAAATACCACACTTTTGAAGTCGGAATCTCAACCCAAGTCTTAACATAACTCTCCCCCTGATCTTTAACCTCTAACCCCTGACCCCATGCTTGTCTGTCACTCACGCCTGCATCCTGAGGGGCTGAACAGGAAGGTGGCGGGGGCACAGCGGTCACAGTTCCTGCTCGCCACGTTGGGCCGACACTGGCACTGCCCGCCGCTGGGGTCGCACACCGCACTGAGAGAGCCCTGGGAATCACACTGGCACGCTACAGAGAATAAGGGAGAAAGGGGGGAGAGGAGAGGAGAAGAGGGAGGAGGGAAGATGTGGGAGAGAGAGAGAGAGGAATGCAGCAATGTGAGTTATTGTTGCTGTTGTTGTTGTTGCTGTATGAGTACAAGGAATGCTTCAGGAAGAAAATGATTGTTTACTAATGATAAACATGCACTCACACACACACACACACACAAACATACAGACAACCCCCTCCCCCCCCTCCACCGAACCCTACACACACACAGTCCCCCCAGCCCAATCTCCTACCCATAGCCCCCTGGTGTAGCAGGGCAGACACGCTGAAGATGTAGTCTTTACAGATGTCTGTCATGGGGCTCTTGATGACGCTCTGGCTGCTCTCCAGACAGCGGTACCTCTGGAACGTATCCCACGCCCCCTCACCCTGAGAACCCTCAAACAACTCCAGCTCACGCACCCGCGGAATCAGCACCAACTAGAGGGAGAGAGAGGGGAGGAGGGGAGTAAGGAAGAGATATATAAAGACAGAGGGCTTGTCTTAGAGATACTACAAGTCTGTTATTCCACACTACATTGACAATATCATGACTACTGTAGGGATGTTTTCCATACTGACTCGTGTGTGTCTGTGTCTGTTACTGGAAACTACAGTTTATCAGAATGTATGGAGCGTGGTTTGTAACTGTTACTTACGGAGTCGATGAGTGTGTAGGGGCTTTGGACGTCACTGAGAGAGGAGTAGAGACGCAGACTGAGACGCATTGTGTAGTTCAGCCCCTTCTCCAGACACACAGGCCTCGGGAGCACCACATGTCTGACACACACACAGAGGAGAGTAAGGTGTATGGTTGGAACGGTAGAGGTGGTGTGTGGGTGTGTGTTTGTGTGTGTAAAGTTGGTGTATGAAGGTGGAGGTAGGGGTGTATTGTAGGGACTAGGAGATGTGTGTCACTTGGGTACCTACCTGGATCCTGGAGGAAGAGACACCGACTGCTGATCTCCTCCTGGTAGCGTGTTTTCACATGGACTGACTGGCTGTCCCACTCTCTTTGAGTAAGGACGTATCACTCTGATCTCCACCTGCTCCCACTGCTCCGGGAACTACAGCAACACATGCACCACACATCAGACACACAATATCACACGTTGCAGACAGTAGAGAAAACTGTGTGTTAGTCTGTGTGTATGTGTGTGTGTTTGCATGTTCATATACGTGTGTGTGTATATGTCCGTGTGTGTGTGTGTGTTTGTGTGTGTGTGTGTGTGTGTGTGTGTTTTACCTGTGGTTCATAGCGGATCAGCATGTCGTAGTCCATGGAGTCAGGTATGTTGTTGATGTGGAACTCCAGGTGGGCTCCCTCAGGTACATTGACAAACCCTGCCCCTGTCCAGGTAGGACTACGGTCCAGAGGATAGGGCCTGGGAACCACTGTCACACCCTGAGAGGGAGGGAGGGAGAGAGAAAGAGAGATATGACAGATTTAGAAAGACAGAGACAGAGAGATTGAAAGCGAGAGGTCAACACACACACTCACAGGGCCGTGCTTGGCGTCCTCAGCCTCATAGGTGTAGTGGTCCAGGGCGATGAAGTAGAATCCTGACTCCACCTGGTCACAACGCCTCCCATACATGTGTCCTCTACACTGACACTGGCCTGATATTGGAGAACAACTAGAGATGGAGGGAAAGAGAGGGGGAGGAAGAGAGACAGACAGGGGGGACAATAGAGGGGAGAGAGATAAATAGGGAGAGCAACAGAATGAGGAAAACTGATTGTTAGTAAATATCCAATACCTACAAATACATTCTGCAACAATGCATTTTGGGCGGGGTGGAATTAGGAAGAGTAGTTGTGCTGTGATTAGATCATATGAGTAGAGACATGATGTGATTGGTTAAAACATACTCATTGTTAACGGCTCCGCCCTGGTCGCAGTCACATGGTCTGCAGCCGTCCATGTCATTACTCAGCCCCCAGTGTTGCGGCTGCAGGAAAGAAAGAACAGAGTTATAAATAAACACACACACACACTGCAGACACACAGTGATGTGGTCGATAAGTCCCTCACCAGACACTGGTCACAGTTCCTGCCGGTGACAAGGCGTTTGCAGAAGCAGTTTCCTGTGTCCATGTCACATGGGCTTCCCCCAGGCAGCGTACCCAGGGGGTTACAGGTACACTCTGCCAAAAACACACACACATATCAAATAAACAATGAGAGACAAGAAGATAGGAGTGTGTGAGTGTGTGCGCGTCTGTGCGTGTGTGTGTGTTAGTGTGTGTATTAGACTCACGCAGGCAGCCGTTTGGTCCCTGTCCCAGGCCGTAGTGTCCCTGTCTACAGTGGTCGCAGCGCTCTCCCTCCACACTGGCCTTACAGCGACACTGTCCTGCTATCAGACCAGCAGACACGTCTGTCCTGCCGTCACACACCCCACCCTGCAGGGAGCCCGCCGGGTCACAGCTACACGCTACAGACAGAGGGAGAGAGGGAGGGAGGTGAGTGAGAGAAAAATACATAGAAGGAATGTAGGGGGACAGGATGGGTGAGAGGGAGTTGAAGGAGAAAGAAACAGAAAGAGTTTGGGGAGGGTATTGGAGAGGGAGACAGGTGAAGGAGCGAGAGAGAACAGAGACTCCAACAGTAAATTCAGACTGTTAAGTTCAGAGACAGAGATCAAAGGGAGAGTTGAGAGTTGAAACTTGACAGGTCTGAGGTCATCGGTGAGGCCAGCAAACTCCTGGCCCTTGTCGTAGGTCACAGACAGACGTTGACGTACGTTCACAGATGTTGGGGTCTCTCAAGTGTCTTTCGGGGTGCTGGTAGTAGAAGGGTCTGCACTGCTCACACTGACGCCCCATGGTGTTGTGTTGACACTCATTACACACTCCTCCACTCACGTTCCCCGTAGACAGATACACAGCCATGTCAAAGTGACATGACCTGGAGTGGTAGTTACACTCGCACACTGGGAGAAGGAGAGAGAGACAGAGAGAGAGTTAGAGAGATGGAGAAGGGCGAGGGGGGCCGAGAGAGAGAGAGAAAAATAGAGAATATTTTGTTTAAACATATTTTGCACTTCAAAAGACTACCAACAGGACGGAATGATGTTGAATATTTTTTATATATCTGGAACAGAATGATCCAGACTCTGTATATATACATTTACATTACATTTACGTCATTTAGCAGACGCTCTTATCCAGAGCGACTTACAAATTGGTGCATTCACCTTATGATAGCCAGTGGGACAACCACTTTACAATTAATTTTTTTCTAATGTTTTAAATCTTAATTTTTAGAGTATATTTATAATTTTCATTTGTTTTATGATGAGCTGTGTAGTGCTAGGGCAGAAACCAAAATATGAACCTGAGTTTGGGAAACCCGGCTCTAGATGACCCATTGATAAAGCCATCACCTGCTGCTTATGTTATGTGGGCAGCTTGTCTCTCCCTTTTCTGTTTCCCTTCCTCCTTGTTTTGTCCCCTCTTTGTCTGTTGTATCTGTATGTGTGTTTGTCCCCATTATGTTGGTGCGTCTGCCGGTGTGTGTCTGGAGTGGATCAGGGGGCGTGCTCAGGATCTGCCTCTCCTGTGCAGCTGCGGGTTGTTTCCAGTGATTCCTGCCTACGCAGCTGCATCCTATTCTCTCATCAACCTGCACTACTAATTCCTGGGCATGGCTCTCCACCGGCGCCAGATCGTTGTTCTTACTAGAGCGGTAACTTGGCTCACCAGTAGAGTTAAATTGTCTTTGTCTTCAGCCTGGCTCTTTACTCTCCTTAACCTGTCGTTTGTTTTGTCTTCAGTTCAGACATACCTCCCAACCTTCCTTCCTGCCTGCCTGCCTGCCTGCCTGCCTCAGCCTCTCCTTCCTCCGGAGCCGACTAGCCCACTCTGTTCCTTTTCTTCAGTTGTTTTTTGGACTAGGACAAATTGAACTTTTATTAAAAGCATTTTTGTTTCTTCCACTCCCTTAGTCGTGTTTTGTTTCTCTGAGTGCTGGGTTTAACCATAGCCTAACAGAACGATCTGGCCCTGGACCCAACAGAGAAACAGCACGGGGCAAACAAAGACAGCTTCCAACAAGCTATCCAGGCTCAAGGAACGTTGCTAGGACAGCATGACCAATTGATTCGGACTCTTTTGGAAAATAATCATCAACTGCTGAACCAGGTGACTCAGTTAACAACACAAGTCTCTAAATTGTCTGTTATCAGTTCTCCATCTCTCTCTGACCCCCAGTTTGATGCACCCCAAGTTGTTTCCTCGGACATTATGCAGGCTTCGTTCCATCGGGAACCCCCTGTCACGTCGCCTGAACCGTTCAATGGTGAATTGGACAAGTGCCTGGGATTTTTGCTTCAGTGTGACTTGATTTTTCGGCAGAGACCACTGTCGTTTTCTACTGATTCCTCTAAGGTACATTATGTTCTGGGGCTGTTAAGAGGGAGAGCTCTGGTTTGGGCTGAGGCTGTGTGCTCAAATCAAACTTTGACTGGATTGACTTTTGCTGATTTTTCTGCTAAATTGAAGACTGTTTTTGACCATCCTGACCATGTGGGTAATTCCTCCAAGAGACTTTTTAATTTGAGGCAGGGTTCTAACAGTGTGGCTGAGTACTCTATTGAGTTCTGGACTTGGGCAGCGGACTCCAAGTGGAACAATGTGGCACTTCAAGGAGCATTTCTAAACGGTTTGAATGAAGCCATTAAGGATGAACTGGCTGCTCGTGACGAGCCACATGATTTACTTTCTCTCGTTTCCCTGTCCATTAAGCTAGACAACCGGTTGCGGGAGAGGCGTCGGGAGAGAGGCGGTCGGCCACATCTAGGAGGACGAGTTCCCCAGCCTTCAACCACTCGAGTCTCGCCTCCCCGGAGCCGGCAGCTTCTTGTTCCTGATCCCATCCCGAGCACAGAGGAGGAACCAATGCAAGTGGGTTGAGCTCGACTACCTCCAGCAGAGCGGTAACGGCGCCTCCAGGCGGGTGAGTGCCTGACTGTGGAGACGCCACACACATTCTGGCTACATGCCCTAAGCGACCAAAAGACAAGGCTCGCTCGTAACGGTGGGTCTACTTGCGAGCCGAGAGTTCGATCCTGAACCCATCATTCCCCGATTATAAGTACCTGTAACCTTACGTTTCCAGAGTCATTCCCTGCCACTCTCAGCTCTCATAGACTCAGGTGCAGAAGACAACTTTATTAGCCACCAGTTCGTTACACAAGCTCGTATCCCCGTGGAGCCACTACCTACCCCCATTCGAGTCACAGCCCTTGATGGGCGCCTCCTCGCGGAGATAACTCATCAAACCACCCCCGTTTCCCTAGTGATTTCAGGCAATCATGGTGAAAGCATTCAGTTAAGAGTTAGGTCTGGCTCAGCTACCCCCCTAATCCTTGGCTTCCCCTGGTTGGCTCTTCACAACCCACAAATTGATTGGACACGTCACACCATTCTCAGTTGGAGCACTAACTGCCATTCAGAGTGCCTTAGGTCAGCGGTTCCCCCCACTAAGTGTAACCCAACTCATCCCTCAGCTCCTCCCGATCTGTCATCTGTCCCCAAAGAATACCATGACTTAGCTGAGGTTTTCAGTAAGGACAAGGCTCTGTCTCTACCACCACATAGGCCTTATGATTGCCCTATTGAACTGCTTCCTGGTGCTCCCTTGCCCTCTAGTCGCTTATACAATCTGTCCCGACCGGAAAGAGAGGCAATGGAGCAGTATATTGGTGATTCTCTGGCCTCGGGCATAATCCGTCCCTCGTCGTCTCCTTTGGGTGCTGGTTTCTTTTTCGTTGAAAAGAAAGACAAGTCGTTACGCCCCTGTATCGATTTCAGGGGTTTAAACAACATAACTGTTAAAAACAAGTATCCCCTTCCACTCATCAACTCAGCTTTTGAACCTCTGCATGGCGCCACAGTTTTCTCCAAGCTCGACCTCAGGAACGCTTATCACCTTGTCAGAATCCGAAAGGGAGATGAGTGGAAAACCGCTTTCAACACTCCACTGGGGCATTTTGAGTATTTGGTCATGCCCTTTGGGCTCTCAAACGCCCCTGCTGTATTCCAAGCCATGGTGAACGATGTTCTTAGGGATTTTTTGAACCGTTTTGTCTTTGTATACCTGGATGATATTATTGTTTTTTCCAAGTCACCCGAGGAGCATGAGTCACACGTCCGTCAAGTCCTTCAACGGCTCTTGGAGAATAAGCTGTACGTCAAAGCAGAAAAGTGAGTTCCACAAACAGTCTACATCGTTCCTTGGTTTCATCTTTGAGAGCGGGCAGGTGAAGGCGGACCCCGAGAAGATCCGGGCAGTGACGGAATGGCCCACACCCACCACCCGTAAGCAACTTCAACAATTTTTGGGCTTTGCTAACTTCTACCGTAGATTCATTGAGGGTTTTAGTAAAGTGGTGGCACCCCTTACTAGACT
This sequence comes from Coregonus lavaretus, assembly GCF_964263955.1. Classification (NCBI taxonomy): domain Eukaryota; kingdom Metazoa; phylum Chordata; class Actinopteri; order Salmoniformes; family Salmonidae; genus Coregonus; species Coregonus lavaretus. Next base: position 36,286,873 of record NC_139992.1, on the reverse strand, counting down.
CACATCCCCAAAAGTCCCTTTTCTGTGGTCCCCTGAGGCGAAGCAGGCGGTAGGGGTTTTGAAGGAACTGTTTTCCACCTCCCCCGTGTTGATACACCCCAATACCTCTCTGCAGTTTATTGTGGAGGTGGACGCGTCTGACTCAGGTGTGGGAGCAGTCCTCTCCCAGCGCTCCCCCACTGACCAAAAGCTTCACCCCTGTGCTTTTTTCTCCAAGAAATTGTCACCCACAGAACGGAATTACGACGTTGGAAACCGGGAACTGCTGGCGGTCAAGCTAGCACTGGAAGAATGGCGGCACTGGCTGGATGGAGCTGAACTGCCGTTTGTGGTCTGGACAGACCACAAAAACTTGGCTTACATCCAAGCCACTAAGAGACTCAACTCACGCCAAGCCAGATGGGCCCTGTTTTTTAGTAGGTTTAACTTTATTCTAACATACAGACCGGGGTCAAGAAATGTTAAACCAGATGCTTTGTCCCGCCAGTTTGCTGACCCTTCGGAGACCAGCGAGCCTGAGGCAGTCCTACCTTCCTCATGCGTCGTGGCGGCAGTACAGTGGGAGATCGAGTCTCTTGTGAAGACTGCACTTGCCACGGACCCGGGACCGGGTGATGGACCTCCCAACCTGCTCTTTGTTCCCGAGACGGTCCGGTCTCAGGTGTTGCAGTGGATTCACACCTCCCGTTTTGCTGGTCACCCTGGGAGTCCATCGTTAACCCCGCTGCGGTTCATTTGAAGTTGCCTTCAGCCATGAAGATACACCCTACTTTCCACGTCTCCCAACTGAAACCTGTGTCCTCCAGCCTTTTGTGTCCGCCGGCAGATCCACCTCCACCTGTTCGCCTCATTGACGACCATCCGGCCTACACCGTCAGTAGGCTCCTGGACTCTCGGAGGCGGGGTAGGGGTCTCCAATACCTAGTCGATTGGGAAGGTTATGGACCTGAGGAGAGGTCTTGGGTCCCTAAGCGTTTTGTGTTGGATCCTCAGCTGATCACGGACTTCCATCACGACAACCCTGACAGGCCTGGTGGGTCGCCAGGTGGCGACCATTGAGGGGGGGGTACTGTTATGTGGGAAGCTTGTCTCTCCCTTTTCTGTTTCCCTTCCTCCTTGTTTTGTCCCCTCTTTGTCTGTTGTATCTGTATGTGTGTTTGTCCCCATTATGTTGGTGCGTCTGCCGGTGTGTGTCTGGAGTGGATCGGGGGGCGTGCTCAGGATCTGCCTCTCCTGTGCAGCTGCGGGTTGTTTCCAGTGATTCCTGCCTACGCAGCTGCATCCTATTCTCTCATCAACCTGCACTACTAATTCCTGGGCATGGCTCTCCACCGGCGCCAGATCGTTGTTCTTACTAGAGCGGTAACTTGGCTCACCAGTAGAGTTAAATTGTCTTCGTCTTCAGCCTGGCTCTTTACTCTCCTTAACCTGTCGTTTGTTTTGTCTTCAGTTCAGACATACCTCCCAACCTTCCTGCCTGCCTGCCTGCCTGCCTGCCTGCCTGCCTCAGCCTCTCCTTCCTCCGGAGCCGACTAGCCCACTCTGTTCCTTTTCTTCAGTAGTTTTTTGGACTAGGACAAATTGAACTTTTATTAAAAGCATTTTTGTTTCTTCCACTCCCTTAGTCGTGTTTTGTTTCTCTGAGTGCTGGGTTTAACCATAGCCTAACAGCTTATCTATTGCATCATATTTTCAAACAGCCTATGAAATATGATGCAATAGATAGAAAGGAAAACTGCCTGAAGGCCAGGGTATCAGGCCAGGATATTATGTACATTTACAATGAAGGTTACTGAATGTTTATGTCCATTAGAGAGAATGGTAAATGGTAGTTCATGTGTCAAGACAAATAAATGCAGTTCAAAAGAAAATTCTATATAAAGTGCAGCTGCTGCAGCTTTCAATACTGTGGTGGAGTAAAAGCACTGTATTTGAAAGTTATTATGGATGTTGCCTCTATCAGATCAGGGTGGCATGTCTCCTTCTATGACCATGGCGTGGTCCTGATAGAAATATGCTGTATAGAACATACTGTACAGATCCTCTTCTGTACATCCCTCTGCAAGGTTCTTTGAATAAGGAAGTCTCAAAACAACACCCACAAACGGAGAGAGAGTGGGAGCCTTGTGGTTGCTTTAGCTCAAGTAAAACTACACAAATACATGTATCAAAATGAACGAGTGTCAACATATATGGATTCCATCAACCACCACAACACCCCCATATTGTCTGATATATCTGGCACAGTGTGATCAGTGTGTGTGTGTGTGTGTGTAAGTATCTCACTCTTGCAGGCATTGGTGTTGCGTCCCTCTGCAGGCCTCCAGGGCAGGTCATTGTAGAAGTCCTTACAGTGCTCACAGTTCAGACCTTCTGTGTTGTGGTTACACATACAGTGACCATGGACCTGGATACACACACACAAACAAACACACATAAACACACACAAACACACACAGAGAGAGCGAGAGAGAGAAACACTAGTGTTAGAGGCGCTAGTACCAAATACTTGAGAAAAACTACTACTTGAGCCATTTCCCTCTTAACGGTCACACAACCTGTTAGGAGAATGTGTGTATGTTGTGTGTGTATGATGTATCGCGTGTGTGTGCGTCTATGTTTCACTCACCATGCCCTCTGTGCTTACATGTATCCCATCTACAGGGGCACATTTAGAAGCATGTCCGTAGCAGAAGCAGTTGCCGCGGACGACCATGTCAAAGAGGGAGTAGTAGTATTTCTCTGTGACCTCGTCTCTGGAGTCCAGCAGGTTGTCACCCAGTGTGTGGAGCTTAGTAAACTGGACACGCAGGTTAGTGATCTTCAGCATGTCTACACACACATATGGAGACACATACACAAAGAATCAGGATAAATGCACACGTATTACCATTCTAATGTAATGGCCCATCTAAAACAGCAGTGGTACGTTATAGGAATGTTTCTATAGGTTACTGTGTCTTTATATTAGGTTCTGGATCTTCTCCAAGCTCGTCTCTACGACCTCTGACCCTAAAGATGTGGGATCCTCCTTCTGAAGGCTCCATACACCCTACACACACATTCACTACATACTTAACATGAGGGGCCCTCTGTGTAAGTGTGTGTGTGTGAGTATGGGCGAGTTTGGGTATGAATGAGGCCCTAAAGTTTGTGTGTGTGTGTGTGTGCGCGAGAGAGTGTGAGTCTGGCTACTGTCTCAGTCCACAAGCTGAGGGGTGTGTGTGTGTGTGTGTGTGTGTGTATGTGTGTGTGTGTGTGTAGCTTCTACATGTGAAATTCCATAAGAGGTACCCGGATAACCTGACCTCTAACCCCTGCCCTGCTGTGTTGCCTTGACTACTGCCACTAGTCAGAATGGTTTGTTGCAGTACTAACTGGATCGTATTTAGCTAATGAGATATGCCACCTCTGGCCTGGTGTTGTACTGTAGTTACAGCACTTACTCTGTATCCTGGGACTGTAAGGGTCTTCAATCTCAAACGCTGGGTCCAGCACCCTGAATATCACCTGATAGAGAGGGGGAGAGGGGGATGGAGAGAAGGATTGTAAAAATAAAAGTTAACTAGGTTATAAACCAATGAGAGATTAACTCTGAAGCATTCTGGAGCCACATATTCTACCCCCTCCATTGCAAAAGCTCAAAGGCCACACAGATGCACACCTCTCCCTCTGTGGATGGCTCTATGTCAGAGTAGCGGGAGTCACAGATGACGTCGTCCACTTTGACCAATGGTCCCACGGATATCCCAGGGAAGGCGGACTCACAGTCGTAGCTATAGTAACGGTACACTTGCCACTTCTTTCCAAAATCCATGGAACGCTCGATCACCATGGTGGCCGGACGGAACGTCTATCAATCAAAGAGATCATTCTAATTCGTAACACAGAAATTCAACAAATATAAAGGAATAGTTTCTTGACCACGTGACCCGACCAGGGAAAACTCTGGGTCCTAATATTATAACACAGAAAGAAAGAAAGAGAGAGAATGAGAACAAGAATGAAAGAGAGAGGAGAGTCCAGACCAGAGACAGAAACAGAGATACATTGAGGGTTCTAAAGGCAGCTGGAGAGACTCAATACTGATGCCAGCAGTACTGAGTATAGTGTTTTACAGCAGCCCTCTCTCCCATCCATCTCAAGAGACTAGGGCGATTTTCCACATACCTCGAACACAGCTGTGAGTGTGTGTGTGTGTGTGTGTGTGTGTGTGTGTGTGTGTGTGTGTGTGTGTGTGTGTGTGTGTGTGTGTGGCCACCTTAAAGGTCATGATGAGATGTGTGAAGTGGAACTCAGCTTCCAGGTTCAGTTGAATGGTCACATTCTCCACACCTGCAGCACAGGGAAACAAACACACAACACACACTGAGACAGACATCCCATTATAGACATATCCTGCTTTACACATTAGTGAGTCTGCCAAAATCTCTGCTAACACACACACACAGGAAATGGGATGATTGGCCGTGTCAATTTGACCATGTCAATTGGTCTTTCAGCCACATCCATGTGACTAATTGATCCGTTGCCGTGGTAACATGTGCGTAGTGGGACCTCATATGAACTAATGCAGTGGGATAAGGAAATCCCAACCCCTGCTTTTCTGTGTTTCGTCCTCCCTGGTATTGCCGGACCATCTGGGCATCTGGCTGCGGTTCCTTCCATGACTCAACAACAATGGACACTTTATCCTCCCCATTAATAAACAAACCCACTGAGTGTGAGTGTGTGTGTTCGTCTGTGCATGGGCTATGTGAGTCTGTGATAGTGTTACAATTGTGTGTGTGTGTATGTGGGAAAGCCAGTCCAGTTCCCATGCTCTCAGACAAGAATACCTCAGTCTCTTATTATGTTGTCCAGTTGCAAGTATGTATGCGAGGGAATGTGTGTGCGTGTGTGTATTACAGGGAACAATGCGGTCATGTCGTGTTGGCAGTGTTGATATACAGCTGTGTCTAACACCTGTTCACTTGAGCATACCTGTATGTCCTCTGCCCTGAAGCCTGCTCTGATTGGCTGAGCTGTGTTGCTCTGTGATCTGCTCTACTAACCGTACCGCCCCCTGTTCCCATGAGAACACATTTAGCACACTCTCACACACTGACCATTCTCGCACAGCTGGACTTCACCATGACACACACACATGTGCACACATGTTTGTTTTACTATCCTTGTGGGGACCAAACAATTGATTCCCATTCAAAATCCTATTTTCCTAACCCTAAACATAACCCTAAACCTTAACCTAACCCTAACCCTATTTGTTTATTTTGATTCCCATTAGCTTTTGCAGAAGCAGCAGTTACTCTTCCTGGGGTTCACAAAAAACACAAAACATGACAAGTAACAAAACACTGATAGACGAGGACAGTCACACAATGATATACAAACAAAACAACAAAGAAATAATACAAACAATACAACAAAAATGATGTGTGTGTTAGAGTGTGTCTGTGTGTGTGTGTGTTTGTCCCCTCATAGTCCCTGCAGTTCCATGAGTTGTTGTTTAATAAATTTTTTAAAGATCATTTTGCTGTTTGCTTGAGTAATTGGAGATGGAAGGGAGTTCCATGCGATCATGGCTCTGTATAAAACTATGCATTGCCGTCAATTTGTTTTGGACTTGGGGACAGTGAAGAGACCCCTGGTGGCATGTCTTGTAGGGTATGTATGGGTGTCTGAGCTGAATGTTATTTGATTATGCAGACAATCTGGCATTTTCGTCACAGTAATATTTCTTATAAAAACTAGAAGAGAAGCAGTTAATCTCTCGTCAACCATGAACCAGGAAAGACTGCCATGCATGTTGTTGATGTTAGTTCTGTATGTTCAGTTAAGGGCAAGGTGTGCTGCTTTGTTTTGATCCAGCTGCAGCTTTGCTAGGTCTTTCTTTGCTGCACTTGACCATATTACTGGACAGTAATCAAGACGGGACAAGACCAGAGCCTGAACAACTAGTACAGTTGATTTGTGTCAAAAACGCAGAACATCTTTTTATAACAGACATACCCCTCCCCATCTTCACAACAACGTTGTCAATATGACTTTTTCCACCTCTCCCACAATAACTTGACCAAATTCAAAAAAGCAATCCTTCGCTTTCATTATTAGATCTTTTATACAAAAATATGATGGTTCACTGTTCAATGTTGTCATTTCACTTCTGAGTTTTTCCACTTTACTAGTGAAATAGTCATTGAAATGATTGTCAATATCGAAAGGTTTTGTTATAAATTACCCATCAACTTCAATGAACAATGGAGATGTATTGGGTTTCTGCCCATGAAATAATTTAAGGTACTCCAAAGTATTTTTCCATTGAATTTTATGTCAATTATCTTTGGTTGGTGATATCATTTCTTCTTTTTGTGAAGTTTAGTCACAACATTTATCAATTTACAGTATGTCAACGACTTTGTATGATCTCTTATAAATTACTTTAGGCCCAACCTTTGGCACGTTGGTTTTCCTTGTTATTGCCACAATGTTATGATCACTACAGCCAATGGAAACTGATATTGCTTTGGATGTCACAGATCCAACACTATTGGTATGCACTCCAGTTGGTTGAGCGATAACCCGGGTCATATTACAGGCATTAGTCACAGTTAGAAGCTTCCTCTTGAGAGGACAGCTAGTTGCTAACCAGCCAATGTTCTGGTCACCCAGAAAATAGACCTCTCTGTTAACATCACACACATTATAAAGCATAACACACACATATTATCCAAATACTGACTGTTAGCACTTAGTGGCCTATAGCGGCACCCCAAAAGAAGAGGCTTTAGATGAGGCAGGTGAACATGCAACCACAACACTTCCAGAACATTTGACATGAGATCTTCACTAAGCTTTACCGGAATATGGCTCTGAACATAAAGTATACAGCAACACCTCCCCCATAGGCATTCCGTCTTTTCCATAGTTACAGTATAAGCCTATATTGCTACTGCTGTATCATCTAAGAAATTATCTAAGTGAGTTTCAGAGATGGCCAGTATATGAATGTTATCCGATGTTAGCAAGTTATTGATTGCATGAATCTTATTTCTAAGGCTACATACACTGAGTGTACAAAACATTAGGAACATTGCGAGCTCTTTCCATGACATAGACTGACTATGTGAATCCAGGTGAAGGCTATGATCCCTTATTGATGTCACTTGTTAAATCCACTTCAATCAGTGTAGATGAAGGGTAGGAGACAGGTTAAAGAAGGATTTTAAAGCCTTGCTGGGTTTTTCACGCTCAACAGTTTCTGTGATTTATTTAGAATTCAAGGCACACTTAACCAGCATGGCTACCACAGCATTCTGCAGCGATACGCCTGTCACGTTTGTCATAATGATTGGACCAAGGCGCAGCGTGATATGCGTACATCTTTTTAATAGTGTACTGGCAACACGATACAAAATACAAAACAACCAAACGAAACGTGAAGTCCTCGGTTAACAACACAAACCAACACGGAACAAGATCCCACAAAAGACAAGTGCACAACAGGCTGCCTAAGTATGGTTCCCAATCAGAGACAACAAGACACAGCTGTCTCTAATTGGGAACCACCCCGGCCAACATAGAAACACTTAAACTAGATCGTGAACATAGAAAATGAAACATAGACACTACACAAAGAAACTAACACCCTGGCTCAACATACAAGAGTCCCCAGAGCCAGGGCGTGACAACGCCATCCCATATGGTTTGGGCTTAGTGGGACTATCATTTGTTTTTCAACAGGACAATGACCCAACACATCTCCAGGCTGTGTAAGGGCTATTTTACCAAGAAGGAGAGTGATGGAGTGCTGCATCAGATGACCTGGCCTCCACAATCCCCCAACCTCAACCCAATTGAGATGGTTCAGGATGAGTCAGACGGCAGAGTGAAGGAAAAGCAGCCAACAAGTGCTCAGCATATGTGGGAACTCCTTTAAGACTGTTGGAAAAGCATTCCAGGTGAAGCTGGTTGAGAGAATGCCAAGAGCGTGCAAAGCTGTCATCAAGGCAAAGGGTGGCTATTTGAAGAATCTCAAATATAAAATATTTAGATTTGTTTAACACTTTTTTGGTTACTACATGATTCCATATGTGTTATTTCATAGTTTTGATGTCTTCACTATTATTCTACAATGTAGAAAATAGTACAAATAAAAACCTGGAATGAGTAGGTGTGTCCAAACTTTTGACTGATACTGTATGTGTGTGTGTGATGTTGGGCTGAAGCTACTGGCTCTGAAGCTTGGCTCTCTCATTCCTCCCAAGCTTTTGGGAGGGAGGGAGGACAATGAGCCTGTTGTAGTTGATGTAAGCAATGTTCCCATGCTGTATGGCAGCTTTCATAGCTGGGATAAGTTATTTCCGCCTCTGGCGCACAGGTTCAGAGAAGTCCTCTTTGAGGAATATGTTGGTTCCTCTCAAGTTCTTGGCTCTCTGCAGAACAGCCATCTTGTCCTTAAACCTCAGGAACTTGACCACTATCAGCCTGGGTCTGTCACCTGGGCTGATTACAAACGTTTAAAGTTACATGTTTTCCAGACCTGTGGGCGTACTCCACCTCAATCTCCGTATGATAAATCTGTAGCTTTTCAGTGATAATTTTTCATACTTTCTCCTCAGACTCGATCCAGTTCTCTTGTGAAGACTCTGGTATGCCATCCACAACAATGGTATTCCTCCTGGATTGTCCCCATAAATAGTCTGTTTTCCCAGTCATTGTTAATAATGATTCATCTCGAGAGGACTTACAGTTTGTTGTCATCTTGCTGCAAGTCTCTTTCAGGACATACACCTCTCCCTGGGAGAACTGCAAATTGTTCTTACAGTTCTGGACCTCTCTGGTCAGATCATCCATTCTTTCGTTAGTTGAGTCCATCAGTATCTGGAAAAAGCTCTTGAAGCTATTTTCCTGTTGTTGTAACAACTGCTTGTAAAATCATTTTTGTTCATTTAAAAGATCATTCACCTGTGATAGAGAAACACTGTCCTCTCCATTACTCCCACCTTTGGCTTTGGATGCCATGATAGTAATGTAGGCAAACGCTGGTACTCCATGCAGTTTCAGACAGGGCCGGTCGCAGGGCAGATTTAAACAGCAACAAACACCAGGGATTTAGACAGCCTCAGGCCCGGGACAATCCTCAGTCCTAGCCACAAGGGCTAACCGCATCGCAGGCTGTGTTCAAGCTGTCAAGGAAATCTTGCTATGCCAAGCAGCTCTTCAAACTTTTGGTTGGCTGGATCCCTGGACAGATATAGTGGTCCCAGCAACTGAGGCTACCAGCGTCGCGGGATCCAAATTCAAAAGGTAGCTAGTAACCAAACTTTTTCAATAGAACACTTTTTCAGAGACTTTCAAAACTTTCAAAACAACAAACCGAGCTCTCCCTCGTTCCGCCCTCGTTCCGTGTTCAACATGTGATGTCCATACCCTAACCCTAATTGTAACCCTAACCCTAAACCTAACCCCTAAGCCTAAAATAGCCTTTTTCCTTGTGTTTTTCCGGCGAAATGTCCCCACTTGTCTGAATGTTCCTTGTTTTACTACTAAAACCAAAAACAGACACCCACTCACACATTCTCACCATTCTCAGACTGCCACCAGGTCTTGAGGCGGTTGGGGGCGAAGGTGGTGACCAAGTTTTCGATGCTGTGGCTGGTGGTGTGGTTCATCCTCTCATCATACATCTCCCTGGAGTCACACACAAAACACTTCTTCTCCTCCTACAGAGAGAGAGGGAGGAGAGAGAGAGAATGTCTCAGTACTGTGAAGAACATGATCATTCACCTCTGATTATAGCGCAAGAGTCCATACGCTACCACTCAGTATGTCATCACCGTCTGTGTGTGTGTGTGTGTGTGTGTGTGTGTGTGTCTGTCTGTGCCTGAGTGTGTATATCCTGTAGTGTAAATCATAGTTTATTCTACCCTTTAGGTTCACTGCCCCTCTTAGCAGCAGAAGGTTTGTCTGCTCTCCAGATGTTTGGCGTACACACACAGATTCTGAATTCAGTCTTACACACACACACACACACACACACACACACCCTACTCTCTGCACTGTATCTTCCCAACAAGTGTGTGAGTGAAGATTTCACAACCTCACAGTGTGACTTTCACAACCTTCTAATTTCATCCAAGCGGTTGCTGTCCAATCTATCTGCACACACAAGTTTTAACTGTGTTGAAATGTGACCAGTTGTAACCGCTAAGTGGTCCAACTCCCCCTCCCCTGTAGGCAAAGTCTGCTCCCAGAATTCTTTGCACTAGACCCTCAGGGGGGCTCTTGTCCTCATCCCCCGTTCTCCTCCTCATTATGATGACTAGAATGTTCCAATGTTTCGTTAATCATCCCACAGCCCAATGGTAGATAACCACCCCCTTCACATGGACACATTCTGTAGCCGTTCACCCCCGAGGGGATTCTGGAATAACGGAATACCCCCGATCACCCTCTCCCTTCCTCACCACCCCATGATAAGCACACAGGGTGGTGATTGTGTGGCACACAGTACTTATTGTGGAGGGAAATGCCAAGACTCCCACACAGCACAATACCATAGTCTCTCTCATACACTCAAATTGCTCAAACATTACACTGTACTGTACTACACCATTACATTACAACACTATTTTTTGCAACACAATGAAGTGTTATATCATATACCTGCTGGTCAGGTGTAATATAATAATAATAATAATAATAATAATAATAATAATAATAATAATAAAAACCATTAAGCAGATGCTTTTATCCAAAGTGACTTACAGTCATGCGTGCACACGTTTTACGTATGGGTGGTCCTATCCAGGGAATCGAACCCATCATCCTTGCGTTGCAAGCGCCATGCTCTACCAACTGAACTACAGTGGACCAGTGAGTGTTTCGATCATATGTGGCCCAGCTCTATTAGCTGCAAATCTAATGGTCATATCGTGTCCCATTATCTATCTGAACCCCCTGGGGCTTGCCTCCAGGGTGGGTATAATACCCATCTGTGCCCCATGTGTTACTTCTAGGTGCAAGGCCTTTTGGGGCCCCTAAGCAAGAATTGGGCAAAACATTTTAATGGCCCCCCCTCTTGACGGCGTGGAGAAAAAATTGAAGTTTTAATAAAGTTAATTTCCTGCAGTACACATTTTGCCATGGGGCGTAGAGAAATTGTTGCAGTTTTAAACTCAAGTTTTCTGCAATTCTACACATTTTGCCATGGGGGCAGAGAGAATAATGTGACATCCTATAACAAATTTCATGCAATTTTACCCATTTTGCCATGGATTGGAGACATTTTAGCAGTTTTAAAGCTAATTTCTAGAAATTCTACACATTTTGCCATGTTAATATGATATCTGTGAGAGTGACTAACATAATCAATTGGGCACGGTCCTTCATGCGTGGTCGGTAAAATCACCCATGATTTGGGGAGAACCGGGATGAAAGTAAAACTGTTTTCTTTTTTTTTATTACTCAAAGATCGATAGAGCTAGAGACACCATATTTTATGACAAACAACTTATATACCTTCAGAAAGTATTCACACCCCTTGACTCTTTTCACATTATGTTTTTATACATTTTTACAAATGAATGAAAAATTAAAAGCTGAAATGTCTGAAATCAATAAGTAATCAACCCCTTTGTTATGGCAAGTCTAAATAAGTTCAGGAGTAAACATTTGCTTAACAAGTCACATAATAAGTTGCATGGACTCTGTTTGCAATAATAGTGTTTAACATGATTTTTGAATGACTACCTCATTATCTGTAAGGTCCCTCAGTCGAGCAGTGAAATTCAAATACAGATTCAACCACAAAGACCAGGGAGGTTTTCCAATGCCCCGCAAAAAAGAGCACCTACTGGTAGATGGGTAAAAATATAAAAAAGCGAACACTGAATATCCCTTTGAGCATGGTGAAGTTACTAATTACACTTTGGATGGTGTATCAATACACTCAGTCACTACAAAGATACAGACGTCCTTCCTAACTCAGTTGCCAGAGAGGATGGAGACCGCTCAAGGATTTCACCATGGGGTCAATGGTGACTTTAAAACAGTTACAGAGTTTAATGGCTGTAATAGGAGAAAACTGAGGATGGATAAATAACACTGTAGTTACAGTGGCTTGCGAAAATATTCACCCCCTTGGCATTTTTCCTATTTTGTTGCCTTACAACTTGGAATTAAAATGGATTTTTTGGGGGTTTGTATCATTTGATTTGCACAACATGCCTACCACTTTGAAGATGCAAAATATATATATATTTTTTTTAACAAACAAGAAATAAGACAAAAAAACAGAAAACTTGAGTGTGCATAACTATTCACTCCCCCAAAGTCAATACTTTGTAGAGCCACCTTTTGCAGCAATTACAGCTGCAAGTCTCTTGGGGTATGTCTCTATAAGCTTGGCCCACTGTGATTTTTGCCCATTCTTCAATGCAAAACTACTCCAGCTCCTTCAAGTTGGATGGGTTCCACTGGTGTACAGCAATCTTTAAGTCATACCACAGATTCTCAATTGGATTGAGGTCTGGGCTTTGACCAGGCCATTCCAATACATTTAAATGTTTCCCCTTAAACCACTCAAGTGTTGCTTTAGCAGTATGCTTAGGGTCATTGTCCTGCTGGAAGGTAAACCTCCGTCCCAGTCTCAAATCTCTGGAAGACTGAAACAGGTTTCCCTCAAGAATTTCCCTGCATTTAGCGCCATCCATCATTCCTTCAATTCTGACCAGTTTCCCAGTCCCTGCCGTTGAAAAACATCCCCACAGCATGATGCTGCCACCACCATGCTTCACTGTCAATTCATAGAAATGGCGCCGGAGAAGATGGCTGCCGTTTTACAGCCTTCTAACCAATTGTACTATTATGTGTGTTTTTCCGCGTTATTTGTAATTTATTCTGTACATAATGTTTCTGCCATCGTCTCTTATAACCAAAAAGAGCTTCTGGATATCAGGACAGTGATTACTCACCTCGTATTGGACAAATACTTTTTATTCAACAAGTTGGACGCGAAGGATATCCTACAGACACCCGACAAGGCCCAAATCCCCGTCATTCGCATGAGAAAGAGACGGAGATATCGTGGACGTAGGTCGTGGTGCCTTGTAAGGATCCGACAGCGAGCGAGTAAACTGCCTCTTCCATCAATCCTATTAGCCAATGTTCAATCATTTGAGAATAAATTGGATGACCTAAGATTACGGTTATCCTACCAACGGGACATTAAAAACTGTAATATCTTATGTTTCACCGAGTCGTGGCTGAACGACGACATGGACAACATACAGCTAGCGGGCTATACGCTACATCGGCAGGATAGAACGACTGACTCCGGTAAGACAAGGGGTGGCGGTCTGTGTATATTTGTAAACAACAGCTGGTGCACAAAATCAAATACTAAGGAAGTCTCCACCACAAACCAATGCTGGCATTAAGATTGCACTGAATGAGCTGTATAAGACCATAAGTGAACAGGAAAACGCTCATCCAGAGGCAGCGCTCCTAGTGGCCAGGGACTTTAATGCAGGGAAACTTAAATCCGTTCTACCTCATTTCTACCAGCATGTTAAATGTGCAACCAGAGGAAAAAAAACTCTAGACCACCTTTACTCCATACACAGAGACGCATACAAAGCTCTTCCTCGCTCTCCATTTGGCAAATCTGACCATAACTCTATCCTCCTGATTCCTGCTTATAAGCAAAAACTAAAGCAGGAAGCACCAGTGACTCGGTTAATATAAAAGTGGTCAGATGACGCAGATGCTAAGCTACAGGACTGTTTTGCTAGCACAGACTGGAACATGTTCCGGGATTCTTCAGATAGCATTGAGGAGTACACCACATCAGTCACTGGCTTCATCAATAAGTGCATCGATGATATCATCCCCACAGTGACCGTACGTACCTACCCCAACCAGAAGCCATGGATTACAGGCAACATCCGCACTGAGCTAAAGGGTAGAGCTGCCGCTTTCAAGGAGCGGGACTCTAACCCGGACGCTTATAAGAAATCCCGCTATGCCCTCTGACGAACCATCAAACAGGCAAAGAGTCAATACAGGACTAAGATTGAATCGTACTACACCGGCTCTGACGCTCGTCGGATGTGGCAGGGCTTGAAAACTATTACAGACTACAAAGGGAAGCACAGCCACAAGCTGCCCAGTGACACAAGACTTCCAGACGAGCTAAACCACTTCTATGCTCGCTTCGAGGCAAGCAACACTGAAGCATGCATGAGAGCACCAGCTGTTCCGGATGACTATATGATCACGCTCTCCGTAGCCAATGTGAGTAAGACTTTTAAGCAGGTCAACATTCACAAGGCTGCAGGGCCAGATGGATTACCAGGATGTGTACTCCGAGCTTGTGCTGACCAGCTGGCAAGTGTCTTCACTGACATTTTCAACATGTCCCTGACTGAGTCTGTAATACCAACATGTTTCAAGCAGACCACCCCGTGCCCAAGGAAACTAAGATAACCTGCCTAAATGACTACCGACCCGTAGCACTGACATCTGTAGCCATGAAGTGCTTTGAAAGGCTAGTCATGGCTGACATCAACACCATTATCCCAGAAACCCTAGACCCACTCCAATTTGCATACCGCCCCAACAGATCCACAGATGATGCAATCTCTATTGCATTCCACACTGCCCTTTCCCACCTGGACAAGAGGAACACCTACGTGAGAATGCTATTCATTGACTACAGCTCAGCATTCAACACCATTGTGCCCTCAAAGCTCATCACTAAGCTAAGGATCCTGGGACTAAACACCTCTGCAACTGGATCCTGGACTTCCTGACGGGCCGCCCCCAGGTGGTAAGGGTAGGTAACAACACATCTGCCACACTGATCCTCAACACGGTGGCCCCTCAGGGGTGCGTGCTCAGTCCCCTCCTGTACTCCCTGTTCACCCATGACTGCATGGCCAGGCACGACTCCAACACCATCATTAAGTTTGCCGACAACACAACAGTGGTAGGCCTGATCACCGACAACGATGAGACAGCCTATAGGGAGGAGGTCAGAGACCTGGCCTTGTGGTGCCAGGATAACAACCTCTCCCTCAACGTGACCAAGACAAAGGAGATGATTGTGGACTACAGGAAAAAAAAGAGGACTGAGCACGCCCCCATTCTCATCGACGGTGCTGTAGTGGAACAGGTTGAGAGCTTCAAGTTCCTTGGTGTCCACATCACCAACGAACTATCATGGTCCAAACACACCAAGACAGTCGTGAAGAGGGCACGACAAAACCTATTCCCCCTCAGGAGACTGAAAAGATCTGGCATGGGTCCTCAGATCCTCAAAAAATTCTACAGCTGCACCATCGAGCGCATCCTGACTGGTTGCATCACCGCCTGGTATGGCAACTGCTCGGCCTCCGACCGCAAGGCACTACAGAGGGTAGTGCGTACGGCCCAGTACATCACTGGGGCCAAGCTTCCTGCCATCCAGGACCTCTATACCAGGCGGTGTCAGAGGAAGGCCCTCAATATTGTCAAAGACTCCAGCCACCCTAGTCATAGACTGTTCTCTCTGCTACCGCACGGCAAGCGGTACCGGAGTGCCAAGTCTAGGTCCAAAAGACTTCTCAACAGCTTCTACCCCCAAGCCATAAGACTCCTGAACAGCTAAACATGGCTACCCGGACTATTTGCACTGCCCCCCCCCACCCACCCCCACCCCATCTTTTTACGCTGCTGCTACTCTGTTAATTATTTATGCATAGTCATTTAACTCTACCCACATGTACATATTACTTCAACTACCTCAACTAGCCGGTGCCCCCGCACATTGACTCTGCACCGGTAACCCCCTGTATATATAGCCTCCCTACTGTTATTTTATTTTACTTCTGCTCTTTTTTTCTCAACACTTTTTTGTTGTTGTTTTATTTTACTTTTTTATTAAAAATAAATGCACTGTTGGTTAAGGGCTGTAAGTAAGCATTTCACTGTAATGTCTGCACCTATTGTATTCGGCGCATGTGGCCAATAACATTTGATTTGATTTGATTTGGGGATGGTGTTCTCGGGGTGATGAGAGGTGTTGGGTTTGTGCCAGACATAGTGTTTTCCTTGATGGCCAAAAAGCTCAATTTTAGTCTCATCTGTCCAGAGTACCTTCTTCCATATGTTTGGGGAGTCTCCCACATGCCTTTTGGCAAACACCAAACGTGTTTGCTTATTTTTTTCTTTAAGCAATGGCTTTTTTCTGGCCACTCTTCTGTAAAGCCCAGCTCTGTGGAGTGTACAGCTTAAAGTGGTCCTATGGACAGATACTCCAATCTCTTGCAGCTCCTTCATGGTTATCTTTGTTGCCTCTCTGATTAATTCCCTCCTTGCCTGGTCCGTGAGTTTTGGTGGGCGGCCCTCTCTTGGCAGGTTTGTTGTGGTGCCATATTCTTTCCATTTTTTAATAATGGATTTAATGGTGCTCCGTGGGATGTTCAAAGTTTCTGATTTTTTTTTATAACCCATCACTGATCTGTACTTCTCCACAACTTTGTCCCCTGACCTGTTTGAAGAGCTCCTTGGTCTTCATGGTGCCGCTTGCTTGGTGGTGCCCCTTGCTTAGTGGTGTTGCAGACTCTGGGGCCTTTCAGAACAGGTGTTTATATACATGTGACAGATCATGTCACACTTAGATTGCACACAGGTGGACTCTATTTAACTAATTATGTGACTTCTGAAGGTAATTGGTTGCACCAGATCTTATTTAGGGGCTTCATAGCAAAGGGGGTGAATACATATGTACTCACCACTTTTCCTGTATTTATTTCCCCATTTTTTTCCATTTTACTTCACCAATTTGGACTATTTTGTGTATGTCCATTACATGAAATCCAAATAAAAATCCATTTAAATTACAGGTTGTAATGCAACAAAATAGGAAAAACGGCAAAGGGGATGAATACCAGTGACTCGGTTAATAAAAAAGTGGTCAGATGGTCACTAGATGGGTTAAGAAAATGACATATTTTTGGAACCTTAAACAACCATACAACTCTACAACCCTTACAAAGCTATTGAGACCCCGACTGCGTTCATAAATAAGACACTGCTTATGTCGGGGCCCCTAGCGGCTGGGAGCCCTAAGTGACCGCTTATCTCGCTTATGCCCACAGCCGGCCCTGTCTAGGTGTAGTGCACCTATCTGTGCCCCAGGTGTGAGGTGTCTTACCTCCAGGTGACCAACGATGCAAAAGCGCTCAGGCTTCTCAATGCCGCAAGTGGAAGAGGCGGTGAGCTGGTGCGCGCGGCCGATCAGAAGGTCCCCGGTGGCGGGGTAGCAGCTCCCCTCAGTGCACACATCCCCAAACTCCGGCAGCTGTGCAAAGGAGCGCCACCCAAGGGCTGCGGGACAGAAACAGCGGTGAGTTTAGGGTATCATGGCACACGGGCGCGCAAAACATGTCTGGAATATAACTCCCCATGCAAGTATTATGCAATAGAACTAATCGTTATCCCACAGTTAAAAATCTGTACAAACATTTTCGACTTATGAGGCGTGTCTCTCCATTGCTATCACAGTCTCCCTTTAGTCTAATTCATCACTGGGTATTTGTATTGTTTTTTTTTAACCTTTATTTAACTAGGCAAGTCAGTTAAGAACAAATTCTTATTTATAATGACGCCTACCCAGGCCAAACCCGGACGACTCTGGGCCAATTGTGCGCCGCCCTATGGGACTCTCAATCATGGCCGGTTGTGATACAGCCTGGAATCGAACCAGGGAGTCTGTAGTGACGCCTCAAGCACTGAGATGCAGTGCCTTAGACCACTGCGCCACCCGGGAGTGTATAAAAACATAACGGTCACAAGATAGGCTTATCTCTGGTTAATTTAATTGAAATCACATGGACTCGCTTTCCAATCGATCCCTGTGGGGGGACTGTTTATGAAAACAGGCTGTTATGTTTGGGAATAACATCGACTGTGGGAAACAGTTATTGACTGTACAAAACAGCTTCTGTAAATGATAGCTAGTTGAAAATAATGTGCCCAAAACATATTTAGACAAGCATAGTGGACTGAAGCATCTGACATGTATAAGCTGTTGAACACATTTTAAATAATGGCTTACATATGTTCCTCATTAAATGTCCCCATGGTCCTGGATAAGTGAGAGTGAAAAGTAACACTGGAATGAAACTTTGTTGGCAACCGAAAATAAAATCCTCTATTGGATCTCTTTAGGTTTTTCTTTTCCTCTTAAGTCAATACTTGGCTTTATGCTACTCCTCAAAAGGCATTGAGAAAAGCTACATGCGCAGTAGGAAATTCACTATAAAACGAAACAGTTCCATGTAAAAACAATACTTACTCAAAAGTGATGCGATGTGTAATATCAACATTTTCGAGTGTGAAACATTGATAATTATCCCTCGGGTTGTTGTCAGCAAGTCCTGAAGCAGTTGTGTGCGTGAGTGTGTCTGTGTGTGTGAAAGAGTGGTCTCTAACTCTGTTCTAGGAGGTCGTGGCGAACCCCCAGCTATGCATCCCACTTGCTAGCGTGTCCCAACCCTCCTGGCTGGGTATGCAGCGCAGCGTGCTAACGAAGATAAGCGCGCCCCCTTGGCGCACCAGATTCAGCCTTTCTTTCATTAAATCATATAAGTAAGGCCTTTCTTTGATTAAATCATATAAGTAAATTACTTTACTTTTAATCTAGTGCTAAAAGTCAATAGACTGCTCTAGGTGTGTTGTCAAATCAAAGTTGTGGTCAGTATGCTTAGGCTACTGAGATCATAAGAACATGTCAGTCGGTCTGTAGGTCAGACAGACATGTGTAGCTCTGGAATGCACAGCTGCACATACACAACCTGCCATGTTTTACACTGTCAACTTCCCTGTTCTTCTGACTGACCTCAGAAGGAGAGTTGGGTACATTACCAGAGTTGGGTACTTTACAATGTCAAACATAGAACTTCACATCATCTGTCATTTTCTGTGCTTGTAGTGGAGTGTTTATTTAGCAGGTGGGCACAGATGGAGAGATGGGTGAAAAATCCTATTCTGGCAGATTCAATCCCTTATTGGGCTAAACTCTGGACATGCCTGTGGTTGAGTTGGACACAGTTATGACAAACGGCAGAGACAGATGCCCATAGTTACCCCTCAGTAAATAGACACAGCATCTCCCTGAACACTGAAAGTTAAAGATGATTCCTTTCTCAGTGCTGAAGTAATTTGCCTGGATTGTGTTTGGATTTTGAATGGTAATATCAAGATGTGTTTATTAGTTTTATGATCACCCTATTCATCAAGTTCAATGGGGTTTATTTTACAATTTAGACCAGGATCTCCCAAACTCGGTGGTGGGGCCCCATCTGGGTGCACGTTTTAGTTTTTGCCCACTACACAGCTTCAACTGTGAGAGACGGAATCTAAAACAAAAATCCAGAAAATCACATTGTATGATTTTTAAGTAATTCATTTGCATTTTATTGCATGACATTAGTATTTGATACATCAGAAAAGCAGAACATAATAATTGGTACAGAAACCTTTGTTTGCAATTACAGAGATCATACGTTTCCTGTAGGTCTTGACCAGGTTTGCACACACTGCAGCAGGGATTTTGGCCCACTCCTCCATACAGACCTTCTCCAGATCCTTCAGGTTTCGGGGCTGTCGCTGGGCAATACGGACTTTCAGCTTCCTCCAAAGATTTTCTATTGAGTTCAGGTCTGGAGACTGGCTAGGCCACTCCAGGACCTTGAGATGCTTCTTATGGAGCCACTCCTTAGTTGCCCTGGCTGTGTGTTTCGGGTCGTTGTCATGCTGGAAGACCCAGCCACGACCCATCTTCAATGCTCTTACTGAGGGAAGGAGGTTGTTGGCCAAGATCTCGCGATACATGGCCCCATCCATCCTCCCCTCAATACGGTGCAGTCGTCCTGTCGCCTTTGCAGAAAAGCATCCCCAAAGAATTATGTTTCCACCTCCATACTTCACGGTTGGGATGGTGTTCTTGGGGTTGTACTCATCCTTCTTCTTCCTCCAAACACAGCGAGTGGAGTTTAGACCAAAAAGCTATATTTTTGTCTCATCAGACCACATGACCTTCTCCCATTCCTCCTCTGGATCATCCAGATGGTCATTGGCAAACTTCAGACGGGCCTGGACATGCGCTGGCTTGAGCAGGGGGACCTTGCGTGCGCTGCAGGATTTTAATCCATGACGGCGTAATGTGTTACTAATGGTTTTCTTTGAGACTGTGGTCCCAGCTCTCTTCAGGTTATTAACCAGGTCCTGCCGTGTAGTTCTGGGCTGATCCCTCACCTTCCTCATGATCATTGATGCCCCACGAGGTGAGATCTTGCATGGAGCCCCAGACCGAGGGTGATTGACCGTCATCTTGAACTTCTTCCATTTTCTAATAATTGCGCCAACAGTTGTTGCCTTCTCACCAAGCTGCTTGCCTATTGTCCTGTAGCCCATCCCAGCCTTGTGCAGGTCTACAATTTTATCCCCGATGTCCTTACACAGCTCTCTGGTCTTGGCCATTGTGGAGAGGTTGGAGCGTGTGGACAGGTGTCTTTTATACAGGTAACGAGTTCAAACAGGTGCAGTTAATACAGGTAATGAGTGGAGAACAGGAGGGCTTCTTAAAGAAAAACTAACAGATCTGTGAGAGACGGAATTCTTACTGGTTGGTAGGTGATCAAATACTTATGTCATGCAATAAAATGCAAATTAATTACTTAAAAATCATACAATGTGATTTTCTGGATTTTTGTTTTAGATTCCGTCTCTCACAGTTGAAGTGTACCTATGATAAAAATTACAGACCTCTACATGCTTTGTAAGTAGGGAAACCTGCAAAATCGGCAGTGTATCAAATACTTGTTCTCCCCACTGTATGAAACATCTCAGACCAGGAGTGCTGATCTAGGATCAGTTCTGGATTTCAGATCATTATGAATAAGATTAAATGGATAGGGGGATCCTTATACTAGATTAACACTCCTACTCTGAGACATTTGAAAAACAGCCCCAGGACTCATCCATTGCCCACCACTACACGTGCTATGTGCATACATCACCCTCGTGTGGTATATTGAAGAACTACAAGAGACATACCAAGTAGCTCTAATGCTCTCAATAACAACAGATATTGTTCATATTCTTCCTGATTTATTATAAACATCATAGACAATACATTTCCTATTATTTCCTCATTAATCAAAAAATAGAATCAGTCATCTGTGTACTATGGCAGTTAGGTTATAGGCACAGGTGTTAATACTATTGGCAGCTTGAAACTCCTACAGTACAGTGAATGAGAGACTCTGACCCACTACTGTGGACACTCACCATCAGCCATCAATTTATATTCTACAGCTGTGTCCACTGGTCGGACGACTTTCTCATTCAAGCATTCAGTCTTGTCACAAATTAAATACATTAACATATAAAATAGTACATAAAGTTATAGCTTAGTCAATCATACTCGGTCCTGGAGGCTACTCGGGTGTGACATCACAGCTTGGCCTTAGGGCCAGAGTCATGGCTGGGGTACAGGTGTTGCCGTAGAAAGCCAAGGCTCTTTTCCCAGGAGTCTTCTTGAGCAACGGCGTGCGGCTTTGGGTACCCTCCCCACAACATGATCACTGCAACACACACACACAATCATTAGTTACTTTGCGAGTAAAGAATTGGTTATACATATATCTTAGTTCAGATGTGTATACTATAGGTGTGAGCTGTGTGTGTGTGTACAGTACCTTTCTGTCGTGTTTGAGGCACTATGAAGTTGCTGGCTCTGAAGTGGGGTGTGTAGGGCGGCTCAATGAGGTGTCCAGCATCAGGGTATTTTAGAATGGTCAGTAGGTTCTCATTACCCGCTGCACGCATCATCTGGGCCATCTGCAGGTCAGAGGTCACATTCAGCATCAATGACAATTATTGATTTCATAAGAAGATTTTAATCGTGTTTGTACTCACGTCCTCTGCAGATTCCACTGTCGCCCAGTTCTGATCATCCTCCCCGACGACCAACAGCAATGGACACTTTATCCTCCCAATCTGTCAGAAGACTCAGCAATGAGTAAACAAACCCACTGTGTGTGTTTGTGTGTGTGTTGACTTACATCCACTTTCTCTCCAGGGTCGGTTGGGATAGGCAGAATGATGTCTCTCCAGACCACACGGCCCTCTTCATCAAATTGGGTCTTATATCCGTCCCTGGCAATAAAATAATTATATTTTATTATATTTCTTCATTTGGAATGCATGTCACAAGCTTCATAATCACAGTACTTTACAGCTTCACTTTGAACAGATCTGGGTTTATTTTTCATTCACACATGGTGGTTGTCACTCACTCGTTTATCTTCGTAAACACTTTGTGGATTGACTTGTTGACCGGGTGGACGTGACTCCCGCTGATACACACACAGCATCTGGGCTGGAATACACACAGCATTTATTGTTTACACACTAAACAAACTCATAAGCTTATACACATGGTCAGTGTTGGGACAATAAAGCTTTCTGAATCTGAATTCACACTATACAGACAAAGCTCCAATCTGGAGGAAGAAGAGGAGAGTGTGAGGGAGACTCACGCTGATGACTTTGGAGTAGGCTGCCAAGGTGAGGGTGACTGACACTCCGAAGGAGAGACCAAATAGAGCAACTCTGTCCTTCATCACCAGGGGGTGCTCCTGCACAATCCTGAATGCTTTCTACACAACAGAGATAGAGCTCAAGTTCAAGTGATAAGAATACAATGTAGGACGCAATGTAGCGGATGCAATGTGAGGTATATGGATGCAATGTGATGTAATATAACAGTGAGTCTGGATAAATGGTCACAGGAGAGGAGTCTGCCCTCTCAGGGCCATTTCTGAACATTAAGATATGCACAAGCGTGTAGGCACACACACACACACGTACGCAGGTTGCACGGGCACACACAGTATGAGAATCACCTCAAAGTAGGTTTTTAAGTCGATGTCTGAGGTTCTGTTCTTGTCATGGGAAAGGTACTCTAGCGCCATGGAAACAAAACCATGTGACGCAAGGAGGCTGGCGCGGTACTCCACCAGCCCCCCACCTCCTCCCCACATATCCAACACCCCAGGGAAGGGTCCAGGACCTGGGGGTAAAAAGAGGGTCCCTCGAACCCCATGTTCCCTGATGTCAATTCTGCACACACCCGGTGCCATGTACCATCGTTCTGTGACAACGGTCGCTAGGGGAGACTGCTTGCTGAAGCCCTCAGTCATGTGCCCACTGTACACAGAGATGTGTACCACACTAGGAGTGAGGACATCCATCTTTCTTATCCTGAGAAAGAGAGAGAGTTTATTTGACTTGACCAGCCGGTCCTGGTCACCCTAAATTATGTGTTTTTCCTATGTAAAATTGACCGCCAATATTTAATTCCATAGGTGTGTTACCTGAGGCCTGTCCGACTCCCTGGAACAGGCTGCATGCTCCATAGTAGACCCATGGGCTCCGTGCCTTCATATGTTCCTCCAAGACTGGCATCCTTAGCAACTGCAAAAACAACAAAAATAGTAGAAAGAGAAAGAGGCCTGAGTTCCTGACTTGGACTTCGCAGTTGGATGACCATTCAAAAATATTTTTCCTAGTCAGAGCTCGTTTTTTCAGAGTTCTCAGTTGTCTTGAACGCACTGAATGGTGCTTTCAAAACAACCGGGACCTCTGGAAAAAAATGCGGTCAAATCATGATGTCAGTGATTTTCAGGTAGGAAAGTCGGAGCTCTAGAAAGAGGCCAGAGTTCCCGACTTGGAATTCTGAGTTAGATTACCGTTTAAAACAATTTGTCCTAATCGGAGCTCGTCCCAGTTGTCTTAAACATACTGAAGTCGAAAGTCGGAGACTTCCAATTTCCCAGTTGTTTTGAACTTGGCATTAATATGCTTGGGCATGTTCGAGTGGATCAAGTTTGTCAAGATGTTGACCAACGTTGGTCACGCCTTTCAAAGTGTGTTGCATTATGGGTATAAAAATTGACCTTCTTGCGACCAGTGTTGCCAACTTAGCGAATTTGTCGCTATATTTAGCGAGTTTTCAGACTCCTCTAGCGAGACATTTTCAAAAAAGCGACATTGACAAATCTAGCAACTTTTTCTGGTGTTATTGGAGACTCTGACGTGAAAGCACGTATCGTTCTTACTCTTCTCAACGAGCAACGGGTGTTGCCGTGGGCCCCACCCACGTCCCAAAGCACTCACAGGCAGCCCAGTCCTCACGTAGCAGTCCCTCCCAGCTGCAGTCAGAGCAGGAGATGTTCACCCCTCCACGTCCAGACTGCAAATGAATCGCGCATACGGGAAGCCGCAGCTGGCTGATCCCGCCCTGGCTTACATTCAGGGCGGGATGCAAATGTAGGGTGTTTTTTTACTCACTTTTTTGTCTCTCCCACGACGTTATTCCTCTTTCCTACAGCATCCATCACAATTACATGCACATGGCCAATTATGCAAATTTTTAGGACAGCCAATAGCTACTTTCCTTACTGAGGAGTTGGCAACACTGCTTGCAACTACATGTCCACTGCATGACCTTTACAACAACCATGTTTGTTTCAACAACATCTATTTTGGTTTCATTTACTCAAGGTTGTCTGTGTTATAACGTTGGATGCCAACAGCTGATAAACCCCACTGAAGAATGAGTTGTCTGTGTTGTACAGCGATATTGTTGTAACTTGATAGCAATAGAAGGCAAACTAGCAGGCAAAAACATTGGCCTGCATCTCAGGTTTCAGAGCGCAGGGACACTGATCTTAATGGCGACAACCGGGACAAGTGTAATTGAATTCCACAGAGTTCTTATGGGATTTCATACAGAAGTTAGGCCAAGGCTACATTCAAGAACCCCGTCTATAAACCCGGTCAGCGGTCACAAACCTTACCCGTCACCGTGCCTTGGCCGTCGCTAATGTAATGGCCGAACGCCTCCCAAAAGTCCTTATCCTCGGAGCAATGAAGGGAATGTAGTGTCACCGAGAGCGCCGGAGGTAAGTTCCTCACAACAACCTGGATCTTCTCATCCACGAGCCCCCGCGTGGGCTGCACTTCTAGAAGCGGGAAAGTCCCAACCATGGTGGACGAAGACCTGTAGAAAAAGACATGACAGAAACAACCGAACATTGGTAAAGATAGTGGGATTGACATTCCATTTGTCCTGGCTTTAATGTGCGACAGAACAAATAGGCTAATAGTCACATTCGCTTCAAACTTCGTATCCAATTTACTTACTCAGAGTTATTCAGTGTCAACAATTCTGTCATAGACATGCTGACATAGGCTACCGCTTCGTTTAGCCTACCACTTTCGGTACCTACCTGATCAAGGTGCGAGCAGACAAGTTTACTCGGGCAGGAAAGTACAAAGTCCGTGCGGCACTGCTCAGTTACAGCAATTCGAAACCCACAGCGGTGAACTGTAGGCCTATGTATGATTGACCTTCATAACGGCGGCAAGACTGAACACAATATATAGTGTTGAGATTGTCAAAGTACAGTTACTTAACCGGTTCATAAATGAATAACAGCAACAGACTGTAGGCTACGATGCAGCGGTCCAAAAGTCGATGAAATCCACACAATGAAGGTGCTTTGCACTGTTTAGTAAGAGGACCCGCTTAATCAGTGTCCAATAGCAACACAAAAAAAAGTACTTCCGGGTCTCTGAATTTTGGTAATGTTCAAAATAAAAGTCCCCCACGTAATAATAGAAAAATTTAATTAATCTCTAGGTGTCTACACAGAACACGAAAACAGGGCAGACGGAGCGTAGTTCAGTGTTGCGATGTCGTTTTTTCGTCACAAAAGGGGCGGCTCTAGAACCCACCTCTTGCTTCGGTTCTTGCTTAGCAATTGAAGAAGAAATGTCCCACCCCCATGCTACTTAGATTGATAGCATACGGAATACTACCTGAATATCTGAAAGACCATCCCACAATATCTGCTTCTTGGAATGTTCTTAAAATTGTTGGAAATAAAACGTGCAGTCTCCTTATGTACCTCCTTTCAAGCAACCATCTGGAGCTATCCACATAAATCACAGACCGGTATTGTGGAGAGATTTGCTACAGATGGGAGTTTGGACCATGTTTGATTTGTATAAAGATTGTACAATTATGGAACTGAATGAACTAAAGAATAAGACCAGCTTTACCAACCATTTTAGAATAATTCAGATTGTACAGGCAGTTAAGTCAGTAGATAGAACTATTACATTTAAACATGATTTTAACAAATTGGAAAGTTTCATAAAGGATGTCCATTCAAAAAACCATCTAGGGTGTATACATTCTTAAACAAAAAGACAAGGAGACTACACCTTCCCTTAAGAGAGAAATGGGGTAAAGATTTGAAGATGAATATGCAAGAAATTGAATGGAAAAAGGAGCGGAAAAACTGTTTTAAAACGTGCAGAGAGTCTAAAACACAAATGGTTCAGTATAATATAATTAATAGAACTTACTGGACTCCCTCTAAAATGACCTTATGGATCCAACAACATCTGGATAGGTATTTAACATATCAGCTAACCACATCATATGATTTAGTAGTCTGATGCCTGACTGCAGTCGATGATGTGGCACGCAAGTCCATTGGTTGATGTAATGCAAAGTCCCTGAAATGTTGTCAGCCTGGAACGCAACCAAAGTCTGTCATGGGGTGTGATAAGGGTGTCAAAAGAGATACAAAAGAGATACAAATACATGCATGCTGAAATCTTGGTGTCATCTTCACCGTCATGGCTTCTGGCTCTGGCAGGTGTGAGTGCTGAAATACATTTACAATCACAATATGTCTTTCAACAATCACTATTTATACAATGAACAACAAAAATACAGACTAGTTCGCCTTTGCTGTCCCTCTTTTTCCAATGGACAGTTGTGACAGGAGATTGAGGGATTTTTCTCCTTTGGTCCTTCTTTCTCTAAACACTTAATCAAAAGTCAAGTAAGTCATATGAAGCAAACATTTAAAAAAGTATTATCGCCACTATAATATCATCACTGTAGTGATATCTGTTTGGAAAGGTTGGCTGCTAATTCAGTAATGGGATAGGCCATGTACTGGAGCGAATTCCATTGCTACTATAGAAACTACATAGTAATAGTTGTAAAACAAGTCTAAGGGATGGGGCTGGTGATGAAATGTAATGACAGTGCTCTAACGCAAAATGCAAGGATTGACAGTCTGACATCCACATTTGGAAGCTGTACATTGTTCATTTGCATTATTGTTTGTAAACAATGGAAACCATATATTTGGGTTATGACAGGGTAAGACTGTTGTGCTAAGCTCATGAGGCATTTATTTATAAATTATATTCTTCAGGAATCAATGGGTATATCAAGAATAGCAATGGCCATTAAACAGATTTCCCAGACACCAGATTGTCTTTAATGAGATAAAATAGTTACATAACATATTCAGCCCACAGTCTCTCAAGTAGCCCATCAGTCTCTGCAATTCCTTCTCCAACCCTTCCAAATCACTCAAACTGTTAGCTATTGAATAGGAGGGAAATAATGCTCTTATTAAAGTAATTTGGATATAGCTCGCTAGCTACCTAGCTAGCTCATTTCAATACAGTCAATGCAACTAGCTCAACTAGCTAACGTTAGCTAGCTTGATAATGTTTCCTCCTACCTATATCTAGCTATGCTAGCTTAATATCTTTCATAGGAAGCCCACACAGATACAGTAAGTTGGAAAATGCAAAATATTATTAAATAAGGCACAGTGCTTGACTTGGACTGAAATAGGTTCCGGTACTAATTTTGGGTGCCGGTACTGTTTATATTTAGGTGCAGGAACTCCACAATACTTTTGAGGAATATTCTATAAAAGGAACAGGAGCTCAAGCAATAGGCCTAGAACATTTGAGGTGCTGGTACACGGCCCCGATGAGCTCCTACTCAAGTCATGCACTGATAAGGCAGTAATGGAAAAAGTAATGATTTAGTGCTAGCTACATCAAGAAAAAATTATTTAGAGCATCTGCTAAATGACTAAAATGTAAATGTAAATATACCATATATATGTGCTGGTATATATACCAATCTCCTAGCTTATTATAAGAGTCAGCAGGCTACTGGTTTCATTGACACTGGATCTGGATGTGCAGCGTGGGAAAACATGTCCCCAGGTCTTTGTTTAGAGCCCTTACCATTCTGTTTAAAGCATTTCCCAAACTAGGGGTTGCGGTCACCTAATTTGAAAATGGGGTCCGAGAGAGAATTTGCGCTTGGTTCATAGAACCAAGGTTACATCAGTAACCTCCGTTAGCTGCTAGATGGGCTGGCTGATATCTCAGAGAATTTCGCATTATTCTGTACATAAATCCGAAACACTGCATTTAGTATGATATGTTAATAAACATACAGTATGTTACGAATTTGCAAAATGTATGATATGTTATGAATTCTAGATACAGTTGAAGTCGGAAGTTTACATACGCTTAGGTTGGAGTCATTAAAACTCGTCTTTCAACCAATCCACACATTTCTTGTTAACAAACTATAGTTTTGGCAAGTCAGTTAGGACATCTACTTTGTGCATGATACAAGTCATTTTTCCAACAATTGTTTACAGACAGATTATTTCACTTATAATTCACTGTATCACAATTCCAGTGGGTCAGAAGTTTACATACACTAAGTTGACTGTGCCTTTAAACAGCTTGGAAAATTCCAGAAAATTATTGTATGGCTTTAGAAGCTTCTGATAGGCTAATTGATATCATTTGAGTCAATTGGAGGTGTACCTGTGGATGTATTTCAAGGCCTACCTTCAAACTCAGTGCCTCTTTTGCTTGACATCATGGGAAAATCTAAAGAAATCAGCCAAGACCTCAGAAGAAAAATTGTAGACCTCCACGAGTCTGGTTCATCCTTGGGAGCAATTTCAAAACGCATGAAGGTACCACGTTCATCTGTACAAACAATAATACGCAAGTATAAACACCATGGGACCACGCAGCCGTCATACCGCTCAGGAAAGAGATGCGTTCTGTCTACTAGAGATTAACGTATTTTGGTGCGAAAAGTGCAAATCAATCCCAGAACAACAGCAAAGGACCTTGTGAAGATGCTGGAGGAAACAAGTACAAAGTATCTATATCCACACTAACACGAGTCCTATATCGACATAACCTGAAAGGCCGCTCAGCAAGGAAGAAGCCATTGCTCCAAAACCGCCATAGAAAAGCCAGACTACGGTTTGCAACTGCACATAGGGACAAAGATCATACTTTTTGGAGAAATGTCCTCTGGTCTGATGAAACAAAAATAGAACTGTTTGGCCATAATGACCATCGTTATGTCAGGAGGAAAAAGGGGGGGCTTGCTAGCCAAAGAACACCATCCCAGCCGTGAAGCATGGGGGTGGCAGCATCATGCTGTGGGGGTGCTTTGCTGCAGGAGGGACTGGTGCACTTCACAAAATAGATGGCATCATGAGGAAGGAAAATTATGTGGATATATTGAAGCAACATCTCAAGACATCAGTTAGGAAGTTAAAACTTTGTTGCAAATGGGTCTTCCAAATGGACAATGACCCTAAGCATACTTCCAAAGTTGTGGCAAAATGGCTTAAGGACAACAAAGTCAAGGTATTGGAGTGGCCATCACAAAGCCCTGACCTCAATCCTATAGAACATTTGTGGGCCGAACTGAAAAAGTGTGTGCGAGCAAGGATGCCTACAAACCTGACTCAGTTACACCAGCTCTGTCAGGAGGAATGGGCCAGAATTCACCCAACTTATTGTGGGAAGCTTGTGGAAGGCTACCTGAAACGTTTGACCCAAGTTAAACAATTTAAAGGCAATGCTACTAAATACTAATTAAGTGTATGTAAACTTCTGACCCACTAGGAATGTGATGAAATAAATAAAAGCTTAAATAAATCAATCTCTCTACTATTATTCTGACATTTCACATTCTTAAAATAAAGTGGTGATCCTAACTGACCTAAAACAGGGAATTTTTACTAGGATTAAATGTCAGGAGTTGTGAAAAACTGAGTTTAAATGTATTTGGCTAAGGTGTATGTAAACTTCCGACTTCAACTGTAGGTGGCTAACCTTAGCTAGCTGGCTAATGTTAGCTAGGTTAGAGTTACGTTAGGAGTTAGGGTTAGGGGAAGGATTAGCTAACATGCTAAGTAGTTGTAAAGTAGCTAAAAAGTAGTAAGTAGTTGAAAAGTTGCTAAAATGCTAAGTTGTCTGTGATGATATTCAAACTCACAACCTTTGGGTTGCTAGACATTCAAATTATATGCCCACCCATCCACAGTAGTAGTTGTCCCGTGTAGCTCAGTTGGTAGAGCATGGCGTTTGCAACACCAGGGTTGTGGGTTCGTTTCCCACGGGGGACCAGTATGAAAAAATAAATAATGCACTCACTAACTGTAAGTCGCTCTGGATAAGAGCATCTGCTAAATTACTAAAATGTAAAATGTATCCATACAGTTCATTCAGAAAGTATTCAGACCCCTTGACTTTTTTCCACATTTTGTTATGTTACAGCCTTATTTTAAAATGGATTCAATTGTTTTTTCCCCCTCATCAATCTACACACAATACCCCATAATGACAAAGCAAAAATAGGTTTTTAGAAATGTTAGCAAATTTATATAAAAAACCAACAACTGCAATATCACATTTACATAAGTTTCAGACCCTTTGCTCAGTACTTTGTTGAAGGACTTCTTGGGTATGGTGCTACAAGGTTGGCACACCTGTATTTGGAGTTTCTCCCATTCTTTTCTGCAGATCCTCTCAATCTCTGTTAGGTTGGACAGGGAGCATTGCTGCACAGCTATTTTCAGGTCTCTCCAGAGATGTTCGATCGGGTTCAAGTCCAGGCTCTGGTGGGCCACTCAGGGACATTCAGAGAATTGTCCCGAAGCCACTCCTGCGTTGTCTTGGCTGTGTGCTTAGGGTCATTGTCCTGTTGGAAAGTGAACCTTCGCCCCAGTCTGAGGTTCTGAGTGCTCTGGAGCAGGTTTTCATCAAGGATCTCTCTGTACTTTGCTCCGTTCATCTTTCCCTCCAGCCTGACTAGTCTCCCAGTCCCTGCCGCTGAAAAACATCCCCACAGCATGATGCTTCCACCACAATGCTTCACAGTAGGGATGGTGCCAGGTTTCCTCCAGGCGTGACGCTTGGCATTCAGACCAAAGAGTTCAATGTTGGTTTCATCAGACCAGAGAATCTTGTTTGTCATGGTCAGAGTCCTTTAGGTGCCTTTTGGCAAACTCCAAGTGGGCTATCATGTATTTTACTGAGGAGTGGCTTCCGTCTGGCCACTCTACCATAAAGGCCTGCTTGGTGGAGTGCTGCAGAGATTGTTGTCCTTCTGGAAGGTTCTTCCATCTCCATAGAGGAACTCTGGAGCTCTGCCAGAGTGACCATTGGGTTCTTGGTCACCTTCCTGACCAAGGCCCTTCTCCCCCGATTGCTCAGTTTGGCCAGGCGGCCAACGCTAGGAAAAGTATCTTGGTACTTCCAAAGTTCTTCCATTTAATAATGATGGAGGCCACTGTGTTCTTGGGGACCTTCAATGCTGCAGAAATATGTTGGTACCTTTCCCCAGATCTGTGCCTTGACACAATCCTGTCTCGGAGCTCTACGGACAATTCCTTCAACCTTATGGCTTGGTTTTTGCTCTGACATGCACTGTTAACTGTGGGACCTTATATAGACAGGTGTGTGCCTTTCCAAATCATGTTCGATCATTTGAATTTACCTTAGGTGGACTCCAATCAAGTTGTAGAAACATCTCAAGAATGATCAATGGAAACAGGATGCACCTGAGCTCAATTTCGAGTCTCGTAGCAATGGGTCTGAATACTAATGTAAATAAGGTTTTTTATTTTTAATACATTTGCAAAAATTTCTAAAAACCTGTTTTCACTTTGCCATTATGGGGTATTGTGTGTATATTGATGAGAAAAAAATATTTAATCAATTTTAGAATAAAGGCTGTAACGTAACAAAATGTGGGAAAAGTCAAGGGGTCTGAATACTTTCCGAATGCACTAATATATATATATATATATATAGTACCCGTCAAAAGTTTGGACACACCAACTCATTCCAGGGTGTGCAAAGCTGTCATCAAGGCAAAGGGTGGCTACTTTGAAGAATATCAAATATATTGTAGCGACCCGCACAGACAGCTGTGTGTTATGTGTTAGGCTAGTAGATGGTTGTGTTGTACCTACCAGTACCCAGTGTTCGCGGGGTCCGACATGTCAATCAACCTGCTATCTGCCAATCACGGGAATGCCTGGAATGTTCTGATGCCGGGCATCCTGGCGGTTGGCGGAGTGGCGTGGAGGGGGGTTGGGCAGGGGGATGGAGCATTGGAAGTTAAGACCAGGTTTAGCCTTTGTTCTCTCTCTTTTTTACGTCTGGGCTTCACAAGAGAAGGTCACGATTGGCTTGTGGGTTATCTTTCATTTATTTGGCGTGGGCTACGGCCAAACAGTAGCCTGTGTAAAGTTGGTTTAATAAACCGTCCATTCGTAAACTCAATCCTCTGTCTGGACAGTTGTTCTTTTATGATCTAGTCAGGTCATCACATTGGTGTCAGAAGTAAAAACGTTGATAAAAGTTAGCCAGCTAGCTAGCTGACTTCTGTGGCTAGCTACCGTAGGTGAGAACGGGGGTTGAAGATGCTTCGAGGCAATCCGAAAGTGAAGGTGGAGGTAGGGGACGATTATGGCCAAGGAGGTGCGTGTGCATGGACGTCGGGGGTTCTGGCTGAGGAGATCGCCAGGGCATCGGAGCCCAGAGGCCGCTTGAGGGAGGACGTTAGAGTGATGGCGGCTGAAGCGGGCATGAGTGCTTCGTCGACTGTGTTTCGCGCGGATTCTGGTGGGCGGACCGAAGGGGTGACGTCGACGCGGCGGGACGAGGAATCTGGGGCTCAGGATGTAAACAAACATGGCGGCGCCCAGTTCCCGGCTGCGTCCGTATCCGTTAAGACCCCGAAGTATTCCGGTAAGGCGGATTGGGAAGCTTTTCATGCTCAGTTTGAACTGTTAGCTCATTTTAGGGGGTGGTCGGATGAAGATAGGGCACTGCAGTTGGCTTTATGCCTCACGGATGAAGCTCTGGCCTGTTTGATATTGATTAGCCCCGAGGACAGACGTGATTATGGTGCTTTAGTGGGAGCACTGAGGAGGCGCTATGGACAGTGTGTACAGCCCGGGCTACTGCGCTCCGAACTGAGTAATAGACGCAGGCAGCCTGGAGAGCCTCTACGGGTGCTAGCTAATGACATTGAGAGCCTCTCTCGGCGGGCATATGCTCACATGCCCCCCTCTGTGCAGAGCGAGCTAGCACGGGACCAGTTCATACAGGCGCTCTCTCCTACGGAGCTGCGCATACAGACCCAGCTGGCTCATCCTGAGTCATTGCAGGTAGCCTTGGAGATGGCTTTGGAGAGGGAGCTGGTGTGGGCTGGGGCTTCAGCTGGGGCTTTGGTGGGGGTGCAGGGAGACAGACCCTCTGTGCGAGCTGGGGGGCAGAGCAGCCCGGAGCCGGAAAAGCCTGCATGGGTGGCTGAAATGACAGAACTCATTCGTGCTGTGTCGCTACAGGCGGCACGAAACACACGCCCTGGTCCCAGGGTCTGCTGGGGTTGTGGCCAGCCAGGCCATCTGCGCCGAGATTGCCCCATGTCCCCCAGAGCTCAGGGAAACGGCTCGGGGTCCGCATAGACCGGGTAGTGCGGACCCCTGGCTTTCTATCCCAACCACCATCTTCTTCAGGAGGAGCCCACCGGCACAGACGGGGAAGCAAGGCTCCACTTCCCCCAGAAGCAGACGAGGGCAAGCGGATGGAGCCTGTTGTTGTGGTGGGCCGGACCTGTGTTGGGGACTTTTGTCATGTCCCTGTCACTGTGGAGGGGGTGCCCTGCTCCGCCCTGGTGGACACTGGGTCCACAGTAACCCTGGTGAGGCCAGATATTGTGCCAGGTTGGACTCAGTGTGAGCCTACAACTGTGCAGCTCCGCACAGTCACAGGTGAGCTGGCACCCATGAAAGGGAAGGGAATAATGACTCTGACAGTAGGGGGCAGGACTGTGCGTCATCCTGTGTGGGTGGCGGCTGTGCAGGACCCTTGTATCCTGGGGTTGGACTTTCTTAGGAGCACAGGCTGCCAGTTAGACCTAAATAGGGGCACACTGAGCTTCCAGGGAGGGCCGGAGGTCACCATGGCCCCTAATGTCACATTCACTCAACCCAACAAACCCTTTACTCCAACAGTTAAAGCAGCAGAGACTCATGGCTGCCCCCCCTCCCCCACATCTGGGTGTGACTTTTCCCCAGCCCCCCTGTCACCTACGGCGTTGCGTTACATTCCCCCAGCTACCTCCACGACACAGTCCTCTGTGAGCCCGGGCCGCGCCCCCCCAGCCCAGCTACCCCAGATGGGAGGGGAGAGGACACTGTCTGCAGTGAGGGAGATATGGGGGAGGAACTGTGTTGGTCTTGACCCCGAGCAGCAGGAACGGTTGAGGCAGTTGCTGATTGAATTCAGAGACAGCTTTGCGCTGAGTGAGGAAGAGGTGGGTCAGACTCATCTGGTGCAGCATGAGATCGACACAGGTGATGCTCGACCTATCAAGATGCGTCCCCGCCGTATCCCGCTGGCACGCCAGGAGGCGGCAGACAAGGCTGTGTTGGAGATGCAGCGGGCAGACTTCATTGAGCCCTCAGACAGCCCCTGGGCGGCGCCAGTCGTCATGGTTCCGAAGAAGGGTGGCAAGCTGAGGTTCTGTGCGGACTACAGGCGGCTGAATGAGGTAACCAGGAAGGACTCATACCCCATACCACGTATCGATGAGTCGCTGGACCTGGTTAGGGGGTCCTCCTGGTTCTCCTCACTAGACCTCCGCAGTGGCTACTGGCAGGTGCCCCTCTCCCCAGAGGCCAGAGCCAAAACTGCGTTCTCCACTAACAGAGGACACTGGCAGTTCAAGGTCCTGTGCTTTGGCCTGTGCAACGCTCCAGCTACTTTTGAGCGTTTGATGGACAGGGTGCTGGATGGCATCCCCCGACAGCAGTGTTTGGTATACCTCGATGACATCCTGGCCCATGGCAGCTCCTTCCAGTCAGCCCTGGGGGCGCTACGGTGTGTGCTGGAGAGGGTGGCTGCCGCAGGTCTGAAGCTCCACCCCGAGAAGTGCCACTTCATGAGGAGAGAGGTGTCCTTCTTGGGCCACCGAGTGGGGAAGGAGGGGATCAGCACCATGGAGGACAAGGTAGCGGCTGTCAGAGACTGGCCCACCCCCACCGACCAGCGTCAGCTGAAGAGCTTCCTGGGCCTGGCCTCGTACTACAGGAGGTTTGTACGGGGCTTCTCAAGCGTTGCTGCTCCACTGAACCGCCTGCTGCCGAAGGACAAGGCTTTCACTTGGACAGTGGAGTGTGAGGAGGCGTTCAACACCCTCAAACGTGCACTGATCGAGGCCCCCGTGCTCGCCCCCCCTGACCTCACATTGCCCTTTATCCTGGACACAGACGCGAGCAATGTGGGCATGGGTGGGGTGCTGGCCCAGGTGGGGCCAGAGGGGGAGAGAGCGGTGGCGTACTTCAGCAAAACATTTGACAAACATGAGCGCCGCTAATGTGTCACCCGGCGGGAGCTCTTGGCTGTTGTGGCTTCCGTCAAACACTTCAAGTACTACCTGGGTGGTCTGCCCTTTACTGTAAGGACTGACCACTCTGCTCTCCAGTGGCTCATGTCTTTCAGAGAGCCAGAGGGGCAGGTGGCACGCTGGTTGGAGGAGCTTCAGCCGTATGACTTCACGGTGGTGCACAGGGCAGGGGCACGCCACTCCAACGCCGACGCCATGTCCCGTCGGCCCTGTACTGCAGACGGCTGCCGCCACTGTGAACGGAGAGAGGGACGGGAGAGAGAGCTGTGTGCAGAGGAGGGGGTCTGTGCCACAGTGTGTCGGGCGAGCGGGCCTGTCTGCTGTGAGCTGCAGACTGTCGACGTGGCTGAATGGGGGCAGCAGCAGGGACGGGACACAGACCTACAGCCAGTGCTACAGTGGGTAGAGGCGCAGGTGAGACCACCATGGGAAGAGGTGACAGCGCTCTCACTCGCGACCAAAGGGTTGTGGTGAAAGTTTGAGCGACTGCGGCTGGCTGATGGCGTGTTACAGCGGGCATGGAAGGAGTCAGCTACGGGGGAGGAGAGGTGGCAGGTGGTGGTCCCAAAAGCATTGCGGGAGGCTGTGCTCCAGAGTACTCATGGGGGGGTGGGGACTGGACACTTTGGGGTCACAAAAACACTGCGCCGCCTCCGTCAGGGCTTTTACTGGGGGCAGCACAAGAGGGATGTGGAAGACTTTTGCCGCCGCTGTGACAACTGCACAGCGAGAAAGGGCCCCCCAGGCCGCTCTCATGCTCAGCTCCAACAGTTCCCAGTGGGGGCTCCCATGGAGAGGGTGGGAGTGGATGTAGTTGGGCCGTTCCCCACCACAGACAGTGGAAACCGCTGGGTGCTCACGGCCATGGACTATTTCACAAAATGGCCCGAGGCCTATGCTCTGCCTGACCAGGAGGCAGAGACCATCGTCGACGCCCTGACAGCGGGAATGTTCAGCAGGTTTGGAGCTGCAGAGTCCATCCACAGCGACCAAGGCAGAAACTTTGAGTCCCGTGTGTTCGCCACCATGTGTGAGAGGCTGGGTATGCACAAGACCCACACTACTCCTCTCCATCCTCAAAGTGATGGCCTTGTGGAGCGCTTCAACAAAACGCTTGGACAGCAGCTGGCCATCGTCTCTTCCAAACACCAGCGTGACTGGGACAAGCACCTGCCTATGGTCCTCATGGCATGCCGCTCCGCTGTCCAAGACTCCACCTCCTGCACGCCTGCCCTCCTCATGCTGGGGAGAGAGATCCGTACCCCTGCGGAGATGGCGTTTGGTCGGCCCCTGGATAGCCCTCATGTTTCCCCGGGGCCGGAGTATGCCCGGAGACTCCAGGACCGCCTGGAGACAGCCCACACCTTCGCCAGAGAGCAGCTGCTGAATGCAGGTGTGAGGCAGAAGAGGAACTATGACGTGCACACCCGGGGAAGGCACTTTGTGGCTGGGGAGCTGGTCTGGGTCTACAGCCCGCTAAGGAAAAAAGGCAGATGCCCCAAGTTGGACAATCACTGGGTGGGACCCTGCAGTGTCCTGGAGAGGGTAGGGGAGGTTGTTTACCGGGTGCAGCTTCCTCCCAGGGGGACAAAGGTGACACTGCACCGGGACAGGTTAGCCCCATATAGAGGGGCCTCTTCTCCCCAAACCCCAGGAACCCCCACAATTCCCCTCTCTGGCAATGACATTCTCCAGGCACCCACCCCCAGGTGCCGCAGACAAGGCTCCAGACAGCCCACTCCCCCTGTGTCACCGCGTGGTTCCCCAGAGCCACGGACTGTATTACCCGTTCCCGCTTCCTTGTCCCCCATGTCCTTGCCTTCATCCCCTGGTTCCCAGAGGGGCACTCTGCGGCCATCACAGCCACGCAGGCAAAGGAGACCTCCGGGTCGCTTCAGAGACTTTGTTTGTTCCCTCGGGGACGAGGGACTTTGTGGTGGGGGGGCTGTGTAGCGACCCGCACAGACAGCTGTGTGTTATGTGTTAGGCTAGTAGATGGTTGTG
The DNA here is from genome assembly GCF_964263955.1 of Coregonus lavaretus. Classification (NCBI taxonomy): domain Eukaryota; kingdom Metazoa; phylum Chordata; class Actinopteri; order Salmoniformes; family Salmonidae; genus Coregonus; species Coregonus lavaretus. The sequence goes on along the minus strand of NC_139992.1, from coordinate 36,249,174 downwards.
TTGTACCTACCAGTACCCAGTGTTCGCGGGGTCCGACATGTCAATCAACCTGCTATCTGCCAATCACGGGAATGCCTGGAATGTTCTGATGCCGGGCATCCTGGCGGTTGGCGGAGTGGCGTGGAGGGGGGTTGGGCAGGGGGATGGAGCATTGGAAGTTAAGACCAGGTTTAGCCTTTGTTCTCTCTCTTTTTTACGTCTGGGCTTCACAAGAGAAGGTCACGATTGGCTTGTGGGTTATCTTTCATTTATTTGGCGTGGGCTACGGCCAAACAGTAGCCTGTGTAAAGTTGGTTTAATAAACCGTCCATTCGTAAACTCAATCCTCTGTCTGGACAGTTGTTCTTTTATGATCTAGTCAGGTCATCACAATATTTAGATTTGTTTTAACACTTTTTTGCTTACAACATGATTCGCTATGTGTTATTTCATCGTTTTGATGTCTTCACTATTATTCTACAATGTAGAAAATAGTAAACAAAGAAAAACCCTTGAATGTGTAGGTGTCCAAACTTTTGACTGGTACTGTATAGATAGATAGATGGTTCATTCATACACCAACCAAATGCTTGAGACCTTCACGGAATGTCTTATGTAACCATAGCAAATGTCACATATCATACTCATTTCATTGTCCCGGATTTACATTTACTATATTACGTCTAGTCTAAGAGCCAAATGTTGCATCCTGGTCTCAATCTTTTGAATGGTTTAACCTATGAAATACTATGACCCCCATCACTGAAAGATAACTCTCAGGAACGTATGTATACTGAATACAATTGTAAATGCAACAATTTCAACGATTCTACTGCGTTAGAGTTCATATAAGGAAATAAGTCAATTGAAATAAATAAATTAGGCCCTAATCTACGGTTTTCACATGACTGGGCAGGGGTGCAGGCCTACCCACTGGGGAGCCAGGCCCAGCCAATCAGAATGAGTTTTTCCCCCACAAAAGGGCTTTATTACTGACATTAATACTCCTCAGTTTCATCAGCTGTCCGGGTGGCTGGTCTCATACGATCCTGCCGGTAAAGAAGCTGGATGTGGAGGTCCTGGGCTGGCGTAGTTACACGTGGTTGTGGCAAATCATCTTGGCAAAGGATAAATACTCACTAACATGGATGTAAACACATTTGAGAGAAATACGCTTTTTGTTCATATGGCACAGTTCTGGGATCTTTTATTTCAGCTCATGAAACATAGGACCAACACTTTCCATGTTGAGTTTATATTTTTGTTCAGTAGGCCTAATACATACTGTTTCCCTCTACTATAACCACAAGCTGTTAGAACTGAGTGGACAAGACCAGGCACAAAATCAGACTGGGGGAAACAGAACATCAATGATGATGTTCTTTTCTACACAGAAGATCATACAACATTATTGCCTGATGATCTTCTGAATTTCCCAATACCTTTCTGATTCATTTTAGTCACTTCAAACCATACTGTCTTTGGATTGAAATACTGTCAAAAATACTGTCAGACTGATTTGTAATAGACAGTCATAGCCCAAATTTAAAAAGTCAACATTGTGCCGTTGATTAGATAAAACGTGTTACATGTGGGGTTGCACATTTTTTTAAATATCAAAATGGGGTTGTGGGCACAGGCACATTCCGCTTCGGATGTTTGAAGCGGAAGGAACGATGTCCAGTTGTCAGGTTTAGATGCCAAGGGATGAGAATGCGTTGGTTTGACAGTTCAGTTTGAGGCTGAAGTGGTGATTGCATGATCGCTGGTCTCTCGTGGATTCACAAGGTATTCTAAGGTGGGCCATTGGCCTTGGTGTCTATACTCGGATTACATCTCTTTTCCATTCATAATAGGACAAAAGTTGAAGGCATTGCTATTTCATAGTAACAACCTAGCCTACTTATTGGAGCGTTAATAACATAGTCGGTGACAATTTATTTGCATACAAGAGCTGAGCAAGTTTGTCTCTTTTGGCTTCATGCAGTTGGTAAGGTCCGATATAACCGAATCTCCCATTATGTTGGGTACTTTTTTTATTTCGTTTTCTATATGTAACTTTATATGTATTTTATGTCTAGAATGTGTTTAAAGGCATTCTGGGGGAGGGGTGTTGTGTGAATAAAACTATATTATGAAAAAGATTACTGAATCTCCAATTCAACCTTTTGTGTCCATTCTAAATAACCACCAGAGGGTGCTGTGAAACTGTTGTGCTGCTGTTAGGCCTTTCAGAACAGGTGTATATATACTGAGATCATGTGACACATCATGTGACACTTAGACTGCACACAGGTGGACTTTATTTAACTAATTATGTGACTTCTGAAGGTAATTGGTTGCACCAGATCTTATTTAGGGGCTTCATAGCAAAGGGGGTGAATACATATGCAATACTTTTCCGTTATTTTTTTAAAAGATTTTTTTTCATTTCTCTTCACCAATTTGGAGTATTTTGTGATGTCCGTTACATGAAATCCAAATAAAAATCCATTTAAATTACAGGTTGTAATGCAACAAAATAGGAAAAACGCCAAGGGGGATGAATACTTTTGCAAGACACTGTACATCCCTTATCGAGGCAGTAGCAGGTTTCCTCTGCTCTGACAGAGGGAGCTAAGAACGATCAGCCACCGCCCCCCACCTTCTGGAGGTGGTTTAAAGATCATATTTCAAAAAGATCAGTACAGCAGGGATCATCAACTAGATAGAAATTACATTGGGGGTTACCAGTTGGGGGACCCTGCAGTACAGTATGTGCTGGTAAATAACATTGCTGTAGGTGTTCTCACTTTACATGGAGCAGAGACAGGCATGCTAGTATCTGACTGAAAGTTGTCCCACTGACTTCACCTGCCCTGGGAAATAAGACAACAGTCCCTCCCAGGGTGACAGGTTCTCTTCTTGGATTTTACATGATGTAATTCTTCGGAGATGACCTGTATCCTTCCAGGACCCTCTGAGTTGAAGTTCATTAGTGAACGGGTGAGAGGAAACCCCTATGATGATGCCTCATTGGCAGCCTCATCTGATGGTGATTGACACCCACACAGGAAGCAATCAGTCTGATTCGTCACTGGTCTGATCAGATTACATCTCTCCATCTCTCCATCAGAAAGCATCTGTCCTTTGTACCATTGTAATAGGTTGTACAGGTTGTTGGTAATTCTATCAGCTCTCAATAATTAGATGATATGTATGTCCTTGGTACAGGATAAATAGGTTATTGTTGAAGATGAGAATGTGTTTGATCTCAACTCTATAATCCAATGTTCTATGAGGTATCTGTCAGAATAGGTTTCTTGAGTTATTGTTGAAGATGAGAATAGATGAAAACGTCTCGCTCGCGCCGCACTTACACTCTGCAATATGTCTACCACACGTGAGACTCTTACCCAATCTCCGCTATACTGTGTGCTCTCCTGCCAAAAGCTCCATCTTTATAAGGCAGAAAATACTTTACTAAATACGTCATAAGTAATTTCTGTTATCTAAGATTTCACTAAATCTTCCTTCCTTCATATACCCTATAAGACTACCTTTAAACTCGTATCACTAATATGTAATATATAGCCCTGTAATAACAAGTACACCCCCGTAATAACAGCTCACTAATATCACTAATCTAGATCTCTCTAAGCCGCACGTGCGTCTGTGCAACGGATCCACTGCGTCTTTGTCTGTGTTAAAGATCTTCATGCATAACTATTACTCTTTGCTCTCCCCTTATTATAGGAGGCTGATGTGATATTAACAGGGTTAGTAAGTTAGATAAGGTGTACCTGGGGTATGCTGTAAGTGCCCTTCCCCCCCCCCCCCCCCCAGGGCACCAGTCGAGCTAAAACGACCAGACCAACTGACTGGCAGTATTGGTCTTGTAATGGTAGATTTGCTGTTTTTTCTAAGGTATTTGTTTTGGCCATAGCTTGTTCCTAATCAATGCAATGCCAGGTGCTGAATGATTTACAGGCCTCCTTATCTAAAATAACAATGAGTGAAGGAAAGAGAAAAACAGACTGGAATGGTTACAAACTGTAGAGAGGAGGGTAAGATGGAGAGTGAGCGAAAGAGAGTAGGGTAGACAGAGAGAAAAATAGAGGGGTATGTAGAGTGATTGATAGACCTATAAAATACGGACTGAGTGCTATGTATAGTTTTTAGATATATGCCACTTTGGTCTTAGGCAGGATGTGACTCCACCCTAACGTCTTTACAATGAAAGTGTTTCCTTTTTAAAGTCTTGGGGCCATTATTCCATCTCCACTGCCATCTGCACTTCCTGCCTCCAAAACGATGTACTTCCTCTTCCTGTTCTGTTCTGTTCAGTCTCCTAGTGGGACGTAGCGTCCATTCCCAGGAGACTGCCCGCCGCACTGCTGTACACCCTCGACCCCAGGGACTGGGTCAGCCTCTCTCTCTCCCTCTCTCGGATAAGCTTTATTATCATAAATGAATTTCAAGCAGATTCAACTACAAAGAGCAGGGAGGTTTTTCAATGCCTCGCAAAGAAGGGCACCGATTGGTATGAATAAAATAAAAAAAGAGCAGATGCTGAATATCCATTTGAGCATGGTGAAGTTATTAATTAGGCTTTAGATGGTGTATTAATACACCCAATCACTACAAAAGATACAGGTGTGCTTCCTAACTCAATTGCCGGAGAGGAAGGAAACTGCACAGGAATTTCAATTTTAAAAACCATTACAGAGTTTAATGGTCGTGATATGAGAGAACTGTGGATGGATCAACAACATTGTAGTTACTCCACAATACTAATGTAAATGACAGAGTGAAAAGAGGGAAGCCTGTACAGAATAAAATATTCCAAAACATGCATCCTGTTTGCAACAAGGCACTTAAGTAAAACTGAAATATAAAGTGTTATGTTTGGGGCAAATCCAACACATCACTGAGTACCACTCTTCATATTTTCAAGCATGGTGGTGGCTGCATCATGTTATGTGTATGCTTGTCATTGGCAAAGACAAGAGAGTTTTTTAGGATAAAAAGAAACGGAATAGAGCTAAGCACAGGCAAAATCCTAGAGGAAAACTTGGTTCAGTCTTCATTCCAACAGACACTGGGAGACAAATTCACCTTTCAGCAGAATAATGACCTCAAACACAAGGCCAAATCTACACTGGAGTTGTTTACCAAGACGACACTGAATGTTCCTGAGTAGCCTAGTTACAGTTTTGACTTAAAATCGGCTTGGAAATCTACGGCAAGACTTTAAAATAGCTTTCTAGCAATGATCAACAACCAACTTGACAGCGCTTGAATACTTTTTTAAAGAATAATGGGCAAATATTGTACAATCCAGCTGTGCAAAGCTCTTACAGACTTACCCAAAAAGACTCATAGCTGTAATCACTGCTTGTATTGTCTCAGGGGATGAATACTTATCTAATCAAAAAAAAAATTATATGTTAGAATTTGTCTTCCACTTTGACATGAGTATTTTGTGTAGATCGTTGACCAAAAATGACAATGAAATCCATTTCAATCCCACTTTGTAACACAACAAAATCTTCATAAAGATAAGCAAAAAATCTGTATAAATGAATAAAACAAATACTGAGCTCAAATTTTGATAATTATTTTATACTAATACAATTGCTCAGAGAAATAAATTTAGTTTAACAAGTAATACCAAAAAATCTAAAAAAAAGATAGGGGTCATAATGATTGGCACCCCTGTTTTCAATACTCTAGTACCCTCCCCTTGTGAGGATAATGACGCTGAGACTTTTGCTAAAATGTTTTATGAGATTGGAGAACACGTTGGGAGGGATGTTTAGACCTTTCCTCCATACAGAATCTTTCCAGATCCTTGATATCCTTTGTCTGCTCTTATTGACTGCCCTCTTCAATTCAAACCACAGGTTTTCAAATGGGGTTGAAGTCAATTAACCATTTCATTGTGGATTTTTATTAGTGCTTGGGGTAATGGTCTTGCTTGAAGATCCACTTTAGGCCAAGTGTCAGCCTCCTGGCAGAGGCAACTAGGTTTTTTGTCTAAAATGTCCTGGTACTTGGTCAAGTTCATGATGCCGTTGATGCCCCAGGACCAGTGGAAGTAAAAAATCCCCATAACATCAAACACCATATTTTACAGTACGTATGAGACACTTTTCTGCATATGCTTCTGTTTTTCAACGTCAAACCCACCACTGGTGTGCGTGACAAAAGGCCTCTATTTTCATGTCGTCTGACCATAGCACGGGTTCCAATCCAAGTGCTAATGCCGTTTATCTAACTCCAGCTGCCAGCTTAGCTGACTTCTGCCCTTCTCTCTCTCTCTCGTTTGTTGATTTAACTTTTACAACACAAAATAACCAAGCAGGACACAGGAGTGCCGTTTCAATAAGTTTAGTGAAAGTCAAGCTCGAGAGATACAAGATAATAATGACGTCATCAGAGTGGTCAATCAATGTCAAACACAGAGTTCTTATTCTATGCCTATCCATTCACTATGCAGGACACTACACAGTCGCTCTCTTCTTATCTCTATTTTTGGCTCTTTCTCTCCTCTCTATCTATCTCTCTCTACATGTGGTCTCATAACTGGCTCAACCTGTCTCTCTGAAAGACTTCAGTATTTTTAAAGTATCCGTTTATTGACCTCTGACCCCTGCAGCATTGCCCTTTCTGATTGGGAATCTCTGGCTCTGCATTACCAATAGCTCTGTTGGTGTCAGCCAGATCTAGAGTTTGTATCAGTGCATGTTGCCTATATAGTGTAATGGGGGTCATGTTTAACTTCAGAGACGGCAGGGGAAGGACATGGAATAGCCTTTATGTAGATGCTGGACAGAATTTGATATGTAAGTGATGATAATCATCATTGGAGTGTTGTGTCATTGTGGTAAAGTAGGTCAGTATACCCTTCTTCTTTACCCCACTCAGCTGTTTCCCATCAGTCCCTGAGATACACCCGAGTCTCCCTGCAGTTCCCCAAGACCAAAGAACAGACCCCCTCCTCCCTTTGGCACCTACAGTCCCCATATCCTGATAACATCAATAACAATAATAATTTGGTTGGTGCTTATATTGGTCCTATTTCACAAGTGTGTATTATATGCATGTGTGAATTGGAAATGTGGTTTTTGGATATCCCAATTCCCTGAGACACCCTCGTACAGTGTGATCACGGCCAGGGTCTGCCATTATCAACAGCAACCCTGGAGAAATTAGGTTTAGGTGTCTTGCTCAAGGGCACAGACAGATTTTTCACATTTAAAAAAAGCAACCTTTCGGTTTCTGGCTCAATGCTCTAACCGCTAGCCTACCTGCAGCCCTGGCTCGTGTGTGTGTGTTTTTAGGAAACACAGACACAGCAGCACATTTTGGGAATGTGAACTTGACCCTAGAAAGGAAGTAGGCAGACACACACAGTCTTACACACACACACACCTGAGGGCACAGGGCAACATAAGGACAGGGAGAACTCAGTGAAGCATAGTGCATCCCTGGCCAAACTAATCAGATCACCCCAGGGGAAATGAGAGCCCCCTCTGCATCCTTGCCCCCGACCCTACCACACCCCACCCATCACACAACTTCTGACTGAATTTGGATATGGGGGGGGGGGGGGGGGGGGTGATTATTTTATTATTATATTTCATTTTTTGGGGAACTCAGTCCGGCTTTCAACTTACGCTTGAAAGTTGTAATAGTAGAATGCAGAAGGTGCAATTTTGAAATTGGGTAGCGCCTCATCAGTTCCTCTTGTCATGTTAGTCATTGCATACCTTAGAGAGCTATTTATAACTTGTCTAGATCAACTAGCACATGTCAGCTAATGTTTTTTAGCTAGGTTTTTAGCCCATAGATTTTGTTGTAATATGAGTCACTCAAATATCACATGAATACACATTAGACATGGCATAATGTATAGAATTGCAAGAAAAAGAGCTTTAAAACTGCTAAATGTTCTCCGCACCCCATGACAAAATGTGTAAAATTGCAGGAAAGAAGCTTTAAACCTGCAAAACCTTAACCACCAATAAGAGGGGTGTGAACGGTTTGTCTCATGAACAGTGCTTTTAACCCAAGAAATAGACGGGCGCTGGATGTTCCCCTCAGTGAAAAAGTTTGGAACCCCTGCATACTGTGAGTGTGTGTGGCCTTCACCTTGGGAACTACTCGGTGCTAGATGACTTCAGGGCCTTTTAGAACTTTTAGAGCACCACCCTCAGCACTGATAGGCTGTGCTATATGACCGTACCCCTAGTCCCGCCTCCCCTGCCTATCTTATCTTATCTGTTATTAGGTTGTGATTACGGTTTGATCCGAACTCTCATTTCAGCCAGATCAGGATGAGCTTGTGGAAATCTCTCACTCCTCACCGGAAATTAGAGGGATGGCATCCCAAACCCAGCATACTGCATCCAGATGGGAGGGATCCTGTGGGGGAGCCTTGTGATCCAAGTGTTAACTGAGAGGAGTAACGTGTTGTAACACCGCATGTGGCTGTGGCTTGGGATGAGGAAAGGACTGGGTTGGGTTTAATGGTGCCCGCTGAGCCCCAGCTGACCTGTCCTCCATTCCGCAAGAGATAAGGGTAGAGAGTATAGTCCACTCTCATTATAGTGATGACATCTGAGCAGGACAACTTCATCACTATCACTACAACTGCATTCACTATAAGCAGAGTGCACTGTATCTGAAATCAATACATAGTCAGCCTGGTTCTATAACATGGCTGTGTATGGTTTGTATCTTCTCCTAATGTCACACAAGCATACACACACACTCTCTCTCTCCCTCTCTGTTAAATATGTACTTGATATGTAAACTAAGTCTAATAATATGAACATCCGTTATGAAAGGAAACTCTCTGTGTATGTACGTGTTTAGAATAACTGGTGTAACTCTAGGTTTAGGTGTGGAGCTCGTGACATATGAAAACATACAGTCCCATGCCGGATCGCATTATATATCCCATATATTTACAGCATAATGTCCTACAATCTCAGACACCATATGAGAGGTCACATTGAGATGGCAAATAGTGATATTTGTTTTGGTATACACTGTGCATTTCAAATATGTCATATATGTTTACAACAACATCAAACGTCGATGCATGGCTTTTATCGAAATGTATTTAGAATGGAATGTATTTCAAATGGAATGGAAACCAGGGGCCAGTCTCCCGCCTTGACACTCCCCACAGAATACTCAACAATGAACTGACTTATCATCTCTCACAGACTGAAAACCCCTAAGGGATGATGGAGAGTCAATGAAGGAAACAACACCATACTTCACAAAGATGGAGTGAAGGGCTTGATGGGGAGAGGGGGAGAGAGCTGTCCACTGGGGTAGAGTGATGATGGGAGAGAGAAGAGTGGTGTGTGCCAATACATTGTTTTCTTATTAAACCTTTTATAAACATTTTATAACCATTTAAAAGGGACAATGTACTGTAAACCTAAACATAACCAAACAATCATCAAGTCACAGTCAACCTGTCATATAAAAAGTGCATTTACCATATAAACTCAGCAAAAAAAGAAACGTATCTTTTTCAGGACCCTGTCTTTCAAAGATAATTCTTAAAAATCTAAATAACTTCACAGATCTTAATTGTAAAGGGTTTAAACACTGTTTCCCATGCTTGTTCAATAAACCATAAACAATTAATGAAAATGCACCTGTGGAACGGTCGTTAAGACACTAACAGCTTACAGACGGTAGGCAATTAAGGTCACAGTTATGAAAATTTAGGACACTAAAGAGGCCTTTCTACTGACTACTGAAAAACACCAAAAGAAAGATGCCCAGGGTCCCTGCTCATCTGTGTGAACGTGCCTTAGGCATGCTACAAGGAGGCATGAGGACTGTAGATGTGGCCAGGGCAATAAATCGCAATGTCCGTACTGTGAGACACCTAAGACAGCGCTACAGGGAGACAGGACGACAGCTGATCATCCTTGCAGTGGCAGACCACGTGTAACAACACCTGCAAAGGATCGGTACATCCGAACATCACACCTACGGGACAGGTACAGGATGGCAACAACAACTGCCCAAGTTACACCAGGAACGCACAATCCCTCCATCAGTGCTCAGACTGTCCGCAATAGGCTGAGAGAGGCTGGACTGAGGGCTTGTAGGCCTGTTGTAAGGCAGGTCCTCACCAGACATCAGTGTTCTGCCATGGCCAGCGAAGAGCCCGGATCTCTATCCCATTGAGCACACCTGGGACCTGTTGGATCGGAGGGTGAGGGCTAGGGCCATTTCCCCCAGAAATGTCCGGGAACTTGCAGATGCCTTGGTGGAAGAGTGGGGTAACATCTCACAGCAAGAACTGGCAAATCTGGTGCAGTCCATGAGTAGGAGATGCACTGCAGTACTTAATGCAGCTGGTGGCCACACCAGATACTGACTGTTACTTTTGATTTTGACCGACCCTTTGTTCAGGGACACATTATTCTATTTCTGTTAGTCACATGTCTGTGGAACTTGTTCAGTTTATGTCTCAGTTGTTGAATCTTATGTTCATACAAATATTTACACATGTTAAGTTTGCTGAAAATAAACACAGTTGACAGTGAGAGGACGTTTCTTTTTTTGCTGAGTTTATTTGACTCATTAGGCATATGATGAGATATTGAACAACACATACTGACAGGCCTGACCTCTTGATTCATTTGGAATGACCGTCAATGGCAACAATTCTGGAACCTTTGGCACATCACTGCATGAGTCTGGACCCATAAGAGCCTGTAAGGGCATAAATATTAGCACTGTCTGGGTTTTAGATGCCTCCTGAATGTGTCAGTTCACATTTAGCAAGAAGAGACAGGATAACCGAATTATAGCCTACCACATTTCCACTGACTGATTGATGTGTGTTGAATGCCTCTCTGAGCAGAAACACAAGCTCAAGGAGAGAAAGACGCATTGAATCTGTTCACATTGTTTCCACTAACCCTCCCCCTAAACTTACGATAGCTGTCGTCGCTGGGGTGTGGCGCGTAAAAGGAACCATATGGACAGTGTCAGCGCTCGGTTAAGACACCACTGGGATTGATTGACAGTTCCTGTGGGAGTGGTCGTTGTAATCTTTGCAAGAGCTTTGCTCAGAGCTCTGCCGGGGTAGGGCCGGGGGTGGTACCCGGGTCAGGAGTGTGGTGCGGCGGATGCTGCTGTTCGAGTCCTGATGCCTCCGACAGCACGGCAGACAGTGGACGATGTCAGAGAGGAGCTGGCCGCTGAAGATCATGTAGATCCACGGGTTACAGCAGCTATTCAGACTGGCCAGCAGAGCGGAGAGCGTGACTGCGGTGTTCTCGGAGTCTGGAGAGAGAGAAACGGGGAGGAGGGGGTGTCGGCCAGTCAGTGAAGGAGAAAACATTCAAGCTTGTTCTGTTTATCTACTAGCAGTGGCACACACTATTTATGCGTATTCTCGAGGGAGTCTCGGTAAGCCACTGGGTCTGAAGGGTCACTGACTCGCCAGCAAAATATTGAATTAGCTTTTGGAGACCGTTGGTTGTTTTCACAACGGTCTGTACCGCCTGCACAACATTGCATTATATGGCACGTGTTTAACACTTACAGTTGAAGTCGGAAGTTTACATACACCTTAGCCAAATACATTTAAACTCAATTTTTCACAATTCCTAACATTTAATCCTAGTAAAAATCCCCTGTCTTAGGTCAGTTAGGATCACCACTTTATTTTAAGAATGTGAAATGTCAGAATAATAGTAGAGAGAATGATTTATTTCAGCTTTTATTTATTTCATCACATTCCCAGTGGGTCAGAAGTTTACATACACTCAATTAGTATTTGGTAGCATTGCCTTTTAAATTGTTTAACTTGGGTCAAACGTTTTGTGTAGCCTTCCACAAGCTTCCCACAATAAGTTGGGTGAATTTTGGCCCATTCCTCCTGACAGAGCTGGTGTAACTGAGTCAGGTTTGTAGGCCTCCTTGCTCGCACATGCTTTTTCAGTTCTGTCCACACATTTTCTATAGGATTGAGGTCAGGGCTTTGTAATGGCCACTCCAATACCTTGACTTTGTTGTCCTTAAGCCATTTTGCCACAACTTTGGAAGTATGCTTGGGGTCATTGTCCATTTGCAAGACCCATTTGCGACCAAGCTTTAACTTCCTGACTGATGTCTTGAGATGTTGCTTCAATATATCCACATCATTTTCCTTCCTCATGATGTGAAGTGCACCAGTCCCTCCTGCAGCAAAGCACCACCATGGCCTTATGCTGCCACCCGCGTGCTTCACGGTTGGGATGATGTTCTTCGGCTTGCAAGCCACCCCCTTTTTCCTCCAAACATAACGATGGTCATTATGGCCAAACAGTTCTATTTTTGTTTCATCAGACCAGAGGATATTTCTCCAAAAGGTATGATCTTTATCCCCATGTGCAGTTGCAAACCGTAGTCTGGCTTTTTTATGGTGGTTTTGGAGCAGTGGCTTCTTCCTTGCTGAGCGGCCTTTCAGGTTATGTCGATATAGGTCTCGTTTTACTGTGGATATAGATACTTTTGTACCTGTTTCCTCCAGCATCTTCACAAGGTCCTTTGCTGTTGTTCTGGGATTGATTTGCATTTTTCGCACCAAAGTATGTTCATCTCTAGGAGACAGAACGCATCTCCTTCCTGAGCAGTATGACGGCTGCGTGGTCCCATGGTGTTTATACTTGCGTACTATTGTTTGTACAGATGAACGTGGTACCTTCAGGCGTTTGGAAATTGCTCCCAAGGATGAACCAGACTTGTGGAGGTCTACCATTTTTTTTCTGAGGTCTTGGCTGATTTCTTTAGATTTTCCCATGATGTCAAGCAAAGAGGCACTGAGTTTGAAGGTAGGCCTTGAAGTACATCCACATGTACACCTCCAATTGACTCAAATGATGTCAATTAGCCTATCAGAAGCTTCTAAAGCCATACAATAATTTTCTGGAATTTTCCAAGCTGTTTAAAGGCACAGTCAACTTAGTGTATGTCAACTTCTGACCCACTGGAATTGTGATAGTGTGAATTATAAGTGAAATAATCTGTCTGTAAACAATTGTTGGAAAAATTACTTGTGTCATGCACAAAGTAGATGTCCTAACCGACTTGCCAAAACTATAGTTTGTTAACAAGAAATTTGTGGAGTGGTTGAAAAACGAGTTTTAATGACTCCAACCTAAGTGTATGTAAACTTCCGACTTCAACTGTATGTATGCCCTTTAGGTGATTCTGTTGGTTTTCAATATTGCGCACTGTCTGTTAATTCAAGCCACAGCAGAACGAATAACATCAGCTACATTCACACCTCATCAAGGCAATTCATTATGAGTTAACTCACATGCACTGAACTGATAATCAAATTATTCCATTGTCGTCACAATAATCTACCCCAGGTCTCCAGTTTGCGCAGTCTATAGCCTAAGTAATACGTCTTAACTGTCTGTATAGCCTATTTATGTCAGTTTGGTCTACAGTGAGGGAAAAAAGTATTTGATCCCCTGCTGATTTTGTACGTTTGCCCACTGACAAAGACATGATCAGTCTATAATTTTAATGGTAGGTTTATTTGAACAGTGACAGACAGAATAACAACAAAAAAATCCAGAAAAATGCATGTCAAAAATGTTATAAATTGATTTGTATTTTGATTTGCAAAACATTACTTAGTACTTGGTGGCAAAACCCTTGTTGGCAATCACAGAGGTCAGATGTTTCTTGTAGTTGGCCACCAGGTTTGCACACATCTCAGGAGGGATTTTGTCCCACTCCTCTTTGCAGATCTTCTCCAAATCATTAAGGTTTCGAGGCTGACGTTTGGCAACTCAAACCTTCAGCTCCCTCCACAGATTTTCTATGGGATTAAGGTCTGGAGACTGGCTAGGCCACTCCAGGACCTTAATGTGCTTCTTTCTTGAGCCACTCCTTTGTTGCCTTGGCCGTGTGCTTTGGGTCATTGTCATGCTGGAATACCCATCCACGACCCATTTTCAATGCCCTGGCTGAGGGAAGGAGGTTCTCACCCAAGATTTGACGGTACATGGCCCTGTCCATCGTCCCTTTGATGCGGTGAAGTTGTCCTGTCCCCTTAGCAGAAAAACACCCCCAAAGCATAATGTTTCTACCTCCATGTTTGACGGTGGGGATGGTGTCCTTGGGGTCATAGGCAGCATTCCTCCTCCTCCAAACACGGCGAGTTGAGTTGATGCCAAAGAGCTCCATTTTGGTCTCATCTGACCACAACACTTTCACCCAGTTCTCCTCTGAATCATTCAGATGTTCATTGGCAAACTTCAGACGGGCATGTATATGTGCTTTCTTGAGCAGGGGGACCTTGCGGGCGCTGCAGGATTTCAGTCCTTCACGGCGTAGTGTGTTACCAATTGTTTTCTTGGTGACTATGGTCCCAGCTGCCTTGAGCTTGCCTTGGTTGAGTTGGACACAGTTATGACAAATGGCAGAGACAGATGCCCATAGTTACCCCTCAGTAAATAGACACAGCATCTCCCTGAACACTGAAAGTTAAAGATGATTCCTTTCTCAGTGCTGAAGTAATTTGCCTGGATTGTGTTTGGATTTTGAATGGTAAAATCAAGATGTGTTTATTAGTTTTATGATCACCCTATTCATCAAGTTCAATGGGGTTTATTTTACAATTTAGACCAGGATCTCCCAAACTCGGTGGTGGGGCCCCATCTGGGTGCACGTTTTAGTTTTTGCCCACTACACAGCTGATTCAAATAATCTAAGCTTGATGATGAGTTGGTTATTTGAATCAGCTGTGTAGTGCTAGGTCAAAAACCAAAACATGCACCCAGGGTGGGGCCCCAGGACCGAGTTTTGGAAACCCTGGTTTAGACTGCAGCCTATATACAGTGGGGAGAACAAGTATTTGATACACTGCCGATTTTGCAGGTTTTCGTACTTACAAAGCATGTAGAGGTCTGTAATTTTTATCATAGGTACACTTCAACTGCGAGAGACGGAATCTAAAACAAAAATCCAGAAAATCACATTGTATGATTTTTAAGTAATTAATTTGCATTTTATTGCATGACATAAGTATTTGATACATCAGAAAAGCAGAACATAATATTTGGTACATAAACCTTTGTTTGCAATTACAGAGATCATACGTTTCCTGTAGGTCTTGACCAGGTTTGCACACACTGCAGCAGGGATTTTGGCCCACTCCTCCATACAGACCTTCTCCAGATCCTTCAGGTTTCGGGGCTGTCGCTGGGCAATACGGACTTTCAGCTTCCTCCAAAGATTTTCTATTGGGTTCAGGTCTGGAGACTGGCTAGGCCACTCCAGGACCTTGAGATGCTTCTTATGGAGCCACTCCTTAGTTGCCCTGGCTGTGTGTTTCGGGTCGTTGTCATGCTGGAAGACCCAGCCACGACCCATCTTCAATGCTCTTACTGAGGGAAGGAGGTTGTTGGCCAAGATCTCGCGATACATGGCCCCATCCATCCTCCCCTCAATACGGTGCAGTCGTCCTGTCCCCTTTGCAGAAAAGCATCCCCAAAGAATGATGTTTCCACCTCCATACTTCACGGTTGGGATGGTGTTCTTGGGGTTGTACTCATCCTTCTTCTTCCTCCAAACACGGCGAGTGGAGTTTAGACCAAAAAGCTATATTTTTGTCTCATCAGACCACATGACCTTCTCCCATTCCTCCTCTGGATCATCCAGATGGTCATTGGCAAACTTCAGACGGGCCTGGACATGCGCTGGCTTGAGCAGGGGGACCTTGCGTGCGCTGCAGGATTTTAATCCATGACGGCGTAATGTGTTACTAATGGTTTTCTTTGAGACTGTGGTCCCAGCTCTCTTCAGGTCATTAACCAGGTCCTGCCGTGTAGTTCTGGGCTGATCCCTCACCTTCCTCATGATCATTGATGCCCCACGAGGTGAGATCTTGCATGGAGCCCCAGACCGAGGGTGATTGACCGTCATCTTGAACTTCTTCCATTTTCTAATAATTGCGCCAACAGTTGTTGCCTTCTCACCAAGCTGCTTGCCTATTGTCCTGTAGCCCATCCCAGCCTTGTGCAGGTCTACAATTTTATTGTGGAGCCATTGTGGAGAGGTTGGAGTCTGTTTGATTGAGTGTGTGGACAGGTGTCTTTTATACAGGTAACGAGTTCAAACAGGTGCAGTTAATACAGGTAATGAGTGGAGAACAGGAGGGCTTCTTAAAGAAAAACTAACAGATCTGTGAGAGACAGAATTCTTACTGGTTGGTAGGTGATCAAATACTTATGTCATGCAATAAAATGCAAATTAATTACTTAAAAATCATACAATGTGATTTTCTGGATTTTTGTTTTAGATTCCGTCTCTCACAGTTGAAGTGTACCTATGATAAAAATTACAGACCTCTACATGCTTTGTAAGTAGGGAAACCTGCTAAATCGGCAGTGTTTCAAATACTTGTTCTCCCCACTGTATGAAACATCTCAGAGCAGGAGTGCTGATCTAGGATCAGTTCTGGATTTCAGATCATTATGAATAAGATTAAATGGACAGGGGGATCCTTATACTAGATCAACACTCCTACTCTGAGACATTTGAAAAACAGCCCCAGGACTCATCCATTGCCCACCAATACACGTGCTATGTGCATACATTACCCTCGTGTGGTATATTGAAGAACTACAAGAGACATACCAAATAGCTCCAATGCTCTCAATAACAACAGATATTGTTCATATTCTTCCTCTGATTTATTATAAACATCATAGACAATACATTTCCTATTATTTCCTCATTAATCAAAAAATAGAATCAGTCATCTGTGTACTATGGCAGTTAGGTTATAGGCACAGGTGTTAATACTATTGGCAGCTTGAAACTCCTACAGTACAGTGAATGAGAGACTCTGACCCACTACTGTGGACACTCACCATCAGCCATCAATTTATATTCTACAGCTGTGTCCACTGGTCGGACGACTTTCTCATTCAAGCATTCAGTCTTGTCACAAATTAAATACATTAACATATAAAATAGTATATAAAGTTATAGCTTAGTCAATCATACTCGGTCCTGGAGGCTACTCGGGTGTGACATCACAGCTTGGCCTTAGGGCCAGAGGCATGGCTGGGGTACAGGTGTTGCCGTAGAAAGCCAAGGCTCTTTTCCCAGGAGTCTTCTTGAGCATCGGCGTGCGGCTTTGGGTACCCTCCCCACAACATGATCACTGCAACACACACACACAATCATTAGTTACTTTGCGAGTAAAGAATTGGTTATACATATATCTTAGTTCAGATGTGTATACTATAGGTGTGAGCTGTGTGTGTGTACAGTACCTTTCTGTCGTGTTTGAGGCACTATGAAGTTGCTGGCTCTGAAGTGGGGTGTGTAGGGCGGCTCAATGAGGTGTCCAGCATCAGGGTATTTTAGAATGGTCAGTAGGTGCTCATTACCCGCTGCACGCATCATCTGGGCCATCTGCAGGTCAGAGGTCACATTCAGCATCAATGACAATTATTGATTTCATAAGAAGATTTTAATCGTGTTTGTACTCACGTCCTCTGCAGATTTCACTGTCGCCCAGTTCTGATCATCCTCCCCGACGACCAACAGCAATGGACACTTTATCCTCCCCATCTGTCAGAAGACTCAGCAATGAGTAAACAAACCCACTGTGTGTGTGTGTTTGTGTGTGTGTTGACTTACATCCACTTTCTCTCCAGGGTCGGTTGGGATAGGCAGAATGATGTCTCTCCAGACCACACGGCCCTCTTCATCAAATTGGGTCTTATATCCGTCCCTGGCAATAAAATAATTATGTTTTTAGTCTATATTTCTTCATTTGGAATGTATGTCACAAGCTTCATAATCACAGTACTTTACAGCTTCACTTTGAACAGATCTGGGTTTATTTTTCATTCACACATGGTGGTTGTCACTCACTCGTTCATCATCGTAAACACTTCGTGGATTGACTTGTTGACCGGGTGGACCAATTTGGTGCTTATGGAGGGAGCTTGAGTTGATGCCTGAGAGTAATGAGTTGCAGTAGTCGAATTGTGAGGAGATGAGTGCACGGACAGTTTGATGAAAGCTTTTTGCCCTATTTTCTTTTTCTTTTTCTGTCAGATGGTCCAGCACCATCCTCAGACAACTGCTTTTCATTTTTGGTGTTCTCGGTTCCCTGTCTGAACTCGTCCATAACGTTATGGCTGGATAAGGCTTAGAATACAGGATAAAGTATTGCTATGTCAAATGATTGCGCAAAACACAGGGCCCTAATTGTAAACAACATCTGTAGCAGATTGTCAGTGTGCTGCTGTAACTCAAAACTGAGGTTTTAGGTTCGTGATTGTTCAGCCACCTTTTGTCAGACTCGCGTGTCATCGACTGGGTGCCCTGGATGCGCTTGCTCGCTGTGACCTCCAGCCTTGCCCATTGCGCGCTACAGCACTATCCACAGCTGCTTGGCCAGGTCTTCCGACAGGCCCTGCACCTTGCCAAAGTAGTCTTGAATGAGGTTCATGTTGTGTGTGTTCTTGCTGCCCATGCGGTACTAATCGTACATGAGGTCATTCCATGAGCACTCCAGGTTCATCAGCTTGTGGCGGCCCTCCAGCAGCTCGGCTTGCTCTATCATTAATGGAGTGTCTGCCACCATCTCAGGCACTGCACAGGAAGGGAGGAGGAATATCAATACACGAATATATTGTTACCGTACAGCAGGGTTCTTCAACCCTGTTCCAGGAGATCTACCCTCCTGTAGGTTTTCGCTCCAATCCCAGTGTTAATTTACCTGATTTAGCTTATCAACCAGCTAATAATTAGAATCAGGTGAGCTAGATTATGGTTGGATTGAAAACCTACAGGATGGAGGCTTGAAGAGCCCTGCCGTACAGTGCCACATCAAAATGCAATGCAAGCCAACAATAATAGTTCCCAATCAAGTGGCATCTTATGTTGCAGCTGAGCATACCTGAAAATAAATTATTCAGGTTCTCCATAGCTGAAGCAATCTGACTGTGTTGCATCCCAGCATATTGTACGTCCTTCAGGATTCAATTATGTTAATGCTTTGCTTCCAGTCCTTGCTGATGTCTGCCGGGGAGATCTGGATGTCCTTCACGTCCCCCAGGGCATAGTGGAGCTGACTCAGGTCTGTACGTACTCCGCTTAACTGGGACTGGCTGGCAGCCTGGAGAGTGGGGACAGACAATTGTAAATGGTTAAGATAGGGCTTTACAGCAAGCAGACCCCATCAGTATACACACACTCTTTCTACCCCCAAGGTGTCAGTATGTCAGTTCTCTCAATCTCGACAGGCTTGATGTCCACCAGAGTTTTCTGGGAGTTCTCGGTTCCCTGTCTGTACTCGTCCACAGAAGGAGTGTACAATGGAGAGGAGAGAATCAGGGAGAGAGAATCAAAGAGGGGGCGAGAGAGAGAGAGAGAGAGAGAGACTTCCAGCAGTGGATATAACTTTATTTTTATCATTCCTCCTTACCTTGTGTCACTCTCCTGTCCATCTCGCTGATGTGTTCCTTGCTCAGGTCCATGAGTAAACGTTTGGGCTCTGATTCCTGTCTGCGCTCTTCCATTGGGACATTCAGGACCTCAGGCTCAGTCAGCCTCACATCTACAGGAAGAAGGCGAGGGCCACTGAATAAGCAATTCAAATCAACAGGCTTTTGGATATGTATTTAGAATTAAACATTTCTGTTGTACTTTGGAATCTCTCTCTCTCGCCTTGTCTAGAAGATAAGTTTAGAAGATAACTGTGGTTTTTCCTGTCTGATAAAAATAGCAGTAAATTATAAAATAGCCTCCACCAGTCTTGCATTACAATCAGTCTGTCAGTCTTGCATTAGAATAATGAGGATGAAACTTACTCTGCCAAAACGCTCTGTCCTCTGGTCAAGCATTGTCAAAAATGCTTGACGTGACATACTGGCGCAGCCATCTTCATCTCTTCATATGAAGAGAACACGTCTGTTGAGATGACGATGCAAAGTTGATGGTGACAGATCAGTAGCCACTCCTTTGCAGGTCTTTCATGCCTGCTGTACTGGCCTCCTTGTAGGTCTCACAATGGAGCTCTGGCAATGCCAGATTCTAACGACCTAAAGAGAGGATTAAGACAAAATTAATCAAGATACACTGCATCCTTACCACTCATGGTTACAAGTACAACAGACCTGCCAGGGCAAACCGTAATTGCCGGTTGTGGACACAGGCAAAAAGGTTGAAGTATCTCTACAGGCAGAAAACGAGCTACATAAAAACATCAGATATCAGAATACAATTAACGACAAAGGATATTCAACATGGCAAGGAAGGTAAATAAAATGAGTGATCTTTAAAACAGTAAAAAAGCCTTTAACTATGGCATTCCGATTGTGGAGCACAAAAATGGAATGCCTGGCTGTGTCACAATCGACACACGAAGAAAGGACACGGAAGGCCATTTCTACAGCGCACGACAGCTGGGTTGGTACCTCACTGTTGATATCTGGGTGATGAGCCTCTCCTGCCAGCCAGTTGTCAATGAAATATGGCTTCGCCTCCTTCCACCTTTTTGAAGACATTTTCTGTCTGGTAGCCCAGTCTGATGAGGCAGTTGAGCGGAGGTGGTGAGGCCTCACCGTGGACATCGGAACTGTCCAAGAGCTCCTGGTGTTCTTGGAGTAGGGTATCTGTCCAAGAAATAGCCGAAAGATTAAGAAAGCGTTTCAAAATGACAGATTTAAGTATTGTGCACTTGAATCATCACACAACTAATTAAAAGCAAACACAAAATAAACATCCATCTATGCATCCACCACATAGCTGATATTCAAACAAATTAAAGAACGTGTTATGCACTACAAATTAAGTCAATTGTAACTACAAACGTATTGATCTTAAGTTATTTCAAGAAGTAGGCATTACAAAGAACTGTATTTGAAAGTACAAGTGTGAGGTAGCATTATTACATCATCAGTAAAATAAAAACAGCAGGCCTAGATGCATGGCATATAGCACAGCACAGGGGGAAAACTGCTCTTAAAGTGACTGGTGATAAGTGAAGTACTTATCCAATTCCACGTTTATTACATATACTGAATGATCATGAGTTGTTCCTGACTGCTGATGATCTCACAAATCAGTGTGAATGAGCACCCTAACCAACGATTATAATCTAAGACAGTAAAAAGTTATACAGTATATACCAACTGTCTTGGGAATATTGGTCCAGTCGGTGCAAGGATCTGTAAAGAATTGTCAGAATTGAACCATACACTGAGTGTAAAAAAACATTAGGAACACTTTCCTAATATTGAGTTGCTCCCCTTTTGGCCTCAGAACAGCCTCAATTCGTCGGGGCATGGACTCTACAAGGTGTCAAGCGTTCCACAGGGATGCTGGCCCATGTTGACTCTAATGGAACCCACAGTTGTGTCAAGTTGGCTGGATATCTTTTGGGTGGTGGACCATTCTTGATACACACGGGAAACTGTTGATTGTGAAAAACCCAGCAGCGTTGCAGTTCTTGACACTCAGACCGGTGCGACAACCTCTTAGCTTAGTTATTAGAGTCAGCAGGCTACTGATTTGATCGACACGGGATCTGGATGTGCAGCGCGGGAAAACATGTCCCCATGTCTTTGTTTGGCGCCATTACCGTTCTGTTTAAAGCCAAACTAGGTGTTGCGCCTGATTTGAAAATGGGGTCCGAAAGAATTTGCGCTTGGGTCATAAAATCGGGGTTACTTCAGTAACCTCCGGTAGCCGCTAGATGTGGTTGTAATAAAGAGTGGTTTCTGTTTTCTTCCTTGGGCTGGCTGAGGTCTCAGAGCATTTCGTATTATTCTGTACGTAAATCCGAGACACTCCATTTAGCATGATATGTTACGTTTCATATGGTATGTATTCATATATGGATGTCCATCACCCATTTCTTATGATATGTTACGAATTACAATTCGTATTATATGTCACAAATTTGCAAAACGTATGATATGTTACAAATTCTAGCTAGATGGCTAACATTAACTAGCTGGCTAACGTTAGCTAGGCTAGGGGTAAGGGTTAAGTTTAGGAGTTGGGGTAGGGTTAGCAAAAGGTTTAAGGTTAGGAGAATGAAATTAAAAGTGTCATGATCAGATGTAGATGCCACATTACATAACCACTCTGATGGATTGTTGACATGTTTTGTACAGATTGTGTTATACTCCTGAAAGGGGGAAATATAGAAAATCAATCATACAGAGATGTAGCTTCGGCTTCAAGTCACTTGTAATGAGTCTTTCATATAAAATCATCAACCATTTACATAGGTACAAAATATAATGTTTCACAAATGCACAAAATATATTCTCTCAAATTACATAGCTGTTACAATTGTTCAATAACACAGTATTGTCTCATTTATACATTACAATGGCTCAATGAATCCTTTATTATCCCTCTTTAAATTGACACTATGAAATGCAATGCGCCACTATAGGAATCCCTAGGTACAGTGGGGGAAAAAAGTATTTAGTCAGCCACCAATTGTGCAAGTTCTCCCACTTAAAAAGATGAGAGAGGCCTGTAATTTTCATCATATGTACACGTCAACTATGACAGACAAATTCAGAGAAAAAAAATCAAGAAAATCACATTGTAGGATTTTTTATGAATTTATTTGCAAATTATGGTGGAAAATAAGTATTTGGTCACCTACAAACAAGCAAGATTTATGGCTCTCACAGACCTGTAACTTCTTCTTTAAGAGGCTCCTCTGTCCTCCACTCGTTACCTGTATTAATGGCACCTGTTTGAACTTGTTATCAGTATAAAAGACACCTGTCCACAACCTCAAACAGTCACACTCCAAACTCCACTATGGCCAAGACCAAAGAGCTGTCAAAGGACACCAGAAACAAAATTGTAGACCTGCACCAGGCTGGGAAGACTGAATCTGCAATAGGTAAGCAGCTTGGTTTGAAGAAATCAACTGTGGGAGCAATTATTAGGAAATGGAAGGCATACAAGACCACTGATAATCTCCCTCGATCTGGGGCTCCACGCAAGATCTCACCCCGTGGGGTCAAAATGATCACAAGAACGGTGAGCAAAAATCCAAGAACCACACGGGGGGACCTAGTGAATGACCTGCAGAGAGCTGGGACCAAAGTAACAAAGCCTACCATCAGTAACACACTACGCCACCAGGGACTCAAATCCTGCAGTGCCAGGTGTGTCCCCCTGCTTAAGCCAGTACATGTCCAGGCCCGTCTGAAGTTTGCTAGAGTGCATTTGGATGATCCAGAAGAGGATTGGGAGAATGTCATATGGTCAGATGAAACCAAAATAGAACTTTTTGGTAAAAACTCAACTCGTCGTGTTTGGAGGACAAAGAATGCTGAGTTGCATCCAAAGAACACCATACCTAATGTGAAGCATGGGGGTGGAAACATCATGCTTTGGGGCTGTTTTTCTGCAAAGGGACCAGGACGACTGATCCGTGTAAAGGAAAGAAGGAATGGGGCCATGTATCGTGAGATTTTGAGTGAAAACCTCCTTCCATCAGCAAGGGCATTGAAGATGAAACGTTGCTGGGTCTTTCAGCATGACAATGATCCCAAACACACCGCCCGGGCAACGAAGGAGTGGCTTCGTAAGAAGCATTTCAAGGTCCTGGAGTGGCCTAGCCAGTCTCCAGATCTCAACCCCATAGAAAATCTTTGGAGGGAGTTGAACGTCCGTGTTGCCCAGCGACAGCCCCTAAACATCACTGCTCTAGAGGAGATCTGCATGGAGGAATGGGCCAAAATACCAGCAACAGTGTGTGAAAACCTTGTGAAGACTTACATAAAACGTTTGACCTGTGTCATTGCCAACAAAGGGTATATAACAAAGTATTGAGAAACTTTTGTTATTGACCAAATACTTATTTTCCACCATAATTTGCAAATAAATTCATAAAAAATCCTACAATGTGATTTTCTGGAAAACAAATTCTCATTTTGTCTGTCATAGTTGACGTGTACCTATGATGAAAATTACAGGCCTCTCTCATCTTTTTAAGTGGGAGAACTTGCACAATTGGTGGCTGACTAAATACTTTTTTCCCCCACTGTATAACCAATCAAACTCAGATTAGACATCAATAAAGCACACAGATCGTATAATCAGCATTTAGATAAATGAACATCATATTACTTACTGGTACTGTATTAATATTTTCTTATTATTAAGGCACTTTTAATTATATCACAGTTGCACGTCTGTACACACATACACGCACGTACATCCCTTATCAGAGGGAACTAAGAACAATCACCCTCCACACAAAAAACACGCGCACACACACAATACAGGAGTCATGAGCCCCAGCATCAAAAGGTTTACCCTGAAAAAATAATATATTATGATAAAACATATCTTCTTGTGTTTTTGCAGATTTATGCGGCTGCTGTTGATGTAGGACCTGTCTGTTTTTTTATGCCTGCACAGAAGTCTGCCAACACTGCGATTCACATCCTATGAATCCCTCTCCCTCATAGCGTTCATTTCAGACACTTTCTTTTCTCTTATGTAAGTGCAGAGAAGTATTACTGTGGAAACATTAAACTTTTCATAATTGAAGAATGTGGGTAAAGCTCATTCAGACACATCAAACACCTTCTGGAGGTAGTTTAAAGATCATATTTCAAAAGGGAAGGATGCAGTATAGCAGGGATCAAAATTACTACCAGTTGGGGGACCCTGCAGTACAGTATGTGCTGGTAAATAACATTGCTGTAGGTGTTCTCACGTTACATGGAGCAGAGACAGGCATGCTAGTATCTGACTGAAAGTTATCCCACTGACTTCACCTGCCCTGGGAAATAAGACAACAGTCCCTCCCAGGGTGACAGGTTCTCTTCTTACTCTAGAAATGTTGCATTGTTAACTCTAAGTATGTTCTGTTATGAGCAATGAGCATCCTATCGAATCCTGTACCCAGTTAGTACATGTTATATAGCGGTAGTTGACCTTGTTCTGGTCAGTCTGCAGAGACACAACTCATACCTATGTGACCCCTTTGGGGTGTTGGTGGCAGTGTTCATTCTTAGGACATGGTTTGGAGATGGCCTGTATCCTTCCAGGACCCTCTGAGTTGAAGTTAATTAGTGAACAGGTGACAGGTAACCCCTATGATGATGCCTCATTGGCAGCCTCATCTGATGGTGATTGACACCCACACAGGAAGCAATCAGTCTGATCCGTCACTAGTCTGATCAGTGGACATCTCTCCCTTGTACGCTTGTAATAATGTGTACAGGTGTTGTTGATAATTAGTTTTCCAGCAGCTCTCAATATTCAGATGATATGCATATCCTTGGATAAACAGATTGTTGTTGATAATCCGATGTTCTATGAGATTATATGTCTGTCAGAATAGGTTTCTTAGTTATTGTTGAAGATGATAATGTGTTTGGTGTCAACTTTATATAATCAGATGTACTATATGTAATATGATAGGTACTGTTTGTTCTCAGGAGAGGATGAAGAGCTTCTGTGGGACTGGGCAGCCAAAGGCAGCACTGTTTCTGATTAGCCCTCCTCTTCTTTGCCATTCCTCCTAAAGCACTAGTCTTTTCCCAGAGATGCACAGATGAAAACCTCTCTCTCTCTCACACACTCAGCCTTACTCACGCGCACCATTACACTGCAATACGTCTACCACATGCGAGATGCAATCTCCGCTATACTGTGCGCTCTCCTGTCAAAAGCTCAATGTTCTTATAAGGCAGAAAATACTTTACTAAATACATCATATATAAGTAATTTCTGTTATCTAAGATTTCACTAAATCTTCCTTCCTTCATATACCCTGTAAGACTACCTTTAAACTCGTATCACTAATATGTAATCTATAACCCTGTAATTACAAGTACACCCCCGTAATAACAGCTCACTAATATCACTAATCTAGATCCCTCTAAGCCGCACGTGGGTCTGTGCAACGGATCCACTGCGTCTTTGTCTGTGTTAAAGATCTTCATGCATAACTCTGGCTCCTGTTATTATAGGAGGCTGATGTGATATTAACAGGGTTAGTAAGTTAGATAAGGTGTACCTGGGGTATGCTGTAAGTGCCCTGGTGTCAGCCAGTGCTTGTGTCATAGATCTAGAGTTTGTATTAGTGCATGTTGCCTATATAGTGTGATGGTGGTCATGTTTAAGTTCAGAGATAGCAGGGGAAGGATATTTGATATGTAAGTGATGATGATCACTATTGGAGTTTGTGTTTATAGGGAGTGTTGTGGTTGTGTCATTGCTGTAAAGTAGGTCAGTGTACCCTTCTTCTCTACCCAACTCAACTGTTTCACATCAGTCCCTGAGAGACACCCTGTCACGCCCTGACTTATGGGACTCTAGTATGTTGAGTCAGGGTGTGGAATTCCATGTTGTTATTTCTATGATTACGTTCTAGGTGTTGTAGTTCTATGTTTTGCCGGGTGTGATTACCAATCAGAGACAGCTGTCGCTCGTTGTCTCTGATTGGGGATCATACATAGGCAGCCTATTGGCAATCACTAGTTGTGGGATCTTGTTCCGTGTTAGAGGCTTGTATTGTGTTTAGCCTTAGGACTTCACGTTTCGTTGGTTTGTTGTTTTGTTCGCGTGTTTAGCGGTGAAATAAACATGTATGCCTTTCACGCTGCGCCTTGGTCTGACCCGTCCTTAAACGAACGTGACACACCCGAGGCTCCCTGCAGTTCCCTAAGACCAAAGAACAGACCCCCTCCTCCCTTTGGTGCCTACAGTCCCCACATCCTGATTAAAAAAAGGTACATTTACATTATAGTCATTTAGCAGACGCTCTTATCCAGAGCGACTTACATGAGCAAATAGGGTAAAGTGCCTTGGTCAAGGGCACATCAATAGATATTTCACCTAGTCGGCTCGGTGACTCTTTACCAGCTACCTTTCGGTTACTGGCCCAAAGCTCTTAACCGCTAGGCTACTGATAATTATAATATTAATTTGGTGGGTGCTTATATTTGTCCTATTTCACACATGAACAAATGTGTATTATATGGGGCCTCCCGAGTGGCGCAGTGGTCTAAGGCACTGCATCGCAGTGCTTGAGGCGTCACTATAGACCCGGGTTTGGCCGGCTGGGATTTCCTTGTCCCATCGTACTCTAGCGACTCCTTGTGGCGGGCCGGGCACCTGCAAGCTGACTTCGGTCGCCAGCTGGACGGTGTTTCATCCGACACATTGGTGCGGCTCGCTTCCGGGTTAAGCGAGCAGTGTGTCAAGAAGCAGTGCGGCAGGGTCGTGTTTCAATGGACGCATGGCTCTCGACCTTCGCCTCTTCCGAGTCCATAGGGGAGTTGCAGCGATGGGACAAGACTGTAACTACCAATTGAATATCACGAAATTGGGGAGAAAAAGGGGTTAAAGTAAAAAAATGGAAAAAAAGTGTATTATATTCATGTGTGAATTGGAAATGTGTTTTTTGGATATCCCAACTCCCCCTTAGACACCCTCTGAGAGTGGGGTCACGGCCAGGGTCTGCCATTATCTACAGCAACCCTGGAGCAAATAGGGTTATGTGTCTTGCTCAAGGGCACACCAGCAGAATTTCTCACCTTGTCGGCTCGGGAATTCAAAAAGCAACCTAGCGGTTACTGGCTCAATGCTCTAACCACTAGGCTACCTTTCATCCTGGGTCGTGTGTGTGTGTGTGTAGTCAGCCTGGTTCTGTAACATGGCTGTGTATGGTTTGTATCTTCTCTTAATGTCACACAAGCATACACACACACTCTCTCTCTCCCTCTCTGTTAAATATGTACTTGATATGTAAACTAAGTCCAATAATATGAACATCGGTTATGAAAGGAAACTCTCTGTGTATGTACGTGTTTAGAATAACTGGTATAACTCTAGGTTTAGGTGTGGAGCTCGTGACATATGAAAACATACAGTCCCATGCCGGATCGCATTTTATATCCCATATCTTTACAGCATAATGTCCTACAATCTAACACAATATGTACAGGTGAAAGAGGTCACATTGAGATGGCACCATAAAATACTCAAAGGACAAAGGAAATAGGGATATTTGTTTTGGTATACACTGTGCATTTCATAAATGTTTACAACAACATCAAACGTCGATGCATGGCTTTTATCTAAATGTATTTAGAATGGAATGTATTTCAAATGGAATGGAAACCAGGGGCCAGTCTCCCGCCTTGACACTCCCCACAGAATACTCAACAACGAACTGACTTATCATCTCTCACAGACTGAAAACCCCTAAGGGATGATGGAGAGTCAATGAAGGAAACAACACCATACTTCACAAAGATGGAGTGAAGGGCTTGATGGGGAGAGGGGGAGAGAGCTGTCCACTGGGGTAGAGTGATGAAGGGAGTGGTGTGTGCCAATACATTGTTTTCTTATTAAAACTTTTATAAACATTTCATAACCATTTACTGGGACAATGTACTGTAAACCTAAACATAACCAAACAATCATCAAGTCACAGTCAACCTGTCATATAAAAAGTGCAATTACCATATATTAGGCATATTAGTTAACACATGCACAGAACTGATAATCAAATTACTTCCAGTAAGATATTTTTTTGCGTGATTGTTCGATTGTGGTGTCACGGATTCTGCCGAGGCTGCTCCTCCTTGCTCGGGCAGGCTTCGGCGTTCGTCGTCCCCGGAGTACTAGCTGCTGCCGATTGATGTTTCGGTGTTTGTCTAGTTTAGTCTGTATTGTTTACACCTGTTCCCCATTATGTTTGATTGTATGCCCTATATTTACCCCTGTCTCTCATTTGGATTTTGTGTGTGATTGTTTCTTTGTGACGTGTGTCGTTGGTGAGCGGGTTAGTTCCTCCCTGTGTGGAGGTATTCTGTTTCGTGTTCTTTGCATTCTGAGTAAGTACGTTTCCGAGAGTTCTGTGTCCTGCGCCTGACTTCTTCCACCGCATTTCACTGACATTCAAGACAGAATCACACACCACGACATGGAGTCAGCAGGAGCGGCAGTGCCAACGGGATCACTGGAGGAGCGCGTTTTACAACAGGCGGCTATGCTCCAGGATCTTGGTACCGCCATGGAAGGGGTGATGAACACCTTGAGGCGATGGGAAAGAGGAGGTTTGCCCACACCTCCTCCAACGATACCACCACCATCAGCCATACCCATCGTTTCACATCTGGAGTCCAGTGGGATTCGGCTCTCGCTCCCGAGGGCTTATGATGGCACCGCAGCCGGGTGTCAGGGTTTCCTGCTCCAAGTGGAACTCTACCTGGCAAACATCCACCCGGTGCCCTCGGGATACGAGAGCGTGTCCGCCCTCATCTCCTGTCTGTCTGGCAAGGCACTGGAGTGGGCCAACGCCGAGTGGGGGGGAATAGACGCCGCTACAGTAAACTATGCGGAGTTCACCCGCAGCTTCAGGGCGGTGTTCGATCATCCCCCAGAGGGGAAGGCGGCGGGTGAGTGTCTGTTCCACCTCAGACAGGGGAAGAGGAGCGCGCAGGAGTTCGCACTGGACTTCCGGACTCTGGCTGCCAATGCGGGATGGAATGAGAGGGCCCTCATCGACCACTACAGGTGCAGCTTAAGGGAGGACGTTCGTCGAGAGTTGGCCTGCAGGGACACCAACCTAAGCTTCGATCAGCTGGTGGACATGTCGATTCGTCTAGATACCCTGTTGGCTACCCGCGGACGTCCGGAGCTGGGGCCGTCCATTCCATCCCCCAGCACTTCCGAGCCGAGCCCTATGGAGCTCGGGGGTGCTGGTGCTAGGGAGACTAGGAGGGAGACCAGGAGAGAGGCCGTCCCCTGCACCAACTGTGGCCGCAGAGGACACACTGCGGTTCGGTGCTGGGGAGGGTCTCCTAGGAATCGAGGCAGTAGGCAACGCACTGATGAGTCATTCCAGGTGAGTAAGCACCCAACTCACCCAGAGCTCTCTGTTGTACATATGTGTATTAAAGTTGTGTTTCCAGAGGTTCCTTCTCGCTCCCAGCATAAGGCGCTAGTAGATTCAGGCGCAGCTGGGAATTTTATCGATCGCCATTTCACATATAAGTTAGGGACCCCTATTGTACCAGTCGATGTGCCCTTCCCCATCCATGCCCTAGATAGCCATCCTTTGGGGTCGGGATTGATTAGGGAGGTCACAGCGCCACTTAAGATGAAGACGCAGAAGGGCCATGAGGAGATTATACAGTTGTATTTGATTGACTCTCCTGCGTTTCCTGTGGTGTTGGGGCTTCCCTGGTTAACATCTCATGACCCCAACATTTCATGGCAACAGAGGGCTCTCAAGGGATGGTCTGATCAGTGTGTGGGGCAGTGTGTAGGTGTTTCCGTAGGGGCAACGACGGTGGAAAGTCCGAACCAAATGCCCACAATGCACATTCCTCCTGAGTATGCCGATTTGGCACTCGCCTTCTGTAAGAAGAAGGCGACTCAATTACCACCTCATCGACAGGGGGATTGTGCGATAGACCTCCAGGTTGGCGCTGCGCTCCCTCGTAGTCATGTGTATCCTCTGTCTCAGGAGGAGACGGCAGCTATGGAGACATACGTCACCGAATCCTTGAGACAGGGATACATACGGCCGTCCACTTCCCCTGCGTCCTCGAGTTTCTTTTTTGTGAAGAAGAAGGATGGGGGTTTACGCCCGTGTTTTGATTACCGTGGTCTCAATCAGATTACAATTAAATACAGCTATCCTCTCCCTCTGATTGCTAGTATGACGGAGTCATTACACGGGGTGCGATTCTTCACAAAATTGGATCTCAGGAGCGCTTACAACCTGGTGCGCATTAGGGAGGGAGATGAGTGGAAGACAGCATTCAGTACCACCTCGGGTCACTATGAGTACCTCGTCATGCCATACGGTTTAATGAATGCTCCTTCAGTCTTCCAATCATTTGTGGACGAGATTTTCCGGGATTTGCATGGACAGGGGGTAGTGGTGTATATTGATGACATTCTAATATACTCCGCTACACGAACCGAGCATGTGTCCCTGGTACGTCGGGTGCTGGGTAGACTGTTGGAGCATGACCTGTATGTGAAGGCGGAGAAATGTCTGTTTTTCCAGGAGTCCATCTCCTTCCTGGGACATCGGTTGTCCGCGTCAGGGGTGGAGATGGAGATTGACCGCGTTTCAGCCGTGCGTAATTGGCAGACTCCCACTACGGTTAAGGAGGTGCAGCGTTTTTTGGGTTTTGTCAATTACTACCAGAGGTTTATCCGGGGCTTTGGACAGGTAGCAGCTCCCATCACCTCCCTGCTAAAGGGGGGCCCGGTGCGTTTGCAGTGGTCGGCTGAGACGGACCGGGCGTTTAGACATTTGAAGGACCTGTTCACCTCGGTTCCGGTGCTGGCACATCCGGATCCCTCTTTGGCGTTCCAAGTTGAGGTGGATGC
Organism: Coregonus lavaretus; assembly: GCF_964263955.1. Lineage (NCBI taxonomy): Eukaryota > Metazoa > Chordata > Actinopteri > Salmoniformes > Salmonidae > Coregonus > Coregonus lavaretus. The sequence goes on along the minus strand of NC_139992.1, from coordinate 36,217,791 downwards.
GTCCGAGGCGGGGATCGGTGCTATACTGTCTCAGCGCTCGGGCACGCTTCCAAAACTCCGCCCCTGTGCTTTCTATTCTAAGAAGCTCAGTCCGGCGGAACGCAATTATGACGTGGGGTAAGGGAGCTGCTAGCGGTGGTTCAAGCCCTGAAGGTGTGGAGACATTGGCTTGAGGGGGCTAAACACCCTTTTCTCATTCTGACTGACCATCGTAACCTGGAGTACATCCGGGCAGCGAGGAGACTGAACCCTCGTCAGGCTAGGTGGGCCATGTTTCTTGCCCGGTTTGTATTTAAACTCACTTATATCCCAGGGTCACAGAACGTTAAGGCAGACGCCCTGTCCCGACGATATGACACAGAGGAGAGGTCCATTGAGCCCACTCCCATACTTCCGGAGTCTTGTCTAGTGGCACCGGTGGTGTGGGAGGTCGACGCGGAAATCGAGCGGGCGTTACGTACCGACCCTACTCCCCCAGAGTGTCCAGAGGGGCGGAGGTACGTGACGCTCGAGGTACGTGATCGACTGATATATTGGGCTCACACGTCACCCTCCTCTGGTCATCCTGGTATTGGTCGGACGGTGCACTGCCTTAGCGGGAAGTACTGGTGGCCCACCTTAGCTAGGGACGTGAGGGTTTACGTTTCTTCCTGCTCGGTGTGCGCCCAGTGTAAGGCGCCTAGACACCTGCCCAGAGGGAAGTTACAACCTCTACCCGTTCCACAACGGCCGTGGTCTCACCTGTCGGTGGATTTTGTCACGGACCTTCCCCCCTCCCAGGGGAATACCACGATCTTGGTCGTTGTGGATCGGTTTTCTAAGGCCTGCCATCTCATTCCTATGCCAGGTCTTCCTACAGCCCTACAAATGGCCGACGCCCTGTTTACTCACGTTTTCCGGCACTACGGGGTGCCTGAGGATATAGTGTCTGATCGGGGTCCCCAGTTCACCTCTAGAGTTTGGAGGGCGTTTATGGAACATTTGGGGGTCTCGATTAGCCTTACCTCGGGTTTTCACCCTGAGAGTAATGGGCAGGTGGAGAGAGTAAACCAGGATGTGGGTAGGTTTCTGAGGTCCTATTGCCAGGACCGGCAGGAGGAGTGGTCGGGGTATATCCCCTGGGCAGAGATAGCCCAAAACTCACTCCGCCACTCCTCCACTAATCTTATGCCTTTTCAGTGTGTGTTGGGTTATCAGCCGGTTCTGGCACCCTGGCATCAGAGCCAGATCGAAGCTCCTGCGGTGGATGAGTGGTTTCGGCGCTCGGAGGAGACATGGAACACTGCGCATGTCCATCTGCAGCGGGCCATCAGACGGCAAAAGGCGAGCGCCAATCGCCACCGCAGTGAGGGTCCGGTTTATGCACCGGGAGATCGGGTCTGGCTCTCGACCCGAAACCTGCCCCTTCGCCTGCCCTGCCGGAAGCTGGGTCGGCGGTTTGTGGGGCCATTTAAAGTCCTGAGGAGATTGAACGAGGTATGTTATAGGTTACAACTGCCCATTAATTACCGCATTAACCCCTCGTTCCATGTGTCTCTCCTCAGGCCGGTGGTAGCTGGTCCACTCCAGGAGAATGAGATACGAGAGGCTCCTCCGCTCCCACTAGACATCGAGGGGGCTCCGGCGTACTCAGTCCGTTCCATCGTGGATTCGAGGCGTCGGATGGGGGGTCTGCAGTATCTCGTGGAGTGGGAGGGGTACGGTCCGGAGGAACGGTGCTGGGTCCCTAGGAGGGACATCCTAGATCCCTCCCTGTTGAGGGATTTCCACCGGAGTCATCCGACTCGCCCTGCTCCGCGTCCTCCTGGCCGTCCCCGAGGCCGGTCTCGGCGCACGGCTGGAACCGCGCGTCAAGGGGGGGGTACTGTCACGGATTCTGCCGAGGCTGCTCCTCCTCCTTGCTCGGGCAGGCTTCGGCGTTCGTCGTCCCCGGAGTACTAGCTGCTGCCGATCGATGTTTCAGTGTTTGTCTAGTTTAGTCTGTATTGTTTACACCTGTTCCCCATTATGTTTGATTGTATGCCCTATATTTACCCCTGTCTCTCATTTGGATTTTGTGTGTGATTGTTTCTTTGTGACGTGTGTCGTTGGTGAGCGGGTTAGTTCCTCCCTGTGTGGAGGTATTCTGTTTCATGTTCTTTGCATTCTGAGTAAGTACGTTTCCGAGAGTTCTGTGTCCTGCGCCTGACTTCTTCCACCGCATTTCACTGACATTCGTGACATGTGGTCACAATATACCCCAGGTCTCCAGTTTGCACAGTCTATAGCCTATGTAATATGTCTTGACTGTCTGTATAGCCTATTTGTTTCAGTTTGGTCTATGTATCTGAGAAGGAGTTATACAGTTGTTGTCTCACTATATCTGTGGTAAACCGCTGCGTAAAAGCTATCCAAATTTGGAGAGCAGTGAAGCAGCTTTTTAGGAAGCCCCTGGGGTAATGCATAAAATATATGCTGAAGCTGTGCACTATTACCAACGTATTATTGCAATTACCATATATTAGGCATATTAGGCATATGATGAGTTATTGAACAACACAAACTGACAGGCCTGACTTCTAGGTCATTTGTTAATGGCAAAGATTCTGATCGCTGCATGAGTATGGGACCATTAGAGTCTGTAAGATTATAAATATTAGCACTGTCTGGGTTTTAGATGCCTCCTGATTGAGTCAGTTCACATTTACCAAGAAGAGACAGGATAACCTAGTTATAGCCTAGTTATACCTATAGCCTACCACAATTCCACTTACGGACTGATGTGTGTTGAAACACAAGCTCCAGGAGAGATGGATGCACTGACTCTGTTCACATTGTTTCCATTTAGCCTCCCCCTAAACTTACAATAGTCGTCGTCGCTGTGGTGTGGCGCAGGAACCACATGCACAAAAAACATATATACACTACCAGTCAAAAGTTTGGACACACCTACTCATTCAAGGGTTTTTATTTATTTTTACTATTTTCTACATTGTAGAATAATAGTGAAGACATCAAAATTATGAAATAACGCATATGGAATCATGTAGTAACCAGAAACGTATTAAACAAATCAAAATGTATTTTATATTTGAGATTCTTCAAATAGCCACCCTTTGCCTTGATGACAGCTTTGCACACTCTTGGCATTCTCTCAACCAGCTTCATGAGGTAGTCACCTGGAATGCATTTCAATTAACAGGTGTGCCTTCTTAAAAGTTAATTTGTGGAATTTCTTTCCTTCTTAATGCGTTTGAGCCAATCAGTTGTGTTGTGACAAGGTAGGCGGGGTATACAGAAGATAGCCCTATTTGGTAAAAGACCAAGTCCACATTATGGCAAGAACAGCTCAAATAAGCAAAGAGAAACGACAGTCCATCATTACTTTAAGACATGAAGGTCAGTCAATACGGAAAATATCAAGAAGTGCAGTCGCAAAAACCATCAAGCGCTATGATGAAACTGGCTCTCATGAGGACTGCCACAGGAATGGAAGACCCAGAGTTACCTCTGCTGCAGAGGATAAGTTCATTAGAGTTACCAGCCTCAGAAATTGCAGCCCAAATAAATGCTTCACAGAGTTCAAGTAACAGACACATCTCAACATCAGCTGTTCAGAGGAGAATGTGTGAATCAGGTGTTCATGGTCGAATTGCTGCAAAGAAACCACTATTAAATGACACCAATAAGAAGAAGAGACCTGCTTGGGCCAAGAAACACGAGCAATGGACATTAGACCGGTGGAAATGTGTCCTTTGGTCTGGAGTCCAATTTGGAGATTTTTGGTTCCAACCGCTGTGTCTTTGTGAGAAGCAGTGCGGGTGAATGGATTATCTCTGCATGTGTATTTCCCACCATAAAGCATGGAGGAGGAGGTGTTATGATGTGGGGGTGCTTTGCTGATGACACTGTCTGTGATTTATTTAGAATTCAAGGCACACTTAACCAGCATGGCTACCACAGCATTCTGCAGCGATACGCCATCCCATTTGGTTTGGGCTTAGTGGGACTATCATTTGTTTTTCAACAGGACAATGACCCAACACACCTCCAGGCTGTGTAAGGTCTATTTTACCAAGAAGGAGAGTGATGGAGTGCTGCATCAGATGACCTGGCCTTCACAATCCCCTGGCCTCAACCCAATTGAGATGGTTTGGGATGAGTCGGATGGCACAGTGAAGGAAAAAAGTGCTAAGCAAATGTGGGAACTCCTTCAAGACTGTTGGAAAAGCATTCCAGGTGAAGCTGGTTGAGAGAATGCCAAGAGTGTGCAAAGCTGTCATCAAGGCAAAGGGTGGCTATTTGAAGAATCTCAAATAATAAATATATATATATATATAGATTAGTTTTTTTTAAATGTGGTTACTACATGATTCCATATGTGTTATTTCATAGTTTTGATGTCTTCACTATTATTGTACAATGTAGAAAACAGTAAAAAATAAAGAAAAACCCTTGAATGAGTAGGTGTGTCCAAACTTTTGACTGGTACTGTATATGGACAGTGTGAGGGCGCGGTCAAGACTCCACCGGGATTGATTGACAGTTCCTGTGGGAGTGGTGGATGCAATCTTTGCAAGAGCTTTGCTCCGAGCTCCGCTGGGGTTGGGCCGGTGGCGGTACCCGGGTCAGGAGTGTGGTGCGGCGGATGCTGCTGTTCGAGTCCTGATGGCCGAACTTCTGGAGCAGCCTCCGGCAGCACGGCAGACAGTGGACCATGTCAGAGAGGAAGTGGCCGCTGAAGATCATGTAGATCCACGGGTTACAGCAGCTATTCAGACTGGCCAGCAGAGCCGAGAGCGTGACTGCGGTGTTCTCGGAGTCTGGAGAGAGAGAAACGGGGAGGAGGGGGTGTCGGCCAGTCAGTGAAGGAGAAAACATTAAAGCTTGTTCTGTTTATCTACTAGCAGTGGCACACACTATTTATGCGTATTCTCGAGGGAGTCTCAGTAAGCCACTGGGTCTAAAGGGTCACTGACTCGCCAGCAAAATATTTAATTAGCTTTTGGAGACCGTTGGTTGTTTTCACAACTGTCTGTCACGCCTGCACAACGGTTGCATTAAATTGTTTAACAATTATGTATGCCCTTTAGGTGATTCTGTTGGTTTTCTATATTGTGCACTGTCTGATAATTCAAGCCACAGCAGAAGGAATAACATCAGCTACATTCACACGTCATCAAGGCAATTAATTATGAGTTAACACATGCACAGAACTGATAATCAAAATACTTCCAGTAAGATATTTTTGTGCGTGATTGTTCCATTGTGGTCACAATGTACCCCGGGTCTCCAGTTTGCACAGTCTATAGCCTATGTAATATGTCTTGACTGTCTGTATAGCCTATTTGTTTCAGTTTGGTCTATGTATCTGAGAAGGAGTTATACAGTTGTTGTCTCACTATATCCGTGGTAAACCGCTGCGTAAAAGCTTTCCAAATTTGGAGAGCAGTGAAGCAGCTTTTAGGGAAGCCCCTGGGGTAATGCATAAAATATGTGCTGAAGCTGTGCACTATTACCAACATATTATTGAGTAAGTAGGCCTAAGCAATAATGGAATGTTTAAAAACACTTAATGCGTCACATAATGAACGGAGACATGGCACCAGAGCGCGCTGCCACTGACTCACAGCTCAGAACCCAAATATAACACTTACCATCCCACGAGAAGCTCTCATCCCACACCGACCACATCTGCACGGTGAAAAACGGAGCCCAGCACACCACGTACGCCAGCACGATCACGAAAGTCATCTTCACTGTGCGCAGCTTGGCGCGCGAGATGGTGGTGACGCTGCTGACTGAACTCTTCCCGATCAGCCCATTCTTGGTCGCAAGTGCCATCGCGCTCGTGCCCTTCTGGGTCTTGTACTTGATGTTCCGCCAGATGGATCGGCAGATAAAGCCGTAGCACAGCATGAGCACGGCCACGGGCACGAGGAAGATGCCCACGGTGATCCAGGTGATGTAGGCGCGCACGCCCCACGGCTGGATGAAGTGACCCCAGCAGTCATACACCGCCGAGCCTGGGTGGACCTCGCTCAGGGAGAAGATAAAATACTGGGGCATGCTCAGGATAAGACTACACACCCAGGTGGCTCCGATCATCATATAGGCGCGCTGCGTGGGCTGGTGAAGGGTCTGCATCGGGTGACAGATGGCGATATAGCGGTCCAGCGTCATCATCACCATCATGTAGGTGGACGCGAACATCCCTAGCACCTGCAGGTGCTTGACGATGCGGCACAGGAAGTCAGGCCCGAAAAAGCGGAAGGTGATCTCCCAACAGAGCTGCGGCAGCACCTGGAAGAAGGCCACCACCAGGTCCGCGAGGCTCAGGTGCTTCATGAACAGGTGCATGCGCGAGGGCTTCCGTCGGCTCATGTACATGGCCAGCAGCACGCTCAGGTTCCCCACCACAGCCACGACGAAGGTCACGCTAAGCACCGTGATCTCGATCTTGGCGACCTCCTCGTTCCGGCCAAACGGGTCGCTGGAGTTCCCAAGAGCACCGGTGGAGTTCCCAGGGGCCTCCATCATCCCCGGCTTGCTCGTAGGGTCGAAGCCTATGTTCAAATTGTCATCCATGAGGTTGAGTGAGCTCTCTGAAGGGAAGAGTGCGTCTCCGGAGAAGTGCATGGCTGCCCTGATCCAATCCGCGCGCACTATCACCCGCTGCCACCTGGCTGCATTGAGAATGTGTGAGTTTGTTTTAAATTCAAGTCATTTCTTAGAGTCTATGGTCTATATAAACCTGCTCATTGAGCACAGACAGACAGATGTGTTGGCTTGGCAAAGATGTGGAGCACTTCATGGTGTGAAACTGTGTCTGTGCGCAGTCGCCCCCAACCCTTTTTAAATCCTCTTATACCGCTGAGACCGCCCCCCACATCGCCCACCGCCGCTAAACAGCCTTGGACACAAAAACAACAACAGAGAGAAACAGCATGTATGAAAAACATTATAGTTTGAATGGGTGGAATTTCTCAGAAAGACTCGTTACCACTCCCAAGTAATAGGGAACACACTGATGTTTTCCCATGTAAATGCCTCCATATTCTGTACTGCAAACCCAAATAACTAATGGTGCAATCAGTGCGTAAATATTCACAATGCGCGCTACTGGTCCATATTCCATATCCATTTACTTATCATGCCTCATCCTTTTTGAAAAGGTAACAAGAAAAGTTCAACTTCTAAGGTGACACATTTTTGTCTTTGAGATGATCTTGATGATGAAGATGTACTGATGTCATGCAATGTTGATTATTATATTACTGTGAAGCCAGAGGGACTTTCCCACATTGTGTGGACAATAAAAGGTTTTCTATTATATTACATTCTGACATATGACATCACTCTCTCTCTCTCCCCCCCCCCCCCTCCCCCCTCCCCCCCTTCTCGGTCTCGCTCTCAGTCTCCCTCTCTGTCTCTCTGTATGTATGTATGCTGTATGCAAAGCCTGTTTTAGCATTTTCTCCTGCATGGTGAACTCTATGGACTGTATGGAGATTCTGGAATACCACACTACTACTCTCATCTCCCCTGGGACCCTGGGTAATGTGTGAGAAACCCGCGCACTAGGTGTCCACAACACAATGCAGGAATACCTTGTGCGTCACACATGTGTGAGTAGGCTACTCTATAGGTGTAGATACATTCGCTAGCTACAGTAACATCGTTGGCTCTGATGTTCTCGGATCTAAATGTTCCTGACCCCACTCAGATCTGACCCCCCCACCCCAGGGGCCCAATTTTTACTTATTGTGATCTATTCCTGGAGATGACACAATGTGTGTGTGTGTGTGCGTGTGTGTGTGTTGGTGTGACTCCCGAGTGGCGCAGTGGTCTAAGGCACTGCATCGCGACCGGGAGACCCATGGGTGGCGCACAATTGGTCCAGCGTCGTCCAAGGTAGGGGAGGGTTTGGCCGGCAGGGATGTGGGTTCGTTTCCCACGGGGGGCCAGTATGAAAAAAAAAAAAAAAAGTATGCATTCACTAACTGTAAGTCGCTCTGGATAAGAGCGTCTGCTAAATGACTAAAATGTAAAAATGTAAGTGTATGTGTTTGTGGGGGTGTGCAAATGTGGAGGGAAGCAGGCGTGAATTTGTGGGAGGTGGTGTTTCTGTAGGATTGATGATGAGGTAGATGTTCTCTGATGATAACCTGTATCTCCAGTATTGCTCAGATTTCATCACTGTGACCCAGCGATAGAGATTAGTTAGAAATTAGTTACAGCTGTAATAGAGTGCTTAGAAATGTGTAAAAACGGGCTAGCTCAGGTTCAGACTTCTTCAACTTATTTGTTCTATTCCAGTAATCACACCTGATTCAACTGATCTACTAATCATCAAGTCCATGATTAGTTGAATCGGGGGTGTGAGAATACCGGAATAGATCCAGTAATTGTGAAGCTTGGAAAGACTATTCTAGTAATATATATATTTTTTAATCATTTCGTGAACTAACACTCGCACTTGACTTTTTCCCCCCTTACTAGCTCTGACTTTGCTGATGCCTACTTTATTGATGAAAATGTACTTACTAGGACAGTGATATGTGGTTGTCCCACCTAGCTATCTTAAAGTGGCAATCAGGAGTTGAAACAATAACAAAGCATTTTCCCCACCACTGTTTCTGTAAAAAGCGGGGGGGTATGGGGCTGGAGAAATATAACCAATCTCAAATTCAAAGACAGAGCTATGGATGCAAGGACTGACCATACATGATATCAAACATATAGTTTTAACCATGTTTGTAGGCCAAATAGTGTGTGTTTACATTTACTTTGTTTACAAACATTGGAGTAAAACAAGTGTATATTTTGGATTCTGATGTGGTACGACAGTTTCTTCATTTTTAAGTACAAAAATGGATGTAGCATTTGCTGATTGCCTCATTAAGATGAATGCACTAACTGTAAGTCTGCTAAATGACTCAAATGTAAATGTAATTCATACACTATTTTGTGGAGCAATAGAAGAGCATTGTTTCCACATTACAGTAGAGACACACAGGGCAGGGAGATTGTGTCATCTTATCTCCTCTCAAATATTGAAAGGCCTATCTTTCTACCTGCCCACCCATGGCACTGCCTCCCTCTGACTTCTGAAAACGATCCCTGGTCAGTTCGTCCACCTCTCTTGTCCTTTAATGTAAGATACAACGTGTGTGGGTTGTGTGAAACACTCCTCTCCTCGCTGAGCTCTCCTGATCTGAATTACAACATTGTCCCTGTAACCTTACAAGGCCCTTACAACTATTTTAATGTTCAATCTATATGCAGAGAGTGAAAACCAGCAGAGAAGGATGCGAAGCGGCTCTCACGGAAGAACGTGTTTCTCATGTCAAAGAGTCGGAACCAGATGGGGGAAGAACGGATTGCAGATGGTGAGTTACGTAACGTGTTGTTAGATTACAAGCTATGGAGAGTAATAGGAATGTCAGAGTATATGGATTTATGAAGCCGGCCAGTCACTAGGCATGTCAGACTTTCACTGCAGACACTGATACCCCATTCAACTCCATGTATAATATCAAATCAAAATAAAATATAATTTTCTTGGTCGCATACACATATTTAGCAGATGTTATTGCGGGTGTAGTGAAATGCTTGTGTTCTTAGTGTAAGGGATCGGGGGTTGGCTGGGTCTAGACAGAGTCTGACACTTCCCCGATCTACAGAGAGGGGGAGTCATCAGACTCGATCTGGTTCACCTGAGTTCTGAGCACACCTGTCAGTAATTAGTGTAGGATATAAGGTGTGCTCAGAAGTTCAGTCGGTGCGAGGTATTGTTCCTTTGTGACTTGCTAAGCGTTTTGTTCAGAGAGAGAGAGAGAGAGAGAGAGAGAGAGAGAGAGAGAGAGAGAGAGAGAGAGAGAGAGAGAGAGAGAGAGAGAGAGAGAGAGAGAGAGAGAGAGAGAGAGAGAGAGAGAGAGAGAGAGAGAGAGAGAGAGAGAGAGAGAGAGAGAGAGAGAGTTTGTTTTGTTTACCAGTGTACCAGACCTGTGCTTCGTTGTTTGACTTACCGAATTGCTTAATCCTCTGCTTGTCTGTCCCAGTGATTACCGTTCTCTGAACCTGTGCCCGTGCCCTCGACTACGACTACGCCCGCTCCCTTGGTACCTCTGCCTGTCTCTGCCTTGCCTGGTTTTGACCACAGCTCGCCAGACCACGATTAAGCTATTCCCTTGTCTGTACTCTAATAAAGCATCGCAATTCTGCGATTGGATCTTACCACTCTGTCCGAGTATTCATTACACTTAGCTCCAATAATGCAGTAGTATCTAGCAATACACTACAATACACACAAATCTAAAAGTAAAAGAATGGAATGAAGAAATATAGAAATATTAGGACGAGCAATGTCAGAGTCCAGAGTATAAATATATATTGAACAAAAATATGATATAATATTTTACTGAGATACAGTTCATATAAGGAAATACGTCAATTTAAATAAATAAATGAGGCCCTAATCTATGGATCGTATGTGACGGTCCTGGGCTGGCGTGGTTACACATGGTCTACGGTTGTGAGGCTGGTTGGACGTACTGCCAAATTCTTTAAAACGATGTTGGAGGCAGCTTATGGTAGAAACATTTATATTAAATTATCTGGCAACAGCTCTGGTGGACATTCCTGCAGTCAGCAGGTATATTGCACGCTCCCTCAAAACTTGAGATATCTGTGGCATTGTGTTGTGTGCCAAAACTGCACATTTTAGAGTGGCCTTTTATTGTCCCCAGCACAAGGTACACCTGTGTAATGATCATGCTGTTTAATCAGTTTACTGATATGCCACACCTGTCAGGTGGATGGATTATCTTGGCAAAGGAGAAATGCTCACTAACAGGGATGTAAACAAATTTGTGCACAACATTTGAGAGAAAGAAGCTTTTTGTGTGCATAGAACATTTCTGGGAGCTTTTATTTCATCTCATGAAGCATGGGACCAACACTTTACATGTTGCGTTTATATTTTTGTTGTGTATACCCTTTGCTATGAGACCTGAAATTGAGCTCAGGTGCATCCTGTTTCCATTGATCATCCTTGAGATGTTCCTACAACTTGATCCACCAGTGGTAAATTCAATTCATTGGACATGATTTGGAAAGGCACACACATGTTTATATAAGGTCCCACAGTAGACAGTGCATGTCAGAGCAAAAACCAAGCCACGAGGTTGAAGAACTTGTCTGTAGAGCTCACAGATAGGATTGTGTCGAGGCACAGTTCTGGGGAAGGGTACCAAAAAAATTCTGCAGTATTGAAGGTCCCCAAGAACACAGTGGCCTCCATCATTCTTAAATGGAAGAAGTTTGGAACCACGAAGACTCTTCCTAGAGCTGGCCACCCGGCCAAATTGAGAAATCGGGGGAGAAGGGCCTTGGTCAGGTAGGTGAACAAGAACCCGATGGTCACTCTGACAGAGCTCCAGAGTTCCTCTGTGGAGATGGGAGAACATTCCAGAAGGACAACCATCTCGGCAGCACTCTACCATTTCTGCCGGAATCACTGGACCCTAGCGCCGGATCATTGCAACTAGCTAGCTGCAACCGAATGGCTGTTGTTGTTGGCTAATTACCATTGCCCCTTAGCAAGCACCAGTTAGCCTTGAGCTAGCCTCGAGCCAGGCCCATCTCCCAGCGATCTACCTCTCTGTCAACCGGACGGGAACTCCTAGTGTTGACACGGAGCCCCGCCGATCCAACACGACTGGTCTGCCGACGAAATCGTCTGATGTTGTTTCAACAGGCTTCCTGTTACGACGTCGACCACGAATATCCATCTGCTAGCCCCGGCCCGCTAGCACACGCAAGCCGTGCTGTAGCAGCCCCCGAACTACCTCCGAACTCTCCTATTGCTGTTCACCTTATGATAACTCAGCTATACAGCTGATGCCTGCTGGACTGTTCCTTTATACAGTACCACATCCTGTTTATGTTTAGCCTCAGCCCAAACTTTGTCGCCATTACCAGCTGTTGTCTTAGCTCTCTCAAATAACACCTGTGATTGCTTTATGCATCTCTCCCATGTCAATATGCCTTGCTTATTGCTGTTTCGGTTATTTCTTATTGTACTATTTCACTGTAGAGCCCCCAGTCCAGCTCAACCTGCCTTAGATAGCTCCTTTGTCCCACCCCCTATACACGCGGAGACCGACTCAATCGGTGCCTCCAGTGATGCTATCTCTTTCATCGTTACCCAATGATTAGGTTTACCTCCACAGTACTCATATCCTTCCAAATCCTTGTCTGTACATAATGCCCTGAATCTATTCTACAACGCCCGGAAATCTGCTCATTTTTTTCTCTGTACCCAACGCACTAGAAGTCCAGTTCTTAAAGCCTTTAACCGTATCCTTATTCTACTCCTCCTCTGTTCCTCTGGTGATGTAGAGGTTAACCAAGGCCCTGTAGCCACCAGTATCACTCCTACTCCCCAGGCATTATCATTTGTTGACTTCTGTAACCGTAAAAGCCTTGGTTTCTTGCACGTTAACATCAGAAGCCTCCGCCAACCCTGATGTTCTAGCAGTGTCAGACAGCTGATGTTCTGAAAGAGCTGAAAAATCTGGACCCCTACAAATCAGCTGGGCTAGACAATCTGGACCCTTTCTTTCTAAAATTAGCAGCCGAAATTGTCGCAACCCCTATTACTAGCCTGTTCAACCTCTCTTTCGTAACGTCTGAGATCCCCAGAGATTGAAAAGCTGCCACGGTCATCCCCCTCTTCAAAGGGGGTGACACTCTAGATCCAAACTGTTACAGACCTATATCCATCATGCCCTGCCTTTCGAAAGTATTTGAAAGCCAAGTTAACAAACAGATCACCGACCATTTCGAATCCCACCGTACCTTCTCCGCTATGCAATCCGGTTTCCGAGCTGGTCATGGGTGCACCTCAGCCATGCTCAAGGTCCTAAACGATATTATAACCGCGATCGATAAAAGACAGTACTGCGCAGCCGTCTTCATCGACCTGGCCAAGGCTTTCGACTCTGTCAACCACTGCATTGTTATTGGCAGACTAAATAGCCTTGGTTTCTCAAATGACTGCCTCGCCTGGTTCACCAACTACTTCTCAGATAGAGTTCAATGTGTCAAATCGGAGGGCCTGTTGTCTGGACCTCTGGCAGTCTCTATGGGGGTGCCACAGGGTTCAATTATCGGGCCGACTCTATGTATATCAATGATGTCGCTCTTGCTGCTGGTGATGCTCGGATCCACCTATATGCGGAAGACACCATTTTGTATACATCTGGCCCTTCATTGGACACTGTGTTAACAAACCTCCAAACGAGATCCAACGCCATACAACACTCCTTCCGTAGCCTCCAACTGCTCTTAAACACTAGTAAAACTAAATGCATGCTCTTCAACCGAACGCTGCTTGCACCCGCCCACCCGACTAGAATCACTACTCTCTGCGGGTCTGACCTAGAGTATGTGGACAACTACAAATACCTAGGTGTCTGGTTAGACCGTAAACTCTCCTTCCAGACTCACATTAAGCATCTCCAATCAAAAGTTAGATCTAGAATCGGCTTCCTATTTCGCAAACAAAGCCTCCTTCACTCATGCTGCCAAACATGCCCTCGTAAAACTGACTATCCTACCGATCCTTGACATTGGCGATGTCATTTACAAAATAGCCTCCAACACTCTACTCAGTAAATTGGATGTAGTCTATCACAGTGCCATCCGTTTTGTCACCAAAGCCCCATATACTACCCACCATTGTGACCTGTACGCTCTTGTTGGCTGGTCCTCACTACATATTCGTCGCCAAACCCACTGGTTCCAGGTCATCTATAAATCTCTGCTAGGCAAATCCCCGCCTTATCTTAGCTCACTGGTCACCATAGCAACACCCACCCGTAGTCTGCGCTCCAGCAGGTATATCTCACTGGTCATCCCCAAAGCCAACACCTCCTTTGGCCGCCATTCCTTACAGTTCTCTGCTGCCAATGACTGGAACGAACTGCAAAAATCTCTGAAGCTGGAGACTCTTATCTCCCTCACTAACTTTAAGCATCAGTTGTCAGAGCAGCTTACCGATCACTGCACCTGTACACAGCCATTCTGAAATTAGCCCACCCAACTACCTCATCCCCATATTGTTATTTACTTTGCTAATTTGCACCCCAGTATCTCTATTTGCACATCATCTTTTGCACATCTATCATTCCAGTGTTAATACGAAATTGTAACTATTTTGCACTATGGCCTATTTATTGCCTTATCCCCATAACTTACTACATTCGCACACACTGTATATATATTTTCTGTTGTATTTTTGACTTTATGTTTTGTTTACCCCATATGTAACTCTGTGTTGTTGTTTTTGTCGCACTGCTTTGCTTTATCTTGGCCAGGTCGCAGTTGTAAATGAGAACTTGTTCTCAACTGGCTTACCTGGTTAAATAAAGGTGAAATAAAACAACTATTTAAAAAAAAACAGACGGAAGCCACTCCTCAGTAAAAGGCACATGACAGCCTGCTTGGAGTTTGCCAAAAGGCACCTTAAGGTGTCTCAGATCATGAGAAACAAGATTATCTGGTCTCATGAAACCAAGATTGTACTCTTTTGCCTGAATGCCAAGCATCACGTCTGGAGGAAACCTGGCACCATCCCTACTGTGAAGCATGGTTGTGGCAGCATCATGCTGAGGAGATGTTTTTCAGCGGCAGGGACTGGGAGATTAGTCAGGATCGAGAGAAAGCTGAATGGAACAAAGTACAGAGAGATCCTTGATGAAAACCTGCTCCAGAGCGCTCAGGAGAGAGGTCTGGGGGCGAAGGTTCACCTTCCGACAGGACAATGACCCTAAGAACACAGCCAAGACAACGCAGGAGTGGCTTCGGAATTGCATTGGTCTGACAGACCCAGACCTCTCTGCTAAACAAACGCACACACAACCCCATACACACACCCATGTAGCGTGTATATCTTGATCTGGCCCTGCTCGATTCAACAGTCTTCCACTGGGCTGTTCTCACTCACATAAAGGCCCGGAAATGTATTTGACACTGGAGGCCACTTAGAGAGAAATACAGTGCATTCGGAACGTATTCAGACCCCTTGACTTTTTCCACATTTTGTTACGTTACAGCCTTAATCTAAAATTGATTAAATAAATCAAATCCTCATCAATCTACACACAATACCCCATAATGGCAAAGTGGAAAAAGGTTTTTAGAAATGTTTGCAAATGTATTAAAAATACAAAACTGAAATACCTTATTTACATACAGTGCATTCGGAAAGTATTCAGACCCCTTGACTTTATCCACATTTTGTTACGTTACAGCCTTATTCTAAAATGGATGACCAATCTATGCTTGATTTATTTGACCATGTCAAGGAATAAAATGATAATCTGAGAATAACAATAGGTTTCACAGCTTCACTGTGAACCCCTAATAAGTGTCCAACAAGTTATTGAAGTCTGGCTTTTCCTGAGACTCCACAAGATTTAAGAAGAATATCTGAGGCAGCGGAGAGGCCAGGTGCGTAATTGCGCAACAGAACAGTGGAGACAGACAGGCTCGAGATGTGTAGCCTAAGTTAGAAGCTTATGCATATTAGCAAATTATTCATTAGCTCAATACTGCAATGAATATATCCAGTCAGCTTACACAGCGAAATATATTATTTTTTATCAGATAACGAAATCACAGGTAGCCTACACTGTCTGCGCTACCAGTCCCCACAGTTTGAAAAGCTACCCTAATGATTACGTTTCATATGAATTTTTATAATAATCTACTTTGTCACATATGCATTATTTGACTTGAGGACCAGCAGTGGAGCGTTTTTCCTCGAATGACAATCCCCAGAGGGATATTTGAACTCACAGCCATCGTACCGTGCCGTCTTTGGGCTTACTGCCTTAGTGGATCAGGCCACCAATTAGTGATAGCAGTAAGGGTAACTTAAAGCTATTTGACAAGACCACCATTTAAAAAAAACGATGTATGAATATAAATGTACATATTGTATAATCCTCCTACATCTTTATAGCTGTGAAAGCAAACAAATGTGTGATTTTGTCATATATGCGGAAACGTGAACATTTTGTCTAACGTTAGTACTATTAGCCTAGTCAAGGATGCATCAATGCAACATTGGCACATTACATTTTGTTTCAGACCAAAGACCAACAGAACAAAAATTTGTTTGTTATATATTTACACACTGTGAGGTTGTAATAATACTGTGTGAAAATTATGAGAATACCCTTTTAGTGTAAGAGCTGTTCGAAAAGACTGCCTGAAATTTCTGCATGTTTTGGTGGGATGGAGTTTTGGCCTTCCATGGTGGTAATTAAGTTAATAGACCAATAAGAAAGAGAAGTCCAAACCTCTCTGTCAATAACAGCTAATTTTCAGTTTTCCCATCCCCACTCAGACCACTCTCACACAATCCTCGCAAAGTTCTTGCTCAAGAAAAATGGCCCTTTGCTAAGAAGCTTATTTTTTACCATTTTAATTGAAAACAATCACAGTAAGGTACTTAATTGTTACGCAGAAATGATTTGATATTGAGATACAAACGGCTGCATTGGACCTTTTTTAAATATTCCTCTGGTAGCCAGGGTTGACTTATTTTAAGAAATGCCATTGGTTGATGGATATGAAGTTTAAGATCTTTGATAGGCTGATGTGGAATTTTGTTCCAGGAGTTAGCATAGGGCTAACGTGTGCCAGGTTATCTGATGGGACCAGCTACTAGGGTGACCATACGTCCTCTTTTTACCGGACAAAAAAAATGCGTCCGGCCGGGATTTCTAAATCGCCCAAAATGTCCGGGATTCGGCTTTTGCTTTCTACAGTCGCCATTCATTGTGTGCGTTTTTGGGGTTTTGCATTGCTTTGACCTTTCTCTTTAGGTCCCGCCTTCTCACACGCCACCATTGGTCGGTCATGTAGGCCTACGCAAACATTGGTCAAACTGCATCTCAATCATTACCCTCACCATGGCAACAGCCAAGAGACAGAGCAGCAGCTTGCTTGTCAACAGTGGCACATGGCTCCAGAACAGCGTAAAAATGCCCAAACGCAAATGTAAATTCACAGACGATTTACAGAGAAAATTCCTGTGTTTTCGTCTTGGTCGGGATCCGTGTGAAGCAGAATGCATGACCTGCAAAGCTGGCACGTACAGTACATGTCAGTGTCAAATAAAGGTGCTAGCAACCTAGAAGCCCACATAAGCTCCGCAAAACACAAAATTGCAGCTAAAGGAGAGAGTTCGTCAGGTAAATTAACTGACTATTTTGTGAGAGCAGGTAAAACAGAAGATGCTGTTACTGCTGCGGAGGGAGTTTTTGCATTCCACACCACGAAGCATCACAATAGCTACAGATCAATGGACTGCACGTCTGCCTTGTTAAAAAAGGCTTTCCCTGATTCCGAGACTGCGCGAACATTTTCAAGCGCTCGTACTAAGACCGAAGCAATTGTTTAACGCTGTGATAGCACCACATTCTGTCGACATAGCTCTGAAAGCACTAGAAGACATACCTTAGTGTGGTGTTTCTACTGATGGGAGCAATCACGGTGCTGTGAAAATATTCCCTCTGCTTATTCAGTATTTTGATTGGAAGAATGGTGGCGTGCAAAGTAAATTAGTCTAAGTTAAAAACACTCCAAATGAGACAGCTGATACGATCGCGCAATACATACATAAAAAAAAATGTCATTTAGCAGACGCTCTTATCCAGAGCGACTTACAGTTAGTGAGTGCATACATTATTTTTTATACTGGCCCCCCGTGTGAATCGAACCCACAACCCTGGCGTTGCAAACGCCATGCTCTACCAACTGAGCTACATCCCTGCCGGCCATTCCCTCCCCTACCCTGGACCAATTGTGCGCCACCCAATGGGTCTCCCGGTCACGGCCGGCTACGACAGAGCCTGGATTCGAACCAGGATCTCTAGTGGCACAGCTAGCACTGCGATGCAGTGCCTTAGACCACTGCGCCACTCGGGAAGCATCAAACATCAAAGAAACACTGAAAAAGTATTGCATTTACAGGTGACAACTGCAATACAATGTTCGGGGGAATCCGGCGTGATGAAGAAGGAAAGAATGTTTTCGCAAACTTAAAGAAGTCATTGCAGAACAAGTCTTTAATCGGTGTGGGCTGCCCAGCACACGTCTTGAACAATTGTGTTCATTACGGGGCAGACACACTAGATGTCGATATTGAGAACATCATCTTCAAAATATGTCAATACTTTCACATCTACACTGCGCACAGAGAATCTGAAGGAGTACTGTGAATTTGTTGATGTTGAATACAGAAGTCTCCTTTCTCACAGCAAGACACGATGGCTGTCATTATTCCCAGGTATTGAGAGGCTGCTACAGATGTTTCCAGCCTTGAAAGTACAGTTCATGCCTGGAGTATCTGGAGAAATGGATGGCACCCATGGAGGAGTTCTCCTCTTTCATGTGGATGGATCTGAGTGAGACACCTGACTGGAATGGCATAGAAGCCTGTATCAAACACATGGGAGAAAAGGGGGTGCCAATTGATGATGCAAAGTGCTTTGATCAGGTCACCAACCTGAAGAAATTCACAAAAAGGTGTAACAGTGATGGAGAGTTCAGTAATCTGCAAGCACACAATAAGTGGACCAAATATTTTGAAAGGTCCAAAAGCATAGATTTTCATTCAGAGCTACTGAAGATTGCACAGTTTTTCTTTGCTATTCCTTCTCACAATGCAAATGTAGAGAGAGTTTTTTCACTGATGCAAAGCCAGTGGACAAAGGAAAGGAATCACTTGTCTGTTGAGTCACTGAAGGGCTTCTGTGTACACAATACAACTTTAAAAATGTCTTGCAAAGACTTTCATGCCTACTTGATTGGTAATCAAGGACTGTTGGGAAATATTAGATCTTCGGGAAAGTATACCAGAGAGCATCAGGAGGACTGACATTATTTTCGACAGAAATAGTTGTTTTTTTTATGACTGTTTTTTAAAATGTATTTTAACCTATGGCCATGAAAAGAAACAGTGTCATGTAAAAGGTGTTAAAAGCTAAACTATTTTTATTTGTTTGTTATTATTCTATTTTTGAGGGCCAACAGTTGAATGGAAAGGATGTATTACTTTATGTATTAAAGTTCAATAACATAGTTGCATGGTTGTGAACGCATTTGTATTTACCACCCACTGCGGGTGTCCGTCTGCCTCCCGCTCCCACTGTCCTCTTTTTTGAAAACTAAAATATGGTCACCCTACCAGCTACAATGTAGCGTTCTATCACGTGCAAGTAAATCAAAGACTTTAATTGGCTGATTTGCATTTTGAGATGGAGAAACTGTTTATGTGTGTGTTTTACTGCATGGCATTTCACAGTGACTTTTGAAATTAGAGCAAGAGTGCATTAGCCCATGAAGAGGAGCTGGTAGCTGTTAGTCAGGTGAGCTGTTAAGCATTACATCTGTGCAAACAGATCGGCCCTGCTCTCAGTCAAAGCCAAATCATCTTTATGGACTGGCGCACACACACACACACTCTGTAGTAACCCTCTGTAACATTACCACATAATCGGTCAGATTACAATTTTCAATTGATGTACAGTGAAGAGAATACAGGCCACCCACTGCTCTGTGGTCAGCATTGAACTTCCCTATGTCCTATTACCCCTTGGTGTCTAACCCTTTGATCCTGAATCAGAGGTAGAAATGGAAGGGTCAAAGGGTTGAGCGGTAAAGAGCAAAACACTCCACAGACGATAAACAGACCCTTCACCCTATCCCTCTCTCCTTCCATCCCTACATCTCCCTCCCTTCATATTGTGTGGTTGCACACCCATCCTCTACAGAGACAGTAATATAACCCCAACAGTCCCAAAGTGGAGTTGATTAAATGGAATCAAATTGGATTTATATAGCAAACCCATATTCATGGGTTGCACGTTGCGTCACAATATTGTTTTGAACGTTCGTTTTAGGACTGATGCCCAACTGAGCATTCTACTCAATGCATCCTCATTTGGCGCTGATGAAGATTTGGTCTAAAGTGAATTACTGTAGCTTGAAAACACGATGACATTTCTAAAGAAGGCAAATAATTAGTAGCAAACCTTTTTTCATCATTTTGATGTCGCCAGATTGACTTTAGTTACAGTATAACGTTAGCTAGCTAGCTATGATTGAGGGGAGACCTCCAGATTTTAGCTAGCTAACGTTAGCATTGCTAGCTATTTTTGACGAACTTTGCTAGCTAATGACAATATTGCTATCCGTCTAAAATACATTTGACAACATGATGATGATGGCAAAGTTGTTTCCTACTAAATATGTGCCTACATTAGCAATGTCATCATATTCCCAAGCCCCTATAGACGAAACAGTCAGTAGCCTTGGTTTAAAGTCATTAGTCCCCGTCCTAGTTTTGAGCATCAATATGGCTACGGCATCTGTAGAACGTTGATAACAATGGCAATGACGTGACCGAGTGACGGAGGTGCAACCCATGAGTACTTATATAGATGTATAATACATTTTTCACAAAGTTCTGAATAGCAATCCAGACCTAACCCCCACAAGAGCCAGCTGAGGCAATAGTGGTAAGGGAAAACTGCCTACAAATATGAGTCAAGAGATATTTGATTCAAACAGTGTGTTCCTATGATTCACTGAGTCATTGTTATATTTCCCTCATCACGCTGTCTGTGATATAACGTTACGACTTGTATGGAAAGTGTGGTGGCTCTGCTAAGCACAATACTTCTAGAATAAAGAATGTATTAGTGTTCTGTTCCAGAGTGGAATGTAGATGGTATGATCAACTCTTGTCTCAGGTAATGGTGGTCCATCTGTGTGTTTGAATGTAGATGGTATGATCAACTCTTGTCTCAGGTAATGGTGGTCCATCTGTGTGTTTGAATGTAGATGGTATGATCAACGCTTGTCTCAGGTAATGGTGGTCCATCTGTGTGTTTGTGTGTGTTCGCTACCCCATCCTCATCCTTTCACCCTACTGCAGTTTGTCATGACCTCTAGGCCCTATGTACAGTATGTTTTAATGTTACATACATCCATTTTCACCTTTCTCACTCTTCCACATAGTTTTAGGGGGGCTTTGAGACCCTTCCATAAATCTGCAGATTACTGCCAAGAGGCACTTAACCCTCCTGGATTTACCACTGCCCTTTTCTTCTGTTCCTCTTCTCATCTGTCTCTACTGCTTCTCTTCTCATCTATCTCTTCTCACTTCTCATATGTCTCCTCTGTTTTTCTCTCTCTCCCTCTCTCCGCCCCCAACACACTGACCAGCCCGGGCCCTCTTAATGTCATAAAGATGTCAGACACGTTGTGATAATGATACTAGAACGATGTTACAGCGTTAGGGGATCATTTCTCTGGTTTTACCTTTATGACTAGATAAGATGTGTGGGTCAATGTGTGTAAATGTGTCAGAGAGTCTGTGTAACTATGAGCCCTTCAGGCCATCTACTGTCTTATGCTCAATAGTCCACAGCCGTAAATACGTGATAGTCCGCAGGCTCATTATTACACATTTACTAACCTAATTTAATTGGGCGCTCACGGACGTATGTCACGTTTACCGTGCAGCTTGGCGGTTTTGTGGCTTTGAACTCAGTAGCACACTATGCTGTGCTCCTCTGAACCCAGTCCTCTGTGTTAATGACTGTCAATCATTGCAAACTAATTTAGAGGTAATCTAATACATCTGGAGAAATTACATTAAATCAATGCTTTGGTGTTGGTGACTGATAACGCTAATCACAACAGACTGATCACCATAGCAGAGAGAGAGAGAACATGAAGAAGACTGAGGGAGGTAGAGAGGTAGAGGGAGAGAAGAAGAGAAAGACAGAGAGACTTGGAAGGAGGGAGAGAAACAGGAGGGCAGAGGGGGAGAGATGAGATGAAGGGAAGCAGAGGGAGAAGGAGAAGAAGGGAGATAGGCAGTGTGGAGAGAGGGAGAGCGAATGAGTCGGAAGGGAAAGAGAGAGAGAAAAGTAGACTGAGGGAAACAGAGAGAAGCATATTGGGTGTGGGTGTAAAGGGAGGTAGAGGAGGAAAGATTTAAAGGCCTTGTGAAGTCAAAAATATCAAACTTTCCACGAGGACGGGGATATTGGAAATTGACCTAGGTTTTACTAACTGACAGTACTTTCTTAACAAAGACTAAGGAATTCATAAAAATACTTTTTCTTGCACAATACATGTCCAGCAGACCCACTTATCGTATGGGATGCCTTTAAATGTGCCTTTAAAGGCCATTCAATACAATTTTAATCTCAAATACCAAAATATCGGTCAACGGAGAAAAGACTTACAACAGAAACAGAAAATCTAACATTACACATCAATAGTGTTGATGAAAGTAAAACAGAAGCACTGAATAATCTATATGCAAAACAAAAGGATTTTGAGGAACTTATTCAGGAAAGATTGTGTTTCACTTAT
Organism: Coregonus lavaretus; assembly: GCF_964263955.1. Taxonomy (NCBI): domain Eukaryota; kingdom Metazoa; phylum Chordata; class Actinopteri; order Salmoniformes; family Salmonidae; genus Coregonus; species Coregonus lavaretus. Next base: position 36,195,342 of record NC_139992.1, on the reverse strand, counting down.
CTAAAAAACAGAGCAAATAGGATAGAGAACGACGAAAAATGCACCAAGTTTTTCCTAAACCTTCAATATAGAAACGCAACCAAAAAGAACCTACAGAAAATATTTACAAATGATGGAGGAATTTTCCGTAGAGCTCCGAGACAGGATTATGTCGAGGCACAGATCTGGGGAAGGGTACCAAAACATTTCTGCAGCATTGAAGGTCCCCAAGAACACAGTGGCCTCCATTATTCTTAAATGGAAGAAGTTTGGAACCACCAAGACTCTTCCTAGAGCTGGCCACCCGGCCAAACTGAGCAATCGGGGGAGAAGGGCCTTGGTCAGAAAGGTGACCAAGAACCCAATGGTCACTCTGACAGAGCTCCAGAGTTCCTCTGTGGAGATGGGAGAACCTTCCAGAAGGAGAACCATCTTTGCAGCACTCCACCAATCAGGCCTTTATGGTAGAGTGGCCAGACGGAAGCAACTCCTCAGTAAAAGGTACATGACAGCCCGCTTGGAGTTTGCCAAAAGGCACCTAAAGGACTCTCAGACTATGAGAAACAAGATTCTCTGGTCTGATGAAACCAAGATTGAACTCTTTGGTCTGAATGCCAAGTGTCACGTCTGGAGGAAACCTGGCACCATCCCTACAGTGAAGAGTGGTGGTGGCAGCATCATGCTGTGGGGATGTTTTTCAGCGGCAGGGACTGGGAGACTAGTCAGGATAGAGGGAAAGATGAACGGAGCAAAGTACAGAGAGATCCTTGATGAAAACCTACTCCAGAGCACTCAGGAGTTCAGACTGGGGCGAAGCTTCACCTTCCAACAGGACAGTAACCCTAAGCACACATTCAAGACAACGCAGGAGTGGCTTCGGAACATGTCTCTGAATGTCCTTGAGTGGCCATCCAGAGCCCGGACTTGAACCCGATCGAACATCTCTGGAGAGACCTGAAAATAGCTGTGCAGCGACGCTCCCCATCCAACCTGACAGAGCTTGAGAGGATCTGCAGAGAAGAATGGGAGAAACTCTCCAAATACAGGTGTGCCAAGCTTGTAGCGTCATACCCAAAAAGACTTGAGGCTATAATTGGTGCCAAAGGTGCTTCAACAAAGTACTGAGTAAAGGGTCTGAATACTTATGTAAATGTGATATTTCCATTTTAGTTTTTTGCAAGAATTTCTAAAAACCTGTATTTGCTTTGTCATTGTGGGGTATTGAGTGTAGATTGATGAGGAAAAAACACAATTTAACACATTTTACAATAAGGCTGTAACGTAACAAAATGTGGAAAAAGTCAAGGGGTCTGAATACTTTCCGAATGCACTGCAGCTAGCTAGCACTGCAGTGCATAAAATGTGGTGAGTAGTTCATTCAAAGAGAGAGAGAGAGACAATAGTTGAACAGTTTTGAACAAATTAATTTATTCAAAAATGAAAGAGAGAGAGAGAAATATATATTTTTTCACTTTCACTTACTTAGGTAACAAATGCAGCTAGTTAGTTTATCCTACTCAAACACCCGGCTCAAACAGAGGGATGCTATGTTAGCTAGCTGGCTATGACTATCCAACACAACACTGAAACTCTTCCAAGTCAAGGTAAGCTTTTGGTTTTACAAATGTATTGCCACCGGGGCCCGCCGGTGTAACTGCTAAACTGCTTACTGACTGTACACTGTACTGCATGATGGTAGCGGGTTTACTAATGCGTTAGTTCTATTAGCTATGTTGACTATGACGTTACTTAAGCTAATATGGTGACAACAATGTAGGCTGTGTGTAGCGGTTATGATATAAAGGTTTGACTCAAGACAGCTGATGTGTTGTGCATTGAAGTCCACAAGTGAAGGGCAAAGGTGAGAGGAGGAGAGTGCGTAGATGCGGGAAGGAATACAACCAGTGCTTGACTTGGGCAGGAGCTCACCGGAGCTGAGTACCGGTACCTGAAATGTTCTACTGCTTGAGCTCCTGTTCCTCTTATAGAATAAATGTTCAAAAGTAGTGTAGCTCCTGCACCTAAATATGAACAGTACCGGCACCCAAAATGAGTACCGGAACCTATTTCAGTCAAAGTCAAGCACTGAATACAACGAGCTGTTTGTATGTGGCTGTTTGCCTGTGATCAGGTGTGTATTCATTCCACCGATTCTGTTGAAAAAGCAAACGTTACAAAATGGGGATAAACATACCTGAACGATGTTGATGGAATATTCTCCTAACCAACAGAAAACGTAATGTTTTTGCAACATCTTTTGAAACTTGTCTAGAACATTACAGTGGGGGAAAAAAGTATTTAGTCAGCCACCAATTGTGCAAGTTCTCCCACTTAAAAAGATGAGAGAGGCTTATAATTTTCATCATAGGTACACGTCAACTATGACAGACAAAGAAAGATTTTTTTCTCTCCAGAAAATCACATTGTAGGGTTTTTAATGAATTTATATGCAAATTATGGTGGAAAATAAGTATTTGGTCACCTACAAACAAGCAAGATTTCTGGCTCTCACAGACCTGTAACTTCTTCTTTAAGAGGCTCCTCTGTCCTCCACTCGTTACCTGTATTAATGGCACCTGTTTGAACTTGTTATCAGTGTAAATGACACCTGTCCACAACCTCAAACAGTCACACTCCAAACTCCACTATGGCCAAGACCAAAGAGCTGTCAAAGGACACCAGAAACAAAATTGTAGACCTGCACCAGGCTGGGAAGACTGAATCTGCAATAGGTAAGCAGCTTGGTTTGAAGAAATCAACTGTGGGAGCAATTATTAGGAAATGGAAGACATACAAGACCACTGATAATCTCCCTCGACCTGGGGCTCCACGCAAGATCTCACCCCGTGGGGTCAAAATGATCACAAGAACGGTGAGCAAAAATCCCAGAACCACACGGGGGGACCTAGTGAATGACCTGCAGAGAGCTGGGACCAAAGTAACAAAGCCTACCATCAGTAACACACTACGCCGCCAGGGACTCAAATCCTGCAGTGCAAGATGTGTCCCCCTGCTTAAGCCAGTACATGTCCAGGCCCGTCTGAAGTTTGCTAGAGTGCATTTGGATGATCCAGAAGAGGATTGGGAGAATGTCATATGGTCAGATGAAACTAAAATAGAACTTTTTGGTAAAAACTCAACTCGTTGTGTTTGGAGGACAAAGAATGCTGAGTTGCATCCAAAGAACACCATACCAACTGTGAAGCATGGGGGTGGAAACATCATGCTTTGGGGCTGTTTTTCTGCAAAGGGACCAGGACGACTGATCCGTGTAAAGGAAAGAATGAATGGGGCCATGTATCGTGAGATTTTGAGTGAAAACCTCCTTCCATCAGCAAGGGCATTGAAGATGAAACGTGGCTGGGTCTTTCAGCATGACAATGATCCCAAACACACCGCCCGGGCAACGAAGGAGTGACTTCGTAAGAAGCATTTCAAGGTCCTGGAGTGGTCTAGCCAGTCTCCAGATCTCAACCCCATAAAAAATCTTTGGAGGGAGTTGAAAGTCCGTGTTGCCCAGCGACAGCCCCAAAACATCACTGCTCTAGAGGAGATCTGCATGGAGGAATGGGCCAAAATACCAGCAACAGTGTGTGAAAACCTTGTGAAGACTTACAGAAAACGTTTGACCTGTGTCATTGCCAACAAAGGGTATATAACAAAGTATTGAGAAACTTTTGTTATTGACCAAATACTTATTTTCCACCATAATTTGCAAATAAATTCATTAAAAATCCTACAATGTGATTTTCTGGATTTTATTTTCTCATTTTGTCTGTCATAGTTGACGTGTACCTATGATGCAAATTACAGGCCTCTCTCATCTTTTTAAGTGGGAGAACTTGCACAATTGGTGGCTGACTAAATACTTTTTTCCCCCACTGTATATGTGCTTTCTTGAGCAGGGGGACCTTGCGGGCGCTGCAGGATTTCAGTCCTTCACGGCGTAGTGTGTTGCCAATTGTTTTCTTGGTGACTATGGTCCCAGCTGCCTTGAGATCATTGACAAGATCCTCCCGTGTAGTTCTGGGCTGATTCCTCACCGTTCTCATGATCATTGCAACTCCACGAGGTGAGATCTTGCATGGAGCCCCAGGCCGAGGGAGATTGACAGTGCTTTTGTGTTTCTTCCATTTGCGAATAATCGCACCAACTGTTGTCACCTTCTCACCAAGCTGCTTGGCGATGGTCTTGTAGCCCATTCCAGCCTTGTGTAGGTTTACAACCTTGTCCCTGACATCCTTGGAGAGCTCTTTGGTCTTGGCCATGGTGGAGAGTTTGGAATCTGATTGATTGATTGCTTCTGTGGACAGGTGTCTTTTATACAGGTAACAAGCTGAGATTAGGAGCACTCCCTTTAAGAGTGTATAACAAAGTATTGAGAAACTTTTGTTATTGACCAAATACTTATTTTCCACCAAAATGTGCAAATAAATTCATTAAAAATCCTACAATGTGATTTTCTGGATTTTTTTCTTCTCATTTTGTCTGTCATAGTTGACGTGTACCTATGATGCAAATTACAGGCCTCTCTCATCTTTTTAAGTGGGAGAACTTGCACAATTGGTGGCTGACTAAATACTTTTTTCCCCCACTGTATATTGTATATGCTGAGGACCAGAGGAGGCTGGTGGGAGGAGCTATTCCATCCATTACAATGAGCCTGTCCTCCTATAGCTCCTCCCACCAGCTTTCTCTGCTGAAACCATGGTAACCACGTTCTGGGTAAGTTCTGTTTGACATTAAGGGAATGTTCTCCTAACTCTAACGCCAAAAAATGTTAAATAGGTTCTCATGAGTTTTTTTCCAACATACATAGAATGTTCCCGTAACTAATGGAAAACTGGACACGCAAACATTAGGTGAACATTACGGGTAACATTACAAAAACGTTCTCTCTCCCTAGAGTTGTTAGCTGGGATGGGAAAGGGAGATTGTAATTGGGTAAAGAATAAGCGATAGCTATATACTGTAGCTCAGGACTCTCTCTGCACCCCTAAAACTGGGTCTCTTTTGATTTTGTAAATATTGCACACACACACACACAATCCCACAAAAACTGGGTCCCATATGATTAGTAAATATAGCACGCATACACACATGGTCTGGGTAGAGCCTTATGAGTGTGAAATGAGCAGGATATTTGGAGCAACACCATTGACGTTTAACAGCAGGGTTACAGTAGTGGCGGCCTGCTGAAACTCTGTGTCTGAGCTTCAGAGAGAGGGTCCCAACTGTCTTACACTAACAATATCATATGGGTGATGGGAACTGGTTTGGATGGAGCCATGGCGTGCTGTGTGTGTGTGTGTGTGCGTGCGTGCATGTGTGTGTCTGTATGAACTTGCTTCTGCCTGTGTGTGTCTATGTTTATGCGTGATATGAAAGGGGTTTCGAGTGAGGGAGTGAGATGTTGGGATGTTTAGGATTGGGGTCAACAGGGAGCGAGGACAGACTGTGGGACAGGAAGAGAGCGAGGGGGCACTTGTTGATTTCCTGTTCTACAAATGTCAAACAGCTCACCCATAAGTAACTACCCATTCCTTCTGTAAAAACTGTCCTCCTGTTTATTAGTTGCAACATGCATACGCATGGTGCTAGCAACCCAGCTCATCTGGAGGTGATATATTTAAGCAATAAGGCCTGAGGAGGTGTGGTATATGGCCAATATACCACGGCTAAGGGCTGTTCTTAAGCACGACGCAACGCAGAGTGCCTGGACACAGCCCTTAGCCGTGGTATATTGGCCATATATCACAAACCCCTGAGGAGCCTTATTGCTATTATAAACTGGTTACCAACATAATTAGAGAAGTAAAACTAAATGTTTTGTCATACCCGTGGTATACGGTCTGATATACCATGGCTTTCAGCCAATCAGAATTCAGGGCTTGAACCACCCAGTTTATAATATACCCATTACCCTGGCAACCCTGGTCCTGTGGATCAAAGGTGATGTTTGATGTTATGTAATTTGTCTCCATGGTCTCTCTCACACCCCTCAATCTTTCTCCTTTTACCTCCCCCTCTCTGTTCCTCTCCCTCTCTGTCTCTCTCCCACCCTCCTTCTCTCTCTGTCTCGCTTCTTCATGCTCAGACTGACTTTAATTATCCTATTCCATAGACACTTAAATACCACTGCCTGTTAGTGAGAGAGCATCCGTGTTTGCTTGAGTGCTTGCGTATGTGTTCAGACTATGTAGATTAGGTCAGTGTAGATTTATTGTAGTAGTGTGGTGAAGTGTCAGTAACCGTCTGTTGTGGAAACCCAGAAACAAAGTTTCTTGGTGCTAGGTGTTGATTGGGGCCATAAAGAAGTTCCGCCAATCAGATAACTAAGCTGAACAAGCCCCTCCCTCTCTGGGGGTGTGTCTCTATTGCTATGCCAACTCTGAGTGAACCGCTCAGAACCAGAACCATGAGACAGGTTTACGGTCGATGAAGAGCATTCACCCAAGGCTTTATGTAGAGCAGATGGACTTTTTGGAGAGGGACATTTTTATCTCAGTGTCGCATGCATTGAGAGCTGTGACCTACAATACTACAGGCATGCCTCTTTGGGCTGATTCAGACTCGGCCTCGCTTCCTCGCTCTCTCTCTCTCTCTCTTTCTTTTCACCTCTCTGTCTCTCTCACTCTCTTGACCTCTGTCTGTCTCTCTCTCCCTTTCTCCATCTCTCTGGTTCTATTTCTCTATCTCTCCATCTCTGAAACACACGTGCAAACAAACAGTACACTAAAGCTCTAAGTAAAACGTTTGCCAAACGGCTCCCAGATGGCCTGAGCAGAGCAATGAACATAAACACAAACAGACAGCCAACACTGACTTTAACTGTATCATTTAATCTTGACACAAATCAGCGGATATATGAGAGAGAACACTGAGACCCACACCTACAGGCCGCACTCTGCTCTGACACACACACATGCATGCGTTCGTATTCATGCGCACACAAAAACACACATATACACACACACACACACTCAGTTGCAACCATCTGGAAGGGATACATATCAACACCTGGCATATCTGATCCTGTGTATCTAGTGTTCGATGTTGAGCTTTGGGGGACTATACAGAAGATAACACTGATTATGTGTTGTGTCCAGCGATCACAGGTGCAAACAAGCTACTGTAGATCACTAGCTGTACATGGTCCCTGTCAAATAAACAAATACTATATAAACTATAAATGGACATTTTCGAGGAACTTTGCTTGCGACAGTGATCTATGAGCTATTTACAAAGTAAACAGCATCCTTAAATTAAGCACTTGCTGTTGCTGACCCAAGCACTAACTTCCAGTTCATTGGGAGGAACGAGGTCAGGTCACTCTATATGAGAAACGGTTATGGTCTTCTGTGATGTTCTCTGATGTGTCCTCTATTTGACTGTGTGTCTGTATTTTACATCTCGTGTTCTTAAGCCAATGTTTCCCCAAAGATGGGAACTCTGTCCCTCTGTTATTGGTGATTCCAGGCAGAAATCCAATGTATTCCGGCCTTATGAAGTCAGGGCTCTAAATCTTTTTTGAGTCTTTAATTGTTACACATCGTCTTCTTTGTTCCATGGCTGAGGGAGTAAATCAAAGCCTTAGAAATACAGTTCAGAGACAGTTATACTGTTATTACTGTGTGTGTATATGTCTGCGTGTGCGTCCATGCATTTGTGCGTGTGTGCGTGTGTCTGACATGTTTAGTGATGATGTGGCTGAGAGATTCTGTCCAAATGTGATTTTGATCAAATCCATGATTCTTTCCAGATGGAATCCAAACAACAAGTCAGTCAGTCTCTTCCTGGTCAGTGTACCGGAGGAGCAGCGTTCTGGGAGAGGGAACCCTCTGCACCTCCTCTGGTTTGTTTGCTAGTGGCATGGACCACAGCAAAACACATAAGCCATGTTTCAGTGCAATATAGTGTTATTGATAACAGGGTCTGATTCTGCATCTAGCAATTGATTCCAAGGGAAATGGGACACACAGAAATGTAAATAAGACATTACCACCCACACTCAATTATGGGAGTTTATGATTTGTATATGTATAAGTTACACTATATATACAAAAGTATGTGGACACCCCTTCAAATGAGTGGATTCGGCTATTTCAGCCACACCCGTTGCTGACAAGTGTATAAAATTGAGCACACCGCCATGCAATCTCCATAGACAAACATCGGCAGTAGAATGGTCTTACTGAAGAGCTCAGTGACTCTCAACTTGGCACCGTCATAGGATGCCACCTTTCCAACATGTCAGTTCGTGACATTTCTGCCCTGCTAGAGCTGCCCCGGTCAACTGTAAGTGCTGTTATTGTGAAGTGGAAACGTCTAGGAGCAACAACGGCTCAACTGCAAAGTGGTAGGCCACACAAGCTCACAGAACGGGACCGGTGCTGAAGTGAGTAGCGCGTAAAAATCGTCTGTCCCTGGTACAACACTCACTACCGAGTTCCAAACTGCCTCTGGAAGCAACATCAGCACAAGAACTGTTCATCAGTAGCTTCATGAAATGGGTTTCCATGGGAAAGCAGCCGCACACAAGCCTAAGATCACCATGCGCAATGCCAAGCGTCGGCTGGAGTGGTGTAAAGCTCGCCACCATTGGACACGCGTTCTCTGGAGTGATGAATCACGCTTCACCATCTGGCAGTCCGACGGACGAATCTGGGTTTGGCGGATGCCAGGAGAACGCTACCTGCCCTAATGCATAGTGCTAACTGTAAAGTTTGGTGGAGGAGGAATAATGGTCTGGGGCTGTTTTTTATGGTTCGGGCTAGGCCCCTTAGTTTCAGTGAAGGGAAATCTTAACGCTACAGCATACAATGACATTCTAGATGATTCTGTGCGTCCAACTTTGTGGCAACAGTTTGGGAAAGGCCCTTCCCTGTTTCAGCATGACAATGCCCCCGTGCACAAAGCGAGGTCCAAGAACTTGACTGGCCTGCACAGAGCCCTGACCTCAATCCCATCAAACACCTTTGGGATGAATTAGAATGACGACTGGGAACCAGGCCTAATCTCCCAACATCAGTGCCCGACCTCACTAATGCTCTTGTGGCTGAATGGAAACAAGTCCCAGCAGCAATGTTCCAACATCTAGTGGAAAGCCTTCCCAGAAGAGTGGAGGATGTTATAGCAGCAAAGGAGGGACAAACTCCATATTAATGCCCATGATTTTGGAATGTGATGTTCGATGAGCAAATGTCCACATACATTTGGTAATGTAGTGTTTGTATACTGTGTGTGTGTGTGTATCAGGTCGCCGTTGCTCCTCTGTCTGTTCCACCATCCCTCTACCATAATATCCCTTATTCCCAGTAGGCCTTTACCCTGCTCCTGTCCCCCTCTCTCTCTTTTCCCCTCGCTCCTCTGGAGTCTTTCATGACTTAAAAATCTATTATCCCCATGTTTGGGAACTGTGGTCATTTCACGCTCTCTCACAGTGCTCTGTGGTTTCGTCGTGGGCTCTGATGGCGATTTAAATCTCTAATGGCCACTCCGGAGGAATTCTGGGATTTTGGGCGGATAGACCCTAATTCCCACAATCCTTTTCCTCATGGTTCCTGATTCCCCGATTTGATCCATGCTTCATCCATGTCTTGTCCGTGTTTTATTACAGCGGCTTTCATCGCGGAGACAAAGGCAGTGGCTTGAGAGTGAGATTACAGAGCCTGGGCCCCACTAACCATAATGCTCTGTGTGTGTACTGTGTGTTGATTGTTCAGCCAGAAGTCAGAACTCTATGTACTCTATGGTGTGACATTAATATAATATACACAAACTCCTACACACACACACACACACACACACACACACTCAGACACACACTCATGCACGCACGCATACACATTCTCTCACTCACATATCTCTGAATTCATTGTCCTTTGAGAAGTGAAACCACTGAATTAAATAGAACACGTATCTCTTTAAGTGACACAAAGATTAATCCATAAAGATAATGAACCCCTCTCCTCTGGGTCATATAGCTACAGTGCTACAGTGCCCCCTCAGAACGGGAAGGCACTTCCCCGTGCTTCGACTTTCTTTCAAGCCGCCTCACACGTCCGCCTGTGCATTTCGATGGCCTCATGGCCGCCATCCCACTTCTGACACCAATGTAGCGAACGGTGGGGCAGGGAAGCAAACCCGGTTCACTGGCATGAAAGGCAGACTACATTCGCATCGTGCCAATAGGGTTAACCCACTTGGTGGGAATTGTAACGATTGCTACAATATAACATAAACACACACACACACTCAGACACACACTCATGCACACACACACACACACTCCCTCACTCACATATCTCTGAATTCATTGTCCTTTGAGAAGTGAAACCACAGAATTAAATAGAACACATCTCTATGGGTGACACACAAATTCATCCATAAAGATAATGAACCCCTGTCCTCTATATATTATTCATATACCATCTTAGACATGTACAGTACATTAGGGTAGATGAGTCATTCTGATTGAACAGCTTCAGTTAATATTTGATGCTCATCTTGAATAAGTAATCTCAGAGTCAAATGATCTGTCATCTCCTAACTGGTCTCTTAGGGGCTGTGGCTCATGGTGTTCATATGAAGTAATCATATCATATCTGACTAAGTACAGCTGGGTAAATCAGTCCTCCTTTTATTTGATTTATTTCACCTTTATTTAACCAGGTAAGCCAGTTGAGAACAGGTTCTCATTTACAACTGCGACCTGGCCAAGATAAAGCAAAGCAGTGCGATAAAAACAACAACACAGAGTTAAATATGGGGTAAAACAAAACAAAGTCAAAAATACAACAGAAAATAGAAAATATATATACAGTGTGTGCAAATGTAGCAAGTTATGGAGGTAAGGCAATAAATAGGCCATAGTGCAAAATAATTACAATTAGTATTAACACTGGAATGATAGATGTGCAAGAGATGATGTGCAAATAGAGACACTGGGGTGCAAATTAGCAAAATAAATAACAATATGGGGATGAGGTAGTTGGGTGGGCTAATTTCAGATGGGCTGTGTACAGGTGCAGTGATCGGTAAGGTGCTCTGACAACTGATGCTTAAAGTTAGTGAGGGAGATAAGAGTCTCCAGCTTCAGAGATTTTTGCAGTTCGTTCCAGTCATTTGCAGCAGAGAACTGGAAGGAATGGCGGCCAAAGGAGGTGTTGGCTTTGGGGATGACCAGTGAGATATACCTGCTGGAGCGCATACTACGGGTGGGTGTTGCTATGGTGACCAATGAGCTAAGATAAGGCCAGGATTTGCCTAGCAGTGATTTATAGATGGCCTGGAGCCAGTGGGTTTGGCGACGAATATGTAGTGAGGACCAGCCAACAAGAGCGTACAGGTCACAGTGGTGGGTAGTATATGGGGCTTTGGTGACAAAACGGATGGCACTGTGATACACTACATCCAATTTGCTGAGTAGAGTGTTGGAGGCTATTTTGTAAATGACATCGCCAAAGTCAAGGATCGGTAAGATAGTCAGTTTTACGAGGGCATGTTTGGCAGCATGAGTGAAGGAGGCTTTGTTGTGAAATAGGAAGCCGATTCTGGATTTAACTTTGGATTGGAGATGCTTAATGTGAGTCTGGAAGGAGAGTTTACAGTCTAACCAGAGACCTAGGTATTTGTAGTTGTCCACATACTCTAGGTCAGACCCGTCGAGAGTAGTGATTCTAGTCGGGTGGGCAGGTGCCAGCAGCGTTCGATTGAAGAGCATGCATTTAGTTTTACTTGTGTTTAAGAGCAGTTGGAGACTATGGAAGGAGTGTTGTATGGCATTGAAGCTCGTTTGGAGGTTTGTTAACACAGTGTCCAATGAAGGGCCAGATGTATACAAAATGGTGTCGTCTACGTAGAGGTGGATCTGAGAATCACCAGCAGCAAGAGCGACATCATTGATATACACAGAGAAAATAGTCGGCCCAAGAATTAAACCCTGTGGCACCCCCATAGAGACTGCCATAGGTTCAGACAACAGGCCCTCCGATTTGACACATTGAACTCTATCTGAGAAGTAGTTGCTTAACCAGGCGAGGCAGTCATTTGAGATACCAAGGCTATTTAGTCTGCCAATAAGAATGCAGTGGTTGACAGAGTCGAAAGCCTTGGCCAGGTTGATGAAGACGGCTGCACAGTACTGTCTATTATCGATCGTGGTTATAATATCATTTAGGACCTTGAGCGTGGCTGAGGTGCACCCATGACCAGCTCGGAAACCGGATTGCATAGCGGAGAAGGTACGGTGTGATTCTAAATGGTCGGTGATCTGTTTGTTAACTTGGCTTTCAAAAACTTTCGAAAGGCAGGGCAGGATGGATATAGGTCTGTAACAGTTTGGATCTAGAGTGTCACCCCCTTTGAAGAGGGGGATGACCACGGCAGCTTTCCAATCTCTGGGGACCTCAGACGTTACGAAAGAGAGGTTGAACAGGCTAGTAATAGGGGTTGCGACAATTTCGGCTGCTACTTTTAGAAAGAAAGGGTCCAGATTGTCTAGCCCAGATGATTTGTAGGGGTCCAGATTTTGCAGCTCTTTCAGAACAGAAGCGGGGGGGGGGGCATGGGCAAGTTGCAGTGGAGGGTGCAGAGCTGGTGACCGGGGTAGTGGTAGCCAGGTGGAAAGCATGGCCAACCGTAGCAAAATGCTTGTTAAAATTCTCGATTATTGTAGCTTTATCAGTGGTGATAGTGTTTCCTAGCCTCAGTGCAGTGGGCAGCTGGGAGGAGGTGTTCTTATTCTCCATGGACTTTACAGTGTCCCAAAACTTTTTGGAGTTAGTGCTACAGGATGCAAATTTCTGTTTGAAAAAGCTAGCCTTTGCTTTACTAACTGCTTGTGTATATTGGTTCCTAACTTCCCTGAAAAGTTGCATATCACGGAGGCTATTCGATGCTAATGCAGTACGCCACAGGATGTTTTTGTGCTGGTCAAGGGCAGTCAAATCTGAGGAGATCAAGGGGCTATATCAGTTCTTAGTTCTACATTTTTGAATGGGGCATGCTTATTTAAGATTGAGAGGAAAGCACTTTTAAAGAACAACCAAGCATCCTCTACTGACGGAATGAGATCGATATCCATCCAGGATACCCGGGCCAGGTCAATTAGGAAGGCCTGCTCGCTAAAGTGTTTTAGGGAGCGTTTGACAGTGATGAGGGGTGGTCGTTTGACCGCGGACCCGTTAGGGACGCAGGCAATAAGGCAGTGATCGCTGAGATCCTGGTTGAAGACAGCGGAGGTGTATTTAGAGGGTAAGTTAGTCAGGATGATATCTATAAGGGTGCCCATGTTTACGGATTTAGGGTTGTACCTGGTAGGTTCCTTGATCATTTGTGTGAGAATGAGGGCATCTAGTTTGGATTGTAGGATGGCCGGGGTGTTAAGCATATCCCAGTTTAGGTCACCAAGCAGTACGAACTCTGAGGATAGATGGGGGGCAATCAATTCACAATTCGCATTATGTACAGACAAGGATATGGGGGGGGGGGGGGGGGGGGTGGAACAAAGGAGCTATTTGAGAGGGGCTTGGGGCTTTACAGTGAAATTGTGTAATAAGAACTAACTGGAACAGCAATAGGCAATGCATATTGACATGGGAGAGAGGCATAAAGTAATCACAGGTGTTATTCGAGAGAGCTAAGACAACAACTGGTAATGGCGATGAAAGTTTGGGCTAAGGCTAAACAGATAAACAGGACAGGGTACCGTGTAAATGTGATAGGGAAATATGTACGAAAAATAAAAAAAAAATTACAAAAAACAGGCTATTTACACGGACACACACATTGTACACGGCCGCACTGCTGTGCCATCTTGGATACCACCTGCCCAAGGAGAGGATGTGGTGGTTCTCTTCTTATCAGCAAAGAGAAACATTTAGATGGCTCATTTGGGGTGTGTGTGCGTGCGTGTGTTTGTGTTCTTTTCATGTTTGGATCCTGACTGTTTGGCGTGGTCGTTTGGATAATGGCAGTGTCATCAAAGTGCAGGATATGTGTGTGTTTGTTCATGCGTGTGTTTGTGTGTGTGCGTGTCTTTGTATTATGTTTTTGAGTGTGATGTTTAAGGGTGTGACTTTTCAGCAGGCAGGGAGAGACCGCAAGCTCCATCAGCATGCTGTTAGCTAGTACTATGCAGCAAGATACACTCACCAGCCAGTTTATTAGGTACACCAACCCGTTCACGAAAATGGATCGCTCCTACAGACAGTGAGTCACGTGGCATTCAGTTACTGTTCGATTGAACATTAGAATGGGCAAAACGAGGCACACAGGATCTAGTATCTCAGAAACGGCCGCCCTCCTGGGCTTTTCACGCACTACAGTGTCTAGGGTTTACCGGGAATGGTGCGACAAACAAAAAACATCCAGTCAGCAGCACTCCCGTGGGCAAAAACAGCTCGTTGATGAGAGAGATCGAAGTAGAATGGCAATAATCATGGATGCTAACAGGCAGGCCACAAAGAGACAAATAATGGCGTAGTACAAGAGTGGTTTGCAGAACGGCAACTCGGAACGCACAACTCGTCGATCCTTGTCACGGATGGGCTATTGCAGCAGACGACCACACCAAGTTCCACTTCTGTGGGGAATGTTTTCCTGGCACACGTTAGGTCCAATGATAGTAATTGAGCAACGATTGAACACCACAGCGTATCTAAACATTGTTGCTGACCAAACCCAATTGAGCATCTTTGGGCTGTTCGCAGCATGAATGTACCACCTTTCAATCTGCAGCAACTGCGTGATGCCATCGCGTCAGCATGGACCAACATCCCTGTGGAATGTTTCTGACAAAGGGGGGTCCGATCCGGTACTAGGTTGGTGTACCTAATAAACTGGCCAGTGAGTGTATAACTTCAACATTCACATGGTAGGAAAGTTCCATCTTTATCACTGTTTCCTACCCACTCTAACCCCCTGCTTTCCATCTTTCTCTCTCCCTCTTTCTCAACCCCCCCATCCCCCTGCTCTCTCTCTGCTCTCCATCTCTTCTCCCTCTTTCTCGCTGCCTCCCCTCTCTTCCCCCTCAGGACACAGTATGACCCTGTCAGCACTCCCACACTCGCAGCCCATGTGTGAAACCTGCATGTGCTTAACACTTCCAATCTATACAAGAACAGTGTGAGTTCACAGTGTGTGTATGTGCTACAGCGCCTAGTTAAAGTCTACCCACCCCTTCGAGAGTCTTTCCATTTTGCTGCCTTAAAATTATATTTAAAAAAGAGA
This sequence comes from Coregonus lavaretus, assembly GCF_964263955.1. Classification (NCBI taxonomy): domain Eukaryota; kingdom Metazoa; phylum Chordata; class Actinopteri; order Salmoniformes; family Salmonidae; genus Coregonus; species Coregonus lavaretus. The sequence goes on along the minus strand of NC_139992.1, from coordinate 36,180,129 downwards.
TTACATTAGATTTTTATTCCTGCAGATCTACACAACCGACTCCACATCTTCAAAGTGAAAGAAAGTTATAGAACATTTTCCTAATTCATTTTTCAAAAATTATTGCGTATGTCTTCACACGCCAGAGTTAATACTTAGTGGAAGCACCTTTGGCAGCCATTACAGCTGTGAATAATTTTGAATAATATTCTACCAACTTTGCACAACTATTAGGGTGTGAATGGAATGTGTTTAATTATGCACTAATGGAATTATTTAGATATAAATCAACAGTTATGTGATGGCTGGGGATGAATCAGTCATTCACTGTTTAGAGACAGACTCATTCTCTTTCTATAGCTCTGTCTCTTTCCATCCCTTCCTCTCTCTCCCTCCCTTATATGGAACAGTTGTGGAGTGGCGTGAGGTAAAGGAATGTATGGTAATCTAACTACATATAGGCAATATAGGCAGACGAGAGACAAAGTGTGTGTGTTTGCATGTGTCTGTGTGGTCCAGCTTCCCTCTCAACCTTGTGAAAAGGGTCTGGTGTGACTCTGATATACGAGTGTGTTTACAGAGAATCCCTCAATGCCCCTGGTGATCTGAGAGCCAGTTATGACCATGACTGGTGAAGGGGTTCAGGCTGACCCCTCCGTATCTGACCCCCTCATATCAGAGTTTACTAGGACAGGGCAGGGAGAGCGTGAGATAGTGGACATTGGAAAGCCCTCTTATTGGGTCATCTACAGTACCTCAAAGAGAGTCTAAACATTGTCAATGCTAGTAGGGCAATGGGGAACTCCCTACGAAGACAGCCAGATTGCTCACCTCTTTCCCTCTCTGAAGTCCCTGCATCCATCCATCTCTCTCTTGCTGATCTCCCTCCATCCTTCATTCTCTTCCTCTTTTAATTTCCTGTGGGCTTGTCTCCTGTAATGGACTGTACTCATTTATGTTTCCTTCATCTAATGTTGATATAGTCACTGGAGCTCGGACAGATTTATTTTATCACCTCTGTAAGGCTTGGGAATCAGCTTCTGTGTGTGTTGTGTGCGTGTATATCAGTGTATTTTTTTAAGGCTCGCTGCCATAGAACAACCTGTTTTCCAAGGCATGCAAAAGTGCAATCTATAGTCTGTATGAACTCAGGAGAGCGGAAAGGAGTGAATGAAAGAGAGAGAATGAGAGAGGGAGATTGAGAGAGGGAGATTGAGAGAATGAGAGAGGGAGATTGAGAGAGGGAGATTGAGAGAATGAGAGAGGGAGATTGAGAGAGGGAGATTGAGAGAGGGAGATTGACAAAAGAAGGAGAGAAAAAGATGAGAGAGAGATCAGGACTGCTGCTATGGGGCACAGTGACAGGAAGGAGGGGGACCGTTAATGAGGTTACACACTGGAAACAGGAAACGAGCAGACTGTGTGAGTGAGGGGTAGATAAACTGTCTGTGATCAGACCAACTGCCTTTAATTCTGTTAGGACTGCTGTTAGCTCCAGGCAAAGAAAATGGTTCCACGACAATAGCTCTTCACTGAACCCTTTCGGAATCTAACCCCGGAACTCGGTGGGGACATGTTCCCATGTTTTGAGCGAGTTTCTCTCAGTTCATTTCAGGTAGCTCTATGCTTGTCTCCTTTAATCATATCATCCCCTTTGGCCCTCCTTATCTACATCATTCTTGGGTGGCCAACCTTTTTCTATCCCTGTGGATCCAGAGTAATGTCTGTCTAGTAGTTATACTGGAATGGGATTTCCTCAGAGGGAGAGAGAGAGAGAAAGAAGGCTGTTTATGTACATGTTCTTATGTACAAATACACAGATAAGCTTCATGCACAGATAAGCTTGGACAGGAAATTATAGATCGAAAACAGACCATCAAAGCTCAAAATGCCTCTAACCATCAACAACAGATCCACAACTCTATATATCAGTCAAATACATACATCCCCTAATATGCTGCTCTGTACTCATATCTACAGACAGTGACAGACACACTGCTTTAAGCTAAACACACCAGAAACACAGGATGCGATCCAAAAACGGCACCCTACTCCCTATATGGTGCACTACTTTTGGCAAGGGCCCAAGTGCACTATGTAGGGAATAGGGTGCTATTTGGGACTGAACCACAGTCTATATATCTTTCAGATCTGGTAAATGAGGATTGTGTAACATGGACATGGTCCTCTCCTCCCTCTGTCCCTGGCTAACCTAATAGAGCTGGGCCTGTGGCTGGCTTAAGTGATGTGATGAGGGCACTTACTGCCTGGTTAGTCTGAACAGTTCTCAGGGGCTTCGACTAGCCTCATGGGGAGAGATACAGGGCGTTTCTAAGATTTGTTTAATGGGGTGGCTAAGCGGGGACCAAGAACCAGTCATTGGTGGCCATGGGAAATCAGCTAATTGTATCACAAATAGCGTTGAAAATTGGCTTAAACAATTATGCATTGTATTGAATAACTGTTTCAACTGTTTATTTGTATCTGCCTCTTAACCGCTAGGCTACCTGTTAACCTTTTTATTGGATTTTCAACATTGCAGAACTAATTTTATTTTTGTAAACCAACGTTTACAATTTCAATTTAGAAAAAAAAAGACAAATGGCATTGACAAAACAGTTTTGAAAACATAGCTTGCCCAAGAAAAGTGGTCTCTTGGCACAACTTACCCCTGATATGGGGTAAGTTGAACATAGGGACAGGGTAAGTTGAGCCTCCTTGGGGTTAGTGGGTGATGGTGTCCTGTGACAGTGGGTGATGGTGCTGGTAGGTCAACGTTTAATTAATGGAATGGCGGAGTGTGCCGTTTAAGATTCATTCATATTCCATTCACCCAGTTCAGTGTAACATCGATAGGTTTACGCTACGACATGATACTCTAATTTTCCCTATACCAATCTATGAATGAAAGTTTACAACGTAGGTGAACACCGGTCGAGAGAAAGATTTGAGGTGACAGACAGTGACACATGGACAGACAGTGACACATTCAATACCGCCTTGCACACACTTGCCTGCATCTAGCTGATCTAGGGTGTAATCATTAGTCCAACAGTTTCAAACAAGAGTTTCTATTGGACAAATTCAGGTATGTTTATCCCCGTTTTGTTCCGTTTGCTTCCGTTTTAAGAAAAGTTTTTCAACAGAATCGGCAGAATGAATACACCTTTGATCACACGTAAACAGTTCACTTTCATAGCTACATACAAACAGCTTGTTGTATTCCTTCTCACATCTATGCATTATTTTCCTCTCACCTTTTCCCTTCCCTTGTGGACTTCAATGCACAACACATCAGCTGTCTGTGACCAGAATAAAAAACCTTTCCAAGCCAAACCTTCATATCATAACCGATACACACAGCCTACATCGTTGTCACCATATTAGCTAAAGTAACGTCATAGTCAACATAGCTAATAGAACTAACGCGTTATTAAACCCGCTACAATCATGCAGTACAGCGTACAGTCAGTAAGCAGTTTAGCAGTTATATCGGCGGTCCCAGGTGGCAATAAATTAGTAAAACCTAAAGCTTACCTTGACTTGAAAGAGTTCCAGTGTTGGATAGTCATAGCCAGCTAGCTAACATAGCATCCCTCTGTTTGGGCCGGGTGTTTGAGTAGGCTAAATTAGCTAGCTGTATGTGCTAGATATGTAAGTGAAAGTGAAAAGAAAATGACGAAATATAGCTAGCTCTCTCTCTCACTCCTCCTTCAACTATTGTCTTTCTCTCTCTTTGAGTCTACTACTCACCACATTTTATGCATTGCAGTGCTAGCAGTTAATTATCGGATCCTTTGATTGGGTGGACAACATGTCACTTCATGCTACAACAGCTCTGGAGGATGTCCTCCGGAAGTTGTCATAATTACTGTGTAAGTCTATGGAAGGGGGTGAGAACCATGAGCCTCCTATGTTTTGTATTGAAGTCAATGTACCCAGAGGAGGACGGAAGCTAGCTGTCCTCTGGCTAAACCATGGTGCTACCCTACAGATTGCTGTTGAGGCTACTGTAGACTTTCATTGCAAAACAGTGTGTTTTAATCAATTATTTGGTGACATGTTAATATATTTTGTATAGTTATATCTAAAAATGATAACTTTTTAATGTTTCACTATTTTTATGAAATTCACTGAGGAGGATGGTCCTCTTCTGAGGAGCCTCCACTGATTCAGATCTAGATCTCTCTGTTCAACATCACTTACCCTTCCATTGCTTGATCATTTGTCTGGGACTGGGACATTGTTTAGTAGTGCAAATTCGTAGGAAAGTTCTCTGCATTTCAAGCCCATGAAACTGGACTGCGAGATACGTGATATGTTAAGCAAGCTCAGACTCCATGTCATCAGATAAGACCTTGTGTGCCTCTGCTACTCTATCATAGCCTCTCTTTTGCACAGATACATGTTATGTTTGTCAATGTACCTCTTCAGTGTCATTCCGTCTATTTTTTCATCCCTTGCTACTGCTCTAATGGACTTCTTCCCTTATCTTACTTCCTTGGCTGCTCTCTCAAGAACCTCAAGGGGGGCCAGACCCCTGCTAATTTTATGTTTGTGTGACGCACACAAATATATATATACAGTACCAGTCAAAAGTTTGGACACACCTACTCATTCAAGGGTTTTTCTTTATTTTTACTATTTTCTACATTGTATGAAATAACACATATGGAACCATGTAGTAACCACAAAAGTGTTAAACAAATAGCCACCCTTTGCCTTGATGACAACTTTGCACACTCTTGGCATTCTCTCAACCAGCTTCACCTGGAATGCTTTTCCAACAGTCTTGAAGGAGTTCCCACATATGCTGAGCACTTGTTGGCTGCTTTTCCTTCACTCTGCCGTTCCGACTCATCCCAAACCATTTCAATTGGGTTGAGGTTGGGGGATTGTGGAGGCCAGGTCATCTGATGCAGCACTCCATCACTCTCATTCTTGGTAAAATAGCCCTTACACAGCCTGGAAGTGTGGTGGGTCATTGTCCTGTTGAAAAACAAATGATAGTCCCACTAAGCCCAAACCAGATGGGATGGCGTATCGCTGCAGAATGATGTGGTAGCCATGCTGGTTAAGTGTGCCTTGAATTCTAAATAAATCACAGACAGTATCACCAGCAAAGCACCCCCACACCATGACACCTCCTCCTCCATGCTTTACGGTGGAAACTACACATGCGGAGATCATCCGTTCACCCACACCACGTGTCTGTTACTTGAACTCTGTGAAGCATTTATTTGGGCTGCAATTTCTGAGGCTGGTAACTCTAATGAACGTATGCTCTGCAGCAGAGGTAACTCTGGGTCTTCCTTTCCTGTGGCGGTCCTCATGAGAGCCAGTATCATCATAGCGCTTGATGGTTTTTGCGACTGCACTTGAAGAAACTTTCAAAGTTCTTGACATTTTCTGTTTTGACTGACCTTCATGTCTTAAAGTAATGATGGACTGTCATTTCTCTTTGCTTATTTGAGCTGTTCTTGCCATAATATGGACTTGGTCTTTTACCAAATAGGGCTATCTTCTGTATAGCACCCCTACCTTGTCACAACAGCTGATTGGCTCAAACGCATTAAGAAGGAAAGAAATTCCACAAATTAACTTTTAAGAAGGCACACCTGTTAATTGAAATGCATTCCAGGTGACTACCTCATGAAGCTGGTTGAGAGAATGACAAGAGTGTGCAAAGCTGTCATCAAGGCAAAGGGTGGCTATTTGAAGAATCTCAAATATAAAATACATTTTGATTTGTTTAACACTTTTTTGGTTACTACATGATTCCATATGTGTTATTTCATACTTTTGATGTCTTCACTATTATTCTACATTTTAGTCATTTAGCAGACACTCTTATCCAGAGCGACTTACAGTTAGTGAGTGCATACATTTTCCTACTGGCCCCCCATGGGAAACGAACCCACAACACTGGCATGGCAAGCGCCATGCTCTACCAACTGAGCTACAGGGGACAATATAATCTACAATGTAGAAAATAGTAAAAGATAAATAATAACCCTTGAATGAGTAGGTGTGTCCAAACTTTTGACTGGTAGTGTATATGGTCATATTTGTGATGTTTAATTTAGTTTGTTATTTTATGGAGCCATCCCCTGTTTACTGCCGCTAGGGGGAGCTGTGACGTCAATGGTCAGCATTAGTGAGATCGTGAGGTTTTTTCTTCAATCTTGGAGAATGCCTACTACTGAACACTACTAAGGTTTCTCCGTCTCATCATTTCACCCTGTTAATTCAAGTATGTAATGTGCAAAAGTGCAATATGAGACTCAAAATATTGAGATAACATGGTTAACTACATAGTCCATGAGTTTGGTGATGTTTCAAGGGAATTTAAAGGAGTTTTAACCGAGTGAAAAACAGTTTGGTATTTTCCCCATTGTAAGTAATGGATGTTGGCTAGGTTGCTAATGGTTTAAGTGTAAGAGAAGGGATTAACTTTTCATACTTTTTTTCAACAATGTTTTATATCCTATTTGTTTTATTTTCTATGAATGAAGGCTCAGTTTATTCAGGTAATACAGTATATGTTAATATGTGATGTCACCATAAAATGTGTTAAATTGTTAATATTTGTATGGAAATAGCGTTTAACAGTTTGCTAGCTTTATGCTAACCAAATTTAGCTTGGCTAAGCGCTATTGTTCAACCCCTATTGGACACTTTTTTCACCTTCCAATATTTAATGGTTTGAACTTGAATATGGCAACTTTCAAGATGAATTAAACAACAACAAAATATGTGTCAATACATTTTGTACGTAAAGGCTCTCCAAACCTGTTTTTTTATGAGTCATACATACTTTCCTAACCTTAAAATATGCCTAAATAATCTACAAGATCAGAGTATTTTTAAACCAGTTGGTGCCGAAACGGAGACAAATATGCATATATTTAGATGGCTTCCTTTCATTGATCACTAATATTCTGAAGCCGTTCTTTCGATGTATTCTATTGAGTCTAGCAACAAAATTAAAAGGTACACTGTATTTAAAGGGATGGCTTAAGATAAATGTACTGAAAACTCTATTGAATGAAAACTCCACGAGTAAATCTGTTGGAAAATCTGTTGGCCAGCAAGTGGGAGGGTTTTCAGCGGTTGAATAAAATGTATTCAGACTGTGGAAGGGAACCATGCCTGCAAAGCCGGTTACACACCTGCATAAGGTAAGTCTGAATACCAACTACTGAGAAGTGCGTAGTAATGGCATGCGTAGGAAAACCGTACATTTCATAAGTCTGAATCGGCGCCATTATGCATAAAACGGACAAAATGTAATCAACATTTATAAGGGGTATGGTGGCCAACTTACCCCATGGACATTGGCTCAACTTACCCCAAGGCAAACATTTTGACTATATTAGCCCACACAGCTACAAGGATGCACTTTCATGCTAGGTTTAGGACCTCATATTGTAGCTTATAGAGACCCCAACTGATGTATAGAACAATCTTAAAACTATATACTTTGGTTTAGATACAAGCATCATGAAACATAACACAAAATCATTTGACTTTGTGAAAATCAGTGTTTTGGATCTAACTTGGTTACCACCAGTGTTGGGGAACTACATTTTTACATTTTAGTCATTTAGCAGACGCTCTTATCCAGAGCGACTTACAGTTAGTGAGTGCATACATTTTTCATACTTGCCCCCCGTGGGAATTGAACCCACAACCCTGGCGTTGCAAGCGCCATGCTCTACTAACTGAGCTACACGGTCATTTAATTACATTTTGCAGTAGCTTGGTGGTAGTTGAACTAAATTCAAATCTAGGTAGTGTTTTCAGTACTTAATTACTATTTTTGCCATGTAGCAGTGCAGCTAACTACTGGAACTACACACTTTTTTTTAGCAAAAATAAAATATGGGTGAAGTAGGCAATAATGTATTTTTCAGAATCAGACCTGCCTAATTCTCACTTGAAACATAGTTTTTGTGTTTAATAGGCTACGTTTCACATTCTGTTAACATATGACCCCACAAAGTAGTTTGGATGTAGTGAACTACTTTTTAAAAGTAACTATAGTTAAGTAAACCGTTTTTGTTAACAGTAGCTTTAGTGTAGCCGAACTTCTTCCAGTGTGAAGTAATTGGTAGCATGAAGTTGGTACTATATTTTCAGAGTAGCTTTCCCAAAACTGGTTACCACTTTTTCCATGTGGTTTCTTCCTTCAGACTCCATGAAATGATGACCTCTTCCTAAATATTTGGTCACATAATTAATTTTGTGTATAGTTTCCTCGAAACAAGGGGTGGTTCGACGAACGCTTTGGCTCAACTTACCCCACTCTCCCCTACAGCTTAGCTAGCATAAAGCCTGGGCAGCAATTTTTCAACTAACCTGGCGATAACATTACTTCCTCTCAACCTGGAAGTTACCGGTGTCTTCATCTCCCATCGATAGTTACAGGTGGAACGTAAGAATTTTGAAAATGCTCTTATTAAATTAAATACATTTTTGCTCCATGAGGTAATCCAATTCATGTAAATAAATTATAGTGAGTGAGAAGCAGAGACTCTCTGATTGGATGAGATGTCCGCCGATGTCATCAGTGCGGGTTTGTTTGCATGAACACCATGGTAACAGCATACAGCTATATTACTCATAGCCTATATGACTGACTATGAACTGATTCCTGCAGATGAGCATATGCTCTTAACCTCTCAACCAGGCCCAATATGATTGTTCTCTATCCGTAAAGGGCCTGTGAGGGTGCAGGCTTTTATTCCAGCCCAGTAGCATGACGAGTCTGAAGGGCTTTGAACCTGATCATGTATACCCCTCCTACAGTATCATATCCTCTATCCCTAACTTATCAAGCTTGATATGGGAGACCACTAGTGCCAATACAACACCATGCCTTCCAGTGGAGTTCTGACATATTATTTAAAGGGTAATTCTAAAACTTTCCAACCTCATATTCATTATCTCTACCACCAAACCATGTATTCTATTCTCTATATATAAAAAAAACTATTATATTCTATAAAGAGCTCGTCATGAGGACGTATGAATGGAGTAACTAGCAGGACTCTACTGCCATCTGGTGGCAGCAGGCAGCAGGGCCATATGCAAGACTGCATCCTGAAGAGGGTTCTTTTTTTTTTTTTTTTTTCATTTTTTGGTCATTTAGCAGACGCTCTTATCCAGAGCGACTTACAGGAGCAATTAGGGTTAAGTGCCTTGCTCAAGGGCACATCGACAGATTTTTCACCTAGTCGGCTCGGGGATTAGAACCAGCGACCTTTCGGTTACTGGCACTATGCTCTTAACCACTAAGCTACCTGCCGCCCTGTTCTGTATGCATCAGTATGCATCAACACACAGTGGAATGAGCAGGTCCTGGAGGCAGTTGCGATTTTAGCATGTAAATCTTGGTGGGGCAAACTCAAAACAAAAATGTTTTATGCATGGCAGCAAAGCCACTACACAACACTACACAATACATTAATTGCACTATAACGGTGACAAACGGTGCCCACAAACTGTTAGGGTCTACATAAAGCTGTCCCAACAGCAGAGCTTTCTTTTCAGCACCATGGAGTGAATCCTTATCACCTGGCTATCAGCGGAGCCTTGTCTGGCAGCGAAACAGTTCATTCATTCAGCCTCATTTACTGCCTTTAAAAAAAAAAACATAGCTGATATGGTTGACTTGCTTAAACAAATGTGGTTTCTACTGACAATTGAGATGTACAAACTATGGCATAAGAGAACGATGAGCGGATAAGAGGCAATCCGTAGTTTCGATGAAAACATTAATGAGCGAGCTAAGACGGACTTAGTCAATATACTATTTGTTCAGCACTTTTGAAATGTACAGCGACAGAATTCAGAACATGGGCCATTCTTACAGTATTCTCCCTGTACACAAAGTCAGAATCGTAGGATAAATAAAGGGGGCATATAAGCAGACAATGAAAGCTCTTACAATATTTGATAATGACATTTCTCTAAAACTGACTATAGGCTACATGTGCACCACCAAGTCAGAACAGTAGGCTAAGTTACAGTTGAAGTCGGAAGTTTACATACACTTAGGCTGGATTCATTAAAACTCATTTTTCAACCACTCCACAAATTTCTTGTTAACAAACTATAGTTTTGGCAAGTCGGATAGGACATCCACTTTGTGCATGACACAAGTAATTTTTCCAACAAATGTTCACAGACAGATTATTTCACTTATAATTCACTGTATCGCAATTCCAGTGGGTCAGAAGTTTACATACACTATGTTGACTGTGCCTTTAAACAGCTTGGAAAATTCCAGAAAATTATGTCATGGCTTTAGAAGCTTCTGATAGGCTAATTGACAACATTTGACTCAATTGGAGATGTACCTGTGGATTTATTTCAAGGCCTACCTTCAAACTCAGTGTCACTTTGCTTGACATCATGGGAAAATCAAAAGAAATCAGCCAAGACCTCAGAAAAAAAATTGTAGACCTCCACATGTCTGGTTCATCCTTGGGAGCAATTTCCAAACGCCTGAAGATACCACGTTCATCTGTACAAACAATAGTACGCAAGTATAAACACCATGGGACCACGCAGCTGTCATACCGCTCAGGAAGCAGACGCGTTCGGTCTCCTAGAGATTAACGTACTTTGGTGCGAAAAGTGCATATCAATCCCAGAACAACAGCAAAGGACCCTGTGAAGATGCTGGAGGAAACAGGTACAAAAGTATCTATATCCACAGTAAAACAAGTCCTATATCGACATAACCTGAAAGGCCGCTCAGCAAGGAAGAAGCCACTGCTCCAAAACCGCCATAAAAAAGCCAGACTACGGTTTGCAACTGCACATTGGGACAAAGATCATACTTTTTGGAGAAATGTCCTCTGGTCTGATGAAACACAAATAGAACTGTTTGGCCATAATGACCATCGTTATGTTTGGAGGAAAAAGGGGGTCCTTGCAAGCCCAAGAACACCATCCCAACCATGAAGCACGGGGGTGGCAGCATCATGCTGTGGGGGTGCTTTGCTTCAGGAGGGACTGGTGCACTTCACAAAATAGATGGCATCATGAGGAAGGAAAATGATGTGGATATATTGAAGCAACATCTCAAGACATCAGTCAGGAAGTTAAAGCTTGGTCGCAAATGGGTCTTGCAAATGGACAATGACCCCAAGCATACTTCCAAAGTTGTGGCAAAATGGCTTAAGGACAACAAAGTCAAGGTATTGGAGTGGCCATCACAAAGCCCTGACCTCAATCCTATAGAAAATTTGTGGACAGAACTGAAAAAGCATGTGCGAGCAAGGAGGCCTACAAACCTGACTCAGTTACACCAGCTCTGTCAGGAGGAATGGGCCAAAATTCACCTAACTTATTGTGGGAAGCTTGTGGAAGGCTACCCGAAACGTTTGACCCAAGTTAAACAATTTAAAGGCAATGCTACCAAATACTAATTGAGTGTATGTAAATTTCTGACCCACTGGGAATGTGATGAAAGAAATAAAAGCTGAAATGAATCATTCTCTCTACTATTATTCTGACATTTCACATTCTTAAAATAAAGTGGTGATCCTAACTGACCTAAGACAGGGAATTTTTACTCGGATTAAATGTCAGGAATTGTGAAAAACTGAGTTTAAATGTATTTGGCTAAGGTGTATGTAAACTTCCTACTTCAACTGTATGAGGGGGAAAGGGACCAAATGATTAGGGTGAGGCACATACACTTAGTATTACTTTCTTAGCTACAGTATATCTCCCTGGCATATTACATCATTTATGCAGCAGCATGCAAGACATTTTTGGACTCACCTTGTTGTGCAGTGCTCACTTGAACAGGACGGTGCTGTGACGGTCCTTCTTGTGGGCAAATTTTGTCATGTAACTTTGTCATCAAAGTCTGGCATTCTCTGGATTTATGGTGCTTTCAAGACAACTGGGAACTCTGAAAAAAACAAGGTTGAATCATGACGTCAGTGATCTTCAAGTCAGAGCTCTAGAAAGAGGCCAGAGTTTCCGAGTTGGAATTCCGAGTTGGATGACTGTTCAAAATGTATTTTCCCAGTCGGAGCTCGTTTTTTTTCAAGTTCCCAGTTGTGTTGAACTCATTGAAGTCTGAGATTTCTCAGTTCTGAGTTTCCAGTAGTTTTGAAAGCGGCAGAAGTCATGCTGGATTGACAAGGATTTGCCAGTAGATTCTCGACTTGATTCATGATGATGACTGCTTGTCTAGCTAAAATTTTGAAAGTATGACATTGACATCAGTCCAATCAAAGCTACGGTATATATAACGGGATTTGATGTAATATTATCTGTGGCTAATAACCTTGAGCCTTCTTGGATGGGCACTTCTAATGTAAATCTATGACAGCACCCAAGGGGCTTGGATTTTCGTGATCTCCCTGTAGATTTTGCAGTGACGTAGTGTCCCAATGAGTGACAGAACACTGAGCCAATCACGGCACAACTAGAGAACATTATTAACCCCTACACTCTGTATTTTCCGCTGGCTGCCCCACCACCAAAGAAAGCACAGCTAGGCTGAAACACCTGCATTTTGGAGCTGCCTTAGTCAAGAAAGCAAAAAAAGAGACCATGTTTGTATAAGGCTTTATTAAGTAAATGTAGTTTTTTACATTGTTTGCAAACTGATATGTGACAGCCTCCTGTAGCTCAGTTGGTAGAGCATGGCACTTGCAACGCCAGGGTTGTGGGTTCGATTCCCATGGGGGGCCAGTATGAAAAATGTATGCACTCACTAACTGTAAGTCGCTCTGGATAAGAGTGTCTGCTAAATGACTAAAATGTATTAATGCAAAAAATAACATGCAAAACAAAAAATATTAAAAATACACACATACAGTGCCTTGCAAAGGTATTCATCCCCCTTGGTGTTTTTCCTATTTTGTTGCATTACAACCTGTAATTTAAATGGATTTTTATTTGGATTTCATGTAATGGACATACACAAAATAGTCCAAATTGGTGAAGTGAAATGAAAAAAATTACTTATTTCAAAAAATTCTAAAACATAAATGACGGAAAAGTGGTGCGTGCATATGTATTCACCCCCCTTTGCTATGAGGCCCCTAAATAAGATCTGGTGCAACCAATTACCTTCAGAAGTCACATAATTAGTTAAATAAAGTCCACCTGTGTGCAATCTAAGTGTCACATGATCTGTCACATGATCTCAGTATATATACACACTACTGGTCAAAAGTTTTAGAACACACTCATTCTTCAAATAGCCACCCTTTGCCTTGATGACAGCTTTGCACACTCTTGGCATTCTCTCAACCAGCTTCACCTGGAATGCTTTTCCAACAGACTTGAAGGAGTTCCCACATATGCTGAGCACTTGTTGGCTGCTTTTCCTTTACTCTGCGGTCCGACTCATCTCAAACCATCTCAATTGGGTTGAGGTCGGGGGATTGTGGAGGCCAGGTCATCTGATGCAGCACTCCATCACTCTCCTTCTTGGTAAAATAGCCCTTACACAGCCTGGAGGTGTGTTGGGTCATTGTCCTATTGAAAAACAAATGATAGTCCCACTAAGCCCAAACCAGATGGGATGGCGTATCGCTGCAGAATGCTGTGGTAGCCATGCTGGTTAAGTGTGCCTTGAATACTAAATAAATCACAGACAGTGTCACCAGCAAAGCACCCCCAAACCATAACACCTCCTCCATGCTTTACGGTGGGAAATACACATGCGGAGATCATCCGTTCACCCACACCGCGTCTCACAAAGACACGGCGGTTGGAACCAAAGACCAAAGGACAAATTTCCACATGTCTAATGTCCATTGTTCGTGTTTCTTGGCCCAAGCAAGTCTCTTCTTATTATTTGTGTCCTTTAGTAGTGGTTTCTTTGCAGCAATTCGACCATGAAGGCCTGATTCACACAGTCTCCTCTGAACAGTTGATGTTGAGATGTGTCTGTTACTTGAACTCTGTAAAGCATTTATTTGGGCTGCAATTTCTGAGGCTGGTAACTCTAATGAACTTATCCTCTGCAGCAGAGGTAACTCTGGGTCTTCCATTCCTGTGGCAGTCCTCATGAGAGCCAGTTTCATCATAGCGCTTGATGGTTTTTGCGACTGCACTTGAAGAAACTTTCAAAGTTCTTGAAATGTTCCGTATTGACTGACCTTCATGTCTTAAAGTAATGATGGACTGTCATTTCTCTTTGCTTATTTGAGCTGTTCTTGCCATAATATGGACTTGGTATTTTACCAAATAGGGCTATCAACTGTATACCCCCCTACCTTGTCACAACACAACTGATTGGCTAAAACGCATTAAGAAGGAAAGAAATTCCACAAATTAACTTTTAAGAAGGCACACCTGTTAATTGAAATGCATTCCAGGTGACTACCTCATGAAGCTGGTTGAGAGAATGCCAAGAGTGTGCAAAGCTGTCATCAAGGCAAAGGGTGAAGAATCTCAAATACAAAATACATTTTGATTTGTTTAACACTTTTTGGTTACTACATGATTCCAGATGTGTTATTTCATACTTTTGATGTCTTCACTATTATTCTACAATGTAGAAAATAGTAAAAATAAAGAAAAACCCTTGAATGAGTAGGTGTGTCCAAACTTTTGACTGGTACTGTAAGTATTCACACCCCTGAGTCAATACATGTTAGAATCACCTTTGGCAGCGATTACAGCTGTGAGTCTTTCTGGGTAAATGTAATTTGCCGCAAACTTAACGCTTTGTATTAAGGACATAAAGTTAATTTCTTTACCACATGTTTTGCAGTTTTACTTTAGTGCCTTATTGCAAACAGGATGCGTGTTTTGGAATATTTTTATTATAATATAATATGCCATTTAGCAGACGCTTTTATCCAAAGCGACTTACAGTCATGCGTGCATACATTTTTGTGTATGGGTGGTCCCGGGGATCGAACCCACTACCCTGGCGTTACAAGCGCCGTGCTCTACCAGCTGAGCTACAGATTCTGTACAGACTTCCTTCTTTTCACTCTGTCATTTAGGTTGGTATTGTGGAGTAACTACAGTGTTGTTGATCCATCCTCAGATTTCTCCTATCACAGCCATTAAACTCTAACTGTTTTAAAGTCACCATTGGCCTCATGGTGAAATTCCTGAGCGTTTTCCTTCCTCTCTGGGTTAGGAAGGACGCATGTATCTTTGTAGTGACTGGGTGTATTGACACACCATCCAAAGTGAAATTAATAACTTCACCATGTTCAAATGGATATTCAATGTCTGCTTTTTTTTTTACCCATCTACCAATAGGCGCCCTTCTTTGCAAGACATTGGAAAACCTCCCTGGTCTTTGTGGTTGAATCGGTGTTTGAAATTCACTGCTCACCAGAGGGAGCTTACAGATAATTGTATATGTGGGGTACAGAGATAAGGTAGTCATTCAAAAATCATGTTAAACACTATTATTGCACACATAGTGAGTCCATGCAACTTATTATGTGACTTGTTAAGCACATTTTTACTCCTGAACTTATTTAGGCTTTCAGCCTAGCTCAATACTTTTTGACTCAAGACATTTCAGCTTTTCATTTTTTATTAATTTGTAGAAATTTCTAAAAACATAATTCCACTTTGACATTAGGAGGTATTGTGTTTAGGCCAGTGACACAAAATCTCAATTTAATCCATTTGAAATTCAGGCTGTAACAACAATGTGGAAAAAGTCAAGGGCTAGGAAAATAGAGAAAAGTAAATCAAATAGAATCACATTTTATTTGCCACATGCGCCGAATACAACAGGTGTAGACATTACCGTGAAATGCTTACTTACAGCCCTTAACCAACAATGCATTTATTTCTTAATAAAAAAGTCAAATAAAACAACAACAACAAAAAAGTGTTGAGAAAAAAAGAGCAGAAGTAAAATAAAATAACAGTAGGGAGGCTATATACAGGGGGGTACCGGTGCAGAGTCAATGTGCGGGGGCACCGGCTAGTTGAGGTAGTTGAGGTAATATGTACATGTGGGTAGAGTTAAAGTGACTATGCATAAATAATTAACAGAGTAGCAGCAGCGTAAAAAGATGGGGTGGGGGTGCAAATAGTCCGGGTAGCCATGATTAGCTGTTCAGGAGTCTTATGGCTTGGGGGTAGAAGCTGTTGAGAAGCCTTTTGGACCTAGACTTGGCGCTCCGGTACCGCTTGCCGTGCGGTAGCAGTGAGAACAGTCTATGACTAGGGTGGCTGGAGTCTTTGACAATTTTGAGGGCCTTCCTCTGACACCGCCTGGTATAGAGGTCCTGGATGGCAGGAAGCTTGGCCCCAGTGATGTACTGGGCCGTACGCACTACCCTCTGTAGTGCCTTGCGGTCGGAGGCCGAGCAGTTGCCATACCAGGCGGTGATGCAACCAGTCAGGATGCTTTCGATGGTGCAGCTGTAGAACTTTTTGAGGATCTGAGGACCCATGCCAAATCTTTTCAGTCTCCTGAGGGGGAATAGGCTTTGTCGTGCCCTCTTCATGACTGTCTTGGTGGTGTGTTTGGACCATGATAGTTCGTTGGTGATGTGGACACCAAGGAACTTGAAGCTCTCAACCTGTTCCACTACAGCACCGTCGATGAGAATGGGGGCGTGCTCAGTCCTCTTTTTTTTCCTGTAGTCCACAATCATCTCCTTTGTCTTGGTCACGTTGAGGGAGAGGTTGTTATCCTGGCACCACACGGCCAGGTCTCTGACCTCCTCCCTATAGCCTGTCTCATCGTTGTCGGTGATCAGGCCTACCACTGTTGTGTCGTCGGCAAACTTAATGATGGTGTTGGAGTCGTGCCTGGCCATGCAGTCATGGGTGAACAGTGAGTACAGGAGGGGACTGGGCACGCACCCCTGAGGGGCCCCCGTGTTGAGGATCAGCGTGGCAGATGTGTTGTTACCTACCCTTACCACCTGGGGGCGGCCCGTCAGGAAGTCCAGGATCCAGTTGCAGAGGGAGGTGTTTAGTCCCAGGATCCTTAGCTTATTGATGAGCTTTGAGGGCACAATGGTGTTGAACGCTGAGCTGTAGTCAATGAATAGCATTCTCACGTAGGTGTTCCTCTTGTCCAGGTGGGAAAGGGCAGTGTGGAGTGCAATAGAGATTGCATCATCTGTGGATCTGTTGGGGCGGTATGCAAATTAGAGTGGGTCTAGGGTTTCTGGGATAATGGTGTTGATGTGAGCCATGACCAGCCTTTCAAAGCACTTCATGGCTATATACGTGAGTGCTACGGGTCAGTAGTCATTTAGGCAGGTTATCTTAGTGTCCTTGGGCACGGGGACTATGGTGGTCTGCTTGAAACATGTTGGTATTACAGACTCAGTCAGGGACATGTTGAAAATGTCGGTGAAGACACTTGCCAGTTGGTCAGCACATGCTCGGAGTACACGTCCCTTGAAGTGAGCATAGAAGTGATTTAGCTCGTCTGGTAGGCTTGTGTCACTGGGCAGCTCGCGGCTGTGCTTCCCTTTGTAGTCTGTAATAGTTTTCAAGCCCTGCCACATCCGACGAACATTAGAGCCGGTGTAGTACGATTCAATCTTAGTCCTGTATTGACTCTTTGCCTGTTTGATGGTTCGTCGGAGGGCATAGTGGGATTTCTTATAAGCGTCCGGGTTAGAGTCCCGAAAGCGGCAGCTCTACCCTTTAGCTCAGTGCGGATGATGCCTGTAATCCATGGCTTCTGCTTGGGGTATGTACGTACGGTCACTGTGGGGACAACGTCATCGATGCACTTATTGATGAAGCCAGTGACTGATGTGGTGTACTCCTCAATGCTATCTGAAGAATCCCGGAACATGTTCCAGTCTGTGCTAGCAAAACAGTCCTGTAACTTAGCATCTGCGTCATCTGACCACTTTTTTATTAACCGAGTCACTGGTGCTTCCTGCTTTAGTTTTTGCTTATAAGCAGGAATCAGGAGGATAGAGTTATGGTCAGATTTGCCAAATGGAGGACGAGGGAGAGCTTTGTATGCGTCTCTGTGTGTGGAGTAAAGGTGGTCAAGAGTTTTTTTCCTCTGGTTGCACATTTAACATGCTGGTAGAAATGAGGTAGAACGGATTTAAGTTTCCCTGCATTAAAGTCCCCGGCCACTAGGAGCGCTGACTCTGGATGAGCGTTTTCCTGTTTAGTTATGGCCTTATACAGCTCATTGAGTGCAATCTTAATGCCAGCATTGGTTTGTGGTGGTAAATAGACAGCTATGAAAAATACAGTTGAAAACTCTTTTGGTAAATAGTGTGGTCTACAGCTTATCATAAGGTACTCTACCTCAGCCGAGCAAAACCTTGAGACTTCCTTAGTATTAGATTTTGTGCACCAGCTGTTGTTTACAAATATACACAGACCGCCACCCCTTCCTTGTCTTACCGGAGTCAGTCGTTCTATCCTGCCGATGTAGCGTATAGCCCGCTAGCTGTATGCTCTCCATGTCGTCGTTCAGCCACGACTCGGTGAAACATAAGATATTACAGTTTTTTATGTCCCGTTGGTAGGATAAGCGTAATCGTAGGTCATCTAATTGATTTTCCAATGATTGAAGATTGGCTAATAGGATTGATGGAAGAGGCAGTTTACTGCTCGCCGTCGGATCCTTACGAGGCACCCCGACCTACGTCCACGATATTTCTGTCTCTTTCTCCTGCGAATGACGGGGATTTGGGCCTTGTCGGGTGTCTGTAGGATATCCTTTGCGGCCGCCTCGTTGAAGAAAAAATCTTTGGCCAATACGAGGTGAGTAATCGCTGTCCTGATATCCAGAAGCTCTTTTTGGTTATAAGAGACAATGGCAGAAACATTATGTACAGAATAAATTACAAATAACGCGAAAAAACACACATAATAGTACAATTGGTTAGAGGGCTGTAAAACGGCAGCCATCTTCTCCGGCACCATAGCCTATGTTCCTAGGTCAAGGGGCGTGAATACTTTCTGAAGACGTTGTACATGTAGGCAGGGGTAAATTGCATGTGAATGCATCCAAATGGTATTTACGGCTTCACAACTGGTAAATACCACCTTCCAACTTGGTTATGAACACAGGGTAAGTTAAATGGCCAACTAGGCCTATTTGAGGTACTCCAGATATAACTAACTATATTTATGACAATATTCCATAGGATAATTCTTGGTAGATTTCAGTTAATTGGTTGCCTTTCTAATTAATGCTTGGCTAGAGTGAAATCCAATACTGTGTCCTCAGAATAAGAATTCAATAAGCAACATTGGCTGCATTTACACGCAGCCCAATTCTGATCTTTTGCCACTAATTGGTCTTTTGGCCAATCAGATATTTTGCCAATAATTGGGCAAAAGATCAGAATTGGGCTGCCTGTGTAAACGCTGTAATTATGGCCTGTCATTTTCACTCTTTCATACAAGCCTCTAGAGCCCCTTTCAACTACATCCAGTCTTTCTCTATTAGCACTTACCTCAACGAGTTGAAATGTGTCTCCTCTCTACTGTAGAAAATAAGTTATTTTAGGCTACCTGCAGGCACGCACCTCTGAATTAATCTCACAAATTACCTAATTAGGATTTTAATAAATTACCTATTAGTCATAAATCCTAATTGGACACGGGTCCTATCCGACGCACTTTATTATGACCGAGCCACGAAGCATAATAAAGCCTTGTTCACAATGCAGGCCTTAATGCTCAAATCAGTTTTGTTTTTCCAATCCATTTTGGAATACTGACTGTCCAAACAGAAATGTACAAGTGACCAAATCGGATTTGTGTGTTCAAACAGCAGTCATTTGCTGAATTGGCTACGCTAGTTGTCACTACTGGTGTGTGCGCAGTGGTGTTGGCTGATTGGTGGTGGTTCTCCTTCTTCCTATCATGCAGAAAATATGTAACAAGCTAAGGTGACAACAATGCCAGCCATGGTTGTTTCCTATTGCTTTGAATGATCAAAATCATAGTGTAAGAACACTTTTGAAGCCTCAAAGGATAAGATGATCCTACTTTCAAAACAAGTCCTTTTTGGCTAGCCACAGCAGTGAACTAGCTAGCTAAGTAGCTGTTTAGCTTTAGCACATTCACTATTCTGTTTGTAAACAATTAACAAGCTAGTTAGCTATCACATGCTCTTGTCAAACTGTCAACAGAGTAGCTAGATATGCCAAATAACAGTCCCCCAAAAAAGAATGGAGTCACTTCAAACTGCCAATGTAAACAAGGCTTAAGTGGTCACCGTAGGCCTAACTGTCAATCATCTCTGGGTACCCACCCCCCAGTCCCACCCTTTCCCATGGCATTGAGCAGCAGGCTGGAGCGGAGTAGCGTAGCCCATAGTTTGTGTGGAAGGTTAAGTTACTGCAGGGTTAGATCACAGACGCATATTGTACATAGTACGCACACTCACTCACGCAAACACCCCGGGAGAGACTTGTACAGGAGAAACTCCGACGAACGAGAGAGACCAGGGGCGCGTCTGACCAGTGGGCGTGTTCCTCTGGATTACCTAGTGTGCGTGCACCCCTCTCTTACCGCAGCCCAGTGTGTGTAGGCTACTGCCGCTGCCTCTCCCGCGCTCATTGACTCGCTAATGGAAAGTTGTAACTACCTGCCTCCCAGTTGACAGCTCACGGAGAACCCGACCTTAGCATGGCTCAGGCGGTCACTGGCGGCTCTATGGAGAGGGTGATTCTGGATGATTGAGCGTTTTATCCGCCATCCCTTGATGAGGAATAATACATTCTGTTGCGGCAGTGAGTGGATATATTCCCTAGTATGTAACCTGTGGTTTGCGATAGCGCCTCGGACATTGTAGACGCGCTGCAGAGCGGAATAATCAAGGTTTGGACCATTATCTGATTGACCATTGTTAGTGCGCCGACATGTCGAACCTGGTCAGGAGCAAGAAGGATAAAGAGATAATTGCAGAGTATGAGAGCCAGGTGAAAGGTATGTTTTTTTTTGTTTTATCACTAACGCATCACACAGTCACACGCACATGCACACCTCAATATGTACGCACACATATACACCCCTCATACACACCCACCCACACACCCTCATGTTTATACACCCCCCTCTCTCACAGGCACATTCATATATACACACACACACACACACCTGTCCATATATACTACACCTGCCTATGTTATGTCTGATTCTATCGCCTCTCACACAAGGCTTGTTTGGAGAATGGATGTGTAGTGGGGATGACACCTCACTATGAGACGTCAGTATTTCTGGGTTCATCCTGAGTGCTGCAAGGTGCCTGAGGGGGAGAGGATGAGGAGAGAGGGAGGGGGGGATTCTGCAGAGCCCTTGATCATTCTCAGCCATGTGGAAGTGAGGGTGTAGTAGGCTACACTGCAGTCAGTGTGTGTAGAGTGGAGTAGTAGTGGGTATTCGCCATAGCTGGGAGCTCTGTCTGTCTCTCTCGGTCTGTGTTGGTTCTGTTCCACTGTTGGTTTACATGTATTGGTTTACCTCAGAGGCTTTGACTGCAACAGGCTCCCCCCGGTGTGTGTGTGTGACGAACTGTATATAATGAGCACTGCACTCTGCGTATGGTGGGAGTGGGACACGGTGTAGGTTTCATCGTGTTGTCAACCCCACTGATGTCCCCGAGCAGAGAGGCTTGTTATGGTTACTGTGACCGTCGGACCCCAGCATAGTGCTGTAACTATGGAACTGCCCCCCTTCCCACCATTATGTTCCTTGGTACAGTATGACTGACTGTACAGGTGTTCCACGCGAGACTGATTCTGTTAAATGTCACATCTTACACTTTACACTAGCACTGAACTGAATACATCCTCAGACATGGATGGATGTTGAATACAGACTTGTATCACGGGTGACCTGGCTGGCTCCTTTGTGTGGTGAGCGTTCTGGCACCCAGAGCTGCTGAGGCATCACCATCTTACACTGTGCTACACAGAGTGGAGGAGGAGAAGTCCAGTGGCTATAAGACGCCCTCTACAAGATCATCAGCAGACTCCGTCACCATCATCTACCATCCTCTGACCAGCTCTCTCCGCTCACCCATGAACTGACTCTCTCCATCTTCGTAGGATGCGGCTTTCAAAGACTTGGCCTCTATTGGTTGACCTGCCATCATATATTGCTTTATTTAATTTATTTTTTGCTCTTGAAGCACTTTGAGATTCTATGAAATGCGCTATATAAATGTAATGTATTATTATTGTTGTTGTTATTATTATTATTGTACTGAGGACTGCATACAGAACAGTAGGATATTCCAACCAAGATGGTTGCCAGGCCAGATACACTGAACATGGCTCTACACCCATCATAATTACATGGGCATGTTGTAGGGCTGTGTGGGATGAACTCTCTTATTCTCTCACTCTCTCTCCCTCACATGCTCTCCCTCACAGCACCACAGAGCACATAACACATTCTCACTTTATCACCTGCAGTGCCTTCATGCCCACATGATCACTTATCTCAGAAAAGGAAATGGCTTTCACTTTTCACAGGAAAGAGCTCCACATTGTTGTGAAAAAGCCTGATGTCCCTGCAGGTTGATATCAAAGAGAAAGGAGAAAATGGGGACGGGTGTTGGAGTTTTGGACTGAAATGGCATGGTGTGTTTGTGTGTGTGTTCATTCTGATCAGGAAAGGTCAGGAATACATCATCAGCTCAGCCACGCGCACAGACACACATTGCTGAGTGGAACTCAAGAGTTCATAGAAGAGAATTTCCTCCTCGCTTCTTTACTCTCATCTCTTTCTCTCTCTCCCTCCTGCTGTGCTCTTTCTGTCACTGATGAACTCTGAATGCACAGGCTCTTCCCTGGGCACACACACACACACACACACACTGAATTGACATCGACACAATGACTTTGAGTGATTCGATTTAATGGAGAGCACCGGAGAGCGCGTGTGTGCCCATCCCAGTCTGGCAGCTGGCCAAAACACACTTGGGGATGCCCTGCATTACAATGACAACTTAAAGATACAGCACCGCTTTGCTGCTGCTCTCTCCCGTCTTAGTGGCGGTACATATATGCATCTGAATTGTCGCTATGTGGATTTGCAGTCTGCCTTCCCTCTCCGGCCTGTGATTGGTCAGGAGCAGCTGTGTTTACGAGGGGGGCTGTTCTACTCACGTGATGATGTCACAGTGAGAGTGTTGAGTGTCGTGTCGTCATCAGTGAGAGGGTTGATCTGAAGCCCAGGTATACCCAGGTATTCTGACCTCTGCTATGTATTCCACAATGCTAATGTCTGGGTGGCTGGCTGGCTCTGTGTGCAAAAATATGGGACATTTTTTATGTTTGATAACGTCAAGTGATGGCTTGGATCATATAAGCCTGAATGATAAATGCAAAAGAAAGGAAGAGAGAGAGAGGGAGAGGGGAATGGAAGGAGAGTGGAAGAGAGAGAGAGAGAGGGGGGGGGGGGGGGGGGGCTGTGAAAGTGAACTCTGCTGCAGGCAGCTCTGCTTTTGCCTGCGTCTGCATGTGTGTGATTACTGACCCCACATCTGCATGCCTGGGAGGGAAGGAGGGAGAGAACGAAGGGAATGGAAGGAGAGAGGGAAGAGAGGGAGGAAGCAAAGAAGGAGAAGGAGAGAGAGCACTCACAACAGTGTGTGGTTGTGAGACTGAAGGAAGAAGAATTTGGTGGCCAATGCCAACACTTACGTGTGTGTGTGTCCCTTTATGATCATCCAGCAGTGTTCTGCCCTAGTGTCCTTGGACCTGGTTGTCATGGAAACGGGCCAGGATGAGCTTCCTCTTCCTGTTTAGCTGTGACATCACACACACTCCAGGTGTCTAAGCCATGAAAGGTCATGTAGTGTCAGATTGGTGAAATGAATTGTTCTTGGCTTGTGCGGAGTTGTATTATTCACAATCATACATTCATATCAAAGACACCCTCCACTAATCTTAGATAACAAACAAGACCAAAATCATGGATGGAAGAACAAGAGAAGGGAAAGGTTTTACTACATTGCTACATCATCTAACAGAAGTCGTGTATCTCACTCAGTCCTCAGGCCCGCTGTCTCTCTCCCCCTCCCCTGTATCTACGCCTCCATTTCTCCCTTCCTTTCTTAATCCCTCTCTCCATCCCTCTCATAGCGCGTCTGTCTCTAAGGAGTCATCTTGGACTGCATCCTTTGGCCACAATAACATTAAAGAACACACACATTATACACACACAAACCCATTATACAGACACACACACACACAAACACACACATTACATATACACACATATACACACACCAATCCCACAGTCAGAATGGCAGTGCACACTTCAATGGTTGTGCTGTTTCAGAGTGAGGGATCAATCTGACACAGGAAGGAGAGGAGGACTGGCAGAGAAAACACAATGATAACCCCTCCCACGTCTCGCCTCTCTCTCACACATACAGTGAGGGAAAAAAGTATTTGATCCCCTGCTGATTTTGTACGTTTGCCCACTGACAAAGAAATGATCAGTCTATAATTTTAATGGGTGGTTTATTTGAACAGTGAGAGACAGAATAACAACAAACAAATCCAGAAAAACGCATGTCAAAAATGTTATAAATTTATTTGCATTTTAATGAGGGAAATAAGTATTTGACTCCCTCTCAATCAAAAAGATTTCTGGCTCCCTGGTGTCTTTTATACAGGTAACGAGCTGAGATTAGGAGCACATTCGTAAAGGGAGTGCTCCTAATCTCAGCTTGTTACCTGTATAAAAGACACCTGTCCACAGAAGCAATCAATCAATCAGATTCCAAACTCTCCACCATGGCCAAGACCAAAGAGCTCTCCAAGGATGTCAGGGACAAGATTGTAGACCTACACAAGGCTGGAATGGGCTACAAGACCACCATCGCCAAGCAGCTTGGTGAGAAGGTGACAACAGTTGGTGCGATTATTCGCAAATGTAAGAAACACAAAATAACTGTCAATCTCCCTCGGCCTGGGGCTTCATGCAAGATCTCACCTCGTGGAGTTGCAATGATCATGAGAACGGTGAGGAATCAGCCCAGAACTACACGGGAGGATCTTGTCAATGATCTCAAGGCAGCTGGGACCATAGTCACCAAGAAAACAATTGGTAACACACTACGCCGTGAAGGACTGATATCCTGCAGCGCCCGCAAGGTCCCCCTACTCAAGAAAGCACATATACAGTGCCGTCTGAAGTTTGCCAATTAACATCTGAATGATTCAGAGGAGAACTGGGTGAAAGTGTTGTGGTCAGATAAGACTAAAATGGCATCAACTCAACTCGCCGTGTTTGGAGGAGGAGGAATGCTGCCTGTGACCCCAAGAACACCATCCCCACCGTCAAACATGGAGGTGGAAACATTATGCTTTGGGGGTGTTTTTCTGCTAAGGGGACAGGACAACTTCACAGCATCAAAGGGACGATGGACGGGGCCATGTACCATCAAATCTTGGGTGAGAACCTCCTTCCCTCAGCCAGAGCATTGAAAATGGGTCGTGGATGGGTATTCCAGCATGACAATGACCCAAAACACACGGCCAAGGCAACAAAGGAGTGGCTCAAGAAGAAGCACATTAAGGTCCTGGAGTGGCCTAGCCAGTCTCCAGACCTTAATCCCATAGAAAATCTGTGGAGGGAGCTGAAGGTTCGAGTTGCCAAACGTCAGCCTCGAAACCTTAATGACTTGGAGAAGATCTGCAAAGAGGAGTGGGACAAAATCCCTCCTGAGATGTGTGCAAACCTGGTGGCCAACTACAAGAAACGTCTGACCTCTGTGATTGCCAACAAGGGTTTTGCCACCAAGTACTAAGTCATGTTTTGCAGAGGGGTCAAATACTTATTTCCCTCATTAAAATGCAAATCAATTTATAACATTTTTGACATGCGTATTTCTGGATTTTGTTGTTGTTATTCTGTCTCTCACTGTTCAAATAAACCTACCATTAAAATTATAGACTGATCATTTCTTTGTCAGTGGGCATACATACAAAATCAGCAGGGGATCAAATACTTTTTTCCCTCACTGTACACACATTCTATATTTCTCTCTTTCTCTCCCTTTCTCCCTTCCTCATTTTCTTTCTCTCTCCTTATCTCGGTCTCTCCCTATCACACGGTCTCTCTCACACACACATGCACACGCAGACACACCAATCTCCAGGGGATCCTCTCCACTCCACTACCTGTTGTCTAGGCAACCACACACTGTGTGAACCATGTGACGAAGAAGGTGAAGACAGAGCTCAGATCTGCCGCATCGACATTGACACACACACAAACATATACATATACGCACATATGCACAGATATGCTTCATAAAGATCCCAATAGAATAATATCATGGCCTTTAGCCTGAAGAATCGGATTTCCAGTCACGCATGCTCTCTCTCTCTCTCTTTTGTATGTGTGTGTGTTTGCACGTAAGTGTGCAGAGACATGCACGTTCCCCACTGTGATAGTGGATATCTAGTGAGCATGTGTTCTAACGCAAAATATGAAGAAAAAAAATGTATGCACTCACTAACTGTAAGTCGCTCTGGATAAGAGCGTCTGCTAAATGACTAAAATGTAAAATGGCTGCCATGTGCATCACCCAGGTGGGTGCCTAGCTACACATTAGTGGGTGATGGAGAGAGGTGTTCCCATCATCTGTAAAGGGCTTTGAGACCTGGTGAAAAACACTATGAATACAATTCATTAGTATATGGGCCAGTACTCTGCAAAGGTGTTATGTCTGCATCTGTTAGTGTGTGTTACTAGAGGTGTGTGTGTGTGTAACTGAATGATTGTGTTTGTCTGTAGAGGTCTGGTTTAGGGTGTGTGCATGTATTTCTGTGTCCATATCAGTGCAGGGAAGTGTGTAAACATGTCTGATTGTGTTCACAGTATGTCTCTGATGATTTGTGTGTGTGTCGTGTGTATTTCTATAATCGTATGTGTATATATCGCTGATTGTGTGTGCCTATGTGTATCATATGTGTATACAGTATATCTCTGATTATGAGTGTATCTGTGTGTAGATGTGCGTGCCCACCTGGTGGAGCAGCAGCGGTGTTTGGAACAGCAGACCGAGATGAGGGTGCAGCTGCTGCAGGACCTGCAGGACTTCTTCAGGAAGAAGGCTGAGATCGAGACGGAGTACTCCAGGAACCTGGAGAAACTAGCCGAGAGGTTCATGGCCAAGACACGCAGCACCAAGGACCACCAGCAGTACAAGTAAGAGGATGGTGTGTGTGTGTGTGTGTGTGTGTGTGTGTGTGTGTGTGTGTGTGTGTGCATAGCTCATGTGTTTAAGCGTAAACAAATCAAATCACATTTTATTGGTCACATACACGTGTTTAGCAGATGTTATTGTGGGTGTAGCAAAATGCTTGTGCTTCTAGCTCCGACAGTGCAGTAATATCTAACAAGTAATATCCAACAATTTCACAACATATACACACAAATCTAAGTAAGGAATTAATTAAGAATATATACATACATTGAGGGAAAAAGTATTTGATCCCCTGCTGATTTTGTACGTTTGCCCACTGACAAAGACATGATCAGTCTATAATTTTAATGGTAGGTTTATTTGAACAGTGAGAGACAGAATAACAACAAAGAAATCCAGAAAAACGCATGTCAAAAACGTTATAAATTGATTTGCATTTTAATGAGGGAAATAAGTATTTGACCCCTCAGCAAAACATGACTTAGTACTTGGTGGCAAAACCCTTGTTGGCAATCACAGAGGTCAGATGTTTCTTGTAGTTGGCCACCAGGTTTTCACACATCTCAGGAGGGATTTTGTTCCACTCCTCTTTGCAGATCTTCTCCAAGTCATTAAGGTTTCGAGGCTGACGTTTGGTAACTCGAACCTTCAGCTCCCTCCACAGATTTTCTATGGGATTAAGGTCTGGAGACTGGCTAGGCCACTCCAGGACATTAATGTGCTTCTTCTTGAGCCACTCATTTGTTGCCTTGGCCGTGTGTTTTGGGTCATTATCATGCTGGAATACCCATCCACGACCCATTTTCAATGCCCTGGCTGAGGGAAGGAGGTTCTCACCCAAGATTTGATGGTACATGGCCCCGTCCATCGTCCCTTTCATGCGGTGAAGTTGTCCTGTCCCCTTAGCAGAAAAACACCCCCAAAGCATAATGTTTCCACCTCCATGTTTGACGGTGGGGATGGTGTTCTTGGGGTCATAGGCAGCATTCCTCCTCTTCCAAACACGGCGAGTTGAGTTGATGCCAAAGAGCTCCATTTTGGTCTCATCTGACCACAACACTTTCACCCAGTTCTCCTCTGAATCATTCAGATGTTCATTGGCAAACTTCAGACGGCCCTGTATATGTGCTTTCTTGAGCAGGGGGACCTTGCGGGCGCTGCAGGATTTCAGTCCTTCACGACGTAGTGTGTTACCAAATGTTTTCTTGGTGACTATGGTCCCAGCTGCCTTGAGATCATTGACAAGATCCTCCCGTGTAGTTCTGGGCTGATTCCTCACCGTTCTCATGATCATTGCAACTCCACGAGGTGAGATCTTGCATGGAGCCCCAGGCAGAGGGAGATTGACAGTTATTTTTTGTTTCTTACATTTGCGAATAATCGCACCAACTGTTGTCACCTTCTCACCAAGCTGCTTGGCGATGGTCTTGTAGCCCATTTCAGCCTTGTGTAGGTCTACAATCTTGTCCCTGACATCCTTGGAGAGCTCTTTGGTCTTGGCCATGGTGGAGAGTTTGGAATCTGATTGATTGATTGCTTCTGTGGACAGGTGTCTTTTATACAGGTAACAAGCTGAGATTAGGAGCACTCCCTTTAAGAGTGTGCTCCTAATCTCAGCTCGTTACCTGTATAAAAGACACCTGGGAGCCAGAAATCTTTCTGATTGAGAGGGGGTCAAAAACGTATTTCCCTCATTAAAATGCAAATCAATTTATAACATTTTTGACATGCGTTTTTTTGTTGTTATTCTGTCTCTCACTGTTCAAATAAACCTCCCATTAAAATTATAGACTGATAATTTCTTTGTCAGTGGGCAAACGTACAAAATCAGCAGGGGATCAAATACTTTTTTCCCTCACTGTAAACATTATTAAATTGGCTAGTGTTCCATTTCTTAAAGTGCCCAGTGATTTCTAGTCTATGTCTATAGGCGGCAGCCTCTAATGTGCTAGTGATAGCTGTTTAACAGTCTGATGGCCTTGAGATAGAAGCTGTTTTTCAGTCTCTCGGTCCCAGCTTTGATGCACCTGTACTGACCTCGCCTTCTGGATGATAGCGGGGTGAACAGGCAGTGGCTCGGGTGGTTGATGTCCTTGATTATCTTTTTGGCCTTCCTGTGACATCGGGTGCTGTAGGTGTCCTGGAGGGCGGGTAGTTTGCCCCAGGTAATGTATTGTGCAGACCGCACCACCCTCTGGAGAGCCTTGCGGTTGCGGGTGGTGCAGTTGCCATACCAGGAGGTTTGTGTTGATTTGAGTACAACCTCCCCGATCTTTCTCTCTCCTACAGAAAGGACCAGAACTTGCTGTCTCCAGTTAACTGCTGGTACCTGCTGCTGAACCAGGTAATGAATGTGTTTGTGTTTGTTTGCATGGGTGCTCAATCCTGAAGGCACATATTGCTGACATGTTGGTTCTCTTCATTAAATAGTTGACTGTGTTTAGGCAATGTAAACACATGATCTATCTCTCTCTTCAGGTGAGGAGAGAGAGTAAGGACCACGCCACCCTCAGTGACCTCTACCTGAACAACGTCATCACCCGCCTCACCCACATCAGCGACGACTCTGCCCGCCTGCTCAAAAGAGTGAGCCAATTACAGCCTCTTCTCATGCACGTGTCACATCATCAGGGGTCAGAGTTCAAAGATGATGTTCCCAAGGGAATAGAGGGTTTTATAGCTTTAACGACAATTCTGTTAGTATGAGAGGGAGCTAGAAGAGGACTAGAAGAGTTAACGTTTTCTAATGAAATGTAAAGGCTTATATTTCCCCCTGTGTATTTTCCGAGAAGCCTCTTGGTTTGAGAGGGAGCTATAAAAGGAGCCACAAAGAGTTAACCTGATGGGTTTTAATCAAAAGTACAGAAGCGGCACACATTTCCCCCTGTGTATGTTCAAAGAAGCCTGCCTCCGAGTACTGTAGAACAAGTTAAACACACACACACAAACCTCTTCCGAGTTTAGCTCATCATGTTCATTATTCATCTCTCTGTGGCTCCTGTTTTATTAATGAGAGCTAAAGTGCTGAGATACCTGCTAGCTAGTAGCTACATACAGTACACCTAGACATAGAGTCTTAGTAACTGTGTTATAACTGCTTATGAAGCCAGGGGCGCAACTTTGGTTTTAGAAGTGGTGGGGACAATTTATTTTTATATTTTTTTCCAGTCTGATAAACACTCCAAACAGCCTACCCGACCGCTCGGAGGCGTCCGCATGGTCCTAAAGCACATTGTTGCCTCGTTTTGTATTACATTACAATGATAAAACTGGGGGGGACAAAAAATAAAAATAAAAAACCCGTCCCCAGTGAAAGTTGCGCCCCTGTATTAAGCTCTAGCACACAGATGACACTTGTCAGTCACTGTGAGTGAGCCCAGGATGACACCGGCTGGTGACCATGACAACACTGCGTTTCTGACAGCCTGGTGTCCATGGTGACAGACTCAGCTGGTCCGCCTCACAGTGAGAAGGCTAGTGGAATGGGATTCATCAAGGCTAGTGGAATGGGATTAATCCATTCTGGGATTTCAGAGTCATTTGGCTTAATGCAATATTAATGCTGTACAGAATACTATAACTCAAACTCCCAAACTGGAAGGAGCTGTTTAATACATGAGAAGGACTCAGACACACACACACACACACACGAGCTACAGCCTGGCTCCTGCCACTATATTTTTTATTTATGGATTCATCTGTTCATGGATTGATTGCTTTATTCATATGCCTTCTTTATCTGATTATGAAACGTTTCTCATTTGCAGTGTATTTCTACAGTGGGGAGAACAAGTATTTGATACACTGCCGATTTTGCAGGTTTTCCTACTTACAAAGCATGAAGAGGTCTGTAATTTGTATCATAGGTACACTTCAACTGTGAGAGACGGAATCTAAAACAAAAATCCAGAAAATCACATTGTATGATTTTTAAGTAATTCATTTGCATTTTATTGCATGACATAAGTATTTGATACATCAGAAAAGCAGAACTTAATATTTGGTACAGAAACCTTTGTTTGCAATTACAGAGATCATACGTTTCCTGTAGGTCTTGACCAGGTTTGCACACACTGCAGCAGGGATTTTGGCCCACTCCTCCATACAGACCTTCTCCAGATCCTTCAGGTTTCGGGGCTGTCGCTGGGCAATATGGACTTTCAGCTCCCTCCAAAGATTTTCTATTGGGTTCAGGTCTGGAGACTGGCTAGGCCACTCCAGGACCTTGAGATGCTTCTTACGGAGCCACTCCTTAGTTGCCCTGGCTGTGTGTTCTGGTCGTTGTCATGCTGGAAGACCCAGCCTCGACACATCTTCAATGCTCTTACTGAAGGAAGGAGGTTGTTGGCCAAGATCTCGCGATACATGGCCCCATCCATCCTCCCCTCAATACGGTGCAGTCGTCCTGTCCCCTTTGCAGAAAAGCATCCCCAAAGAATGATGTTTCCACCTCCATGCTTCACGGTTGGGATGGTGTTCTTGGGGTTGTACTCACCTTCTTCTTCCTCCAAACACGGCGAGTGGAGTTTAGACCAAAAAGCTCTATTTTTGTCTCATCAGACCACATGACCTTCTCCCATTCCTCCTCTGGATCATCCAGATGGTCATTGGCAAACTTCAGACGGGCCTGGACATGCGCTGGCTTGAGCAGGGGGACCTTGCATGCGCTGCAGGATTTTAATCCATGACGGCGTAGTGTGTTACTAATGGTTTTCTTTGAGACTGTGGTCCCAGCTCTCTTCAGGTCATTGACCAGGTCCTGCCGTGTAGTTCTGGGCTGATCCCTCACCTTCCTCATGATCATTGATGCCCCACGAGGTGAGATCTTGCATGGAGCCCCAGACCGAGGGTGATTGACCGTCATCTTGAATTTCTTCCATTTTCTTATAATTGCGCCAACAGTTGTTGCCTTCTCACCAAGCTGCTTGCCTATTGTCCTGTAGCCCATCCCAACCTTGTGCAGGTCTACAATTTTATCCCTGATGTCCTTACACAGCTCTCTGGTCTTGGCCATTGTGGAGAGGTTGGAGTCTGTTTGATTGAGTGTGTGGACAGGTGTCTTTTATACAGGTAACAAGTTCAAACAGGTGCAGTTAATACAGGTAATGAGTGGAGAACAGGAGGGCTTCTTAAAGAAAAACTAACAGGTCTGTGAGAGCCGGAATTCTTACTGGTTGGTAGGTGATCAAATACTTATGTCATGCAATAAAACGCAAATGAATTACTTAAAAATCATACAATGTGATTTTCTGGATTTTTGTTTTAGATTCCATCTCTCACAGTTGAAGTGTACCTATGATAAAAATTACAGACCTCTACATGCATTGTAAGTAGGAAAACCTGCAAAATCGGCAGTGTTTCAAATACTTGTTCTCCCCACTGTATATCCTACAGAGTTCTCCTCCCTTCTCCACTCTGTGTTGATGAAATATCTCTCTCCTCCTCTCTCTCTTCCTCCATACCTCCTCTCGTCTATCCTCTCTGCTCTCCTCCTCCTCTCCCCTCCCTCCTCTCTCAGAGTAAAGAGATCACCTTTCAGCTGCAGGAGGACTTGATGAAACTCCTTAATGAACTCTACACCGTAAGTGACATCATCAATAACTGCCACACACAGTGTCCATTAAACATATAACTTTAGGGAGTTGCAAGCTTTTTTTACTGTCACTTTTCCTGTGCTTAAACAATACATCATCAACAACTGCCACACTTCATTTTAAACATTGCAACATGAACTTTGAGGAATGAGTCACTTTTTCTGTGCTTTACCAATACTTGTAATTTCAGCAAAATGCTCCAAAGGAAAGTTGCTGATTGGAGTGTTTAGTTAAGTGAAGGCTTGGCAGCCTTAAAAGCTTCTGGTGTAAATAAATAAACACATGAGCTAGCAAGAACTTAGAGAGGGGACAGGTCTGTTCCTACCCTCACAGGGGGAAGGGAGGTTTAGGGTGGGTGCAACTCTGCCAATTGTGGGCAACATTTATCAGGTGCATTTCTATAGGTGATTGTGGTATCAGCAGTAAGGTCATGTTCAGTAGGCACGAAACAGGAGAAAACACTTTCAAATGATTGAGGTACTACCTGAACTTGTCCAATGAGGAGCATTCTTTCTGCTCTCCATGTCAAAACATTTCCGTCCATTAGTGCCTTCTGAACACGACCCAGACGATTTGCCTGGGCAGAGTTGTTGACAGATGGATGCATTGTGGGCTGTGGTTGCTAGGTGATGAAGACATACCACATGTACCATGGGGAGACGCTGAACGCGGAGACCAAGCTGAGGGATGCCGAGCGTCAGGTGGGGCCTGGAGGGGGGGTGGAGCCGTTATTCGGCATGCGTATAGAGGAACGTCACCAGAGACGCAACGCCGCCCGCAAGATGGAGAAGATGAGGGAGAAGGTACGGAGACCCCTGAGGGACAGACCTCAGACATGCACCCTCTCCTTTCCTGCATTAATTTAGATTTTTTAAGAGTCTCTAAAAAGTCTCTAACTTTTCCTTTCTCCCCACCTTCCTTCTCTCTCGCTCTCTCTGCTCTCACTCTCCTCCCTCTGGTCTCTCTCTCTCTCTCTGTCGCTCTCTCTCCAGAGGAAGGCTAAGTACTCTGAGAACAAGCTGAAGTCTCTGAAGGCCAGGAACGAGTACCTGCTGACGATGGAGGCCACCAACTCCTCCGTGTTCAAATACTACATCCACGACCTGCCCGATATCATAGACGTGAGTACACACACACACACACACACACACACACTAACACAAACAAGCCTATTCAGTAGATTTCACTATTACCTAAGAAGTGTTGGCAAAAAGTGTTAGAAGCTGTGTGTCTTTCTTTCTCTAACACATTACCATCTCATCTCTCTCTCCCTCAGTGTTGTGACCTGGGGTACCACTCCAGTCTGAGTCGTGCGTTGAAGACCTACCTGTCTGCAGAGCTGAGTCTGGAGGCCTCCAGGCGGACAGGGTTGGAGGTACTGGAGGGGGCCGTGGAAGGCCTGGATCCTGCCCGAGACAGACAGCGCCTGCTGGGCCTCTACCCCACCGCCTTCTGCCCCCCACCATGCTTCAGCTTCCAGCCCCACATGGGGGACCCGGTGAGTGCGCAAAAGTGCAAAAACACACAAGCACGCATGCACACACACACACACTCTCACAGACAGATGTACACATACAGTACACACACACACACACCGGGTAGGCGCCCGGTCATGCTGTGTGTTGTTCCTGTTTCCTGTCAGGTGACCCAGATAGCCGCCCAGCCACAGGTGCAGGCAGAGCTCACATCTAGGCTGCAGCAGCTCCAGTCACGCCTCTCCACCCTGAAGATAGAGAACGAGGAGGTGAGACACACATTTATCACACAGTCATATGTACTTCAGTTTCCCAGTGTGCTTTGCTGTAGAGGTGAGACCAGACATACACTGCTCAAAAAAATAAAGGGAACACTTAAACAACACATCCTAGATCTGAATGAATGAAATAATCTTATTAAATACTTTTTTCTTTACATACAGTGGGGGAAAAAAAGTATTTAGTCAGCCACCAATTGTGCAAGTTCTCCCACTTAAAAAGATGAGAGAGGCCTGTAATTTTCATCATAGATACACGTCAACTATGACAGACAAATTGAGAAAAAAAAATCCAGAAAATAACATTGTAGGATTTTTTATGAATTTATTTGCAAATTATTGTGGAAAATAAGTATTTGGTCACCTACAAACAAGCAAGATTTCTGGCTCTCACAGACCTGTAACTTCTTCTTTAAGAGGCTCCTCTGTCCTCCACTCGTTACCTGTATTAAGGGCACCTGTTTGAACTTGTTATCAGTATAAAAGACACCTGTCCACAACCTCAAACAGTCACACTCCAAACTCCACTATGGCCAAGACCAAAGAGCTGTCAAAGGACACCAGAAACAAAATTGTAGACCTGCACCAGGCTGGGAAGACTGAATCTGCAATAGGTAAGCAGCTTGGTTTGAAGAAATCAACTGTGGGAGCAATTATTAGGAAATGGAAGACATACAAGACCACTGATAATCTCCCTCGATCTGGGGCTCCACGCAAGATCTCACCCCGTGGGGTCAAAATGATCACAAGAACGGTGAACAAAAATCCTAGAACCACACGGGGGACCTAGTGAATGACCTGCAGAGAGCTGGGACCAAAGTAACAAAGCCTACCATCAGTAACACACTACGCCGCCAGGGACTCAAATCCTGCAGTGCCAGACGTGTCCCCCTGCTTAAGCCAGTACATGTCCAGGCCCGTCTGAAGTTTGCTAGAGTGCATTTGGATGATCCAGAAGAGGATTGGGAGAATGTCATATGGTCAGATGAAACCAAAATAGAACTTTTTGGTAAAATCTCAACTCGTCGTGTTTGGAGGACAAAGAATGCTGAGTTGCATCCAAAGAACACCATACCTACTGTGAAGCATGGGGGTGGAAGCATCATGCTTTGGGGCTGTTTTTCTGCAAAGGGACCAGGACGACTGATCCGTGTAAAGGAAATAATGAATGGGCCATGTATCGTGAGATTTTGAGTGAAAACCTCCTTCCATCAGCAAGGGCATTGAAGATGAAACGTGGCTGGGTCTTTCAGCATGACAATGATCCCAAACACACCGCCCGGGCAGCGAAGGAGTGGCTTCGTAAGAAGCATTTCAAGGTCCTGGAGTGGCCTAGCCAGTCTCCAGATCTCAACCCCATAGAAAATCTTTGGAGGGAGTTGAAAGTCTGTGTTGCCCAGCGACAGCCCCAAAACATCACTGCTCTAGAGGAGATCTGCATGGAGGAATGGGCCAAAATACCAGCAACAGTGTGTGAAAACCTTGTGAAGACTTAGAGAAAACGTTTGACCTGTGTCATTGCCAACAAATGGTATATAACAAAGTATTGAGAAACTTTTGTTATTGAACAAATACTTATTTTCCACCATAATTTGCAAATAAATTCATTAAAAATCCTACAATGTTATTTTCTGGATTTTTTTTCCTCATTTTGTCTGTCATAGTTGACGTGTACCTATGATGAAAATTACAGGCCTCTCTCATCTTTTTAAGTGGGAGAACTTGCACAATTGGTGGCTGACTAAATACTTTTTTGCCCCATTGTAGTTGAATGTGCTGACAACAAAATCACACAAAAATTATCAATGGAAATCAAATTTATCAACCCATGGAGGTCTGGATTTGGAGTCACCCTCAAGATTAAAGTGGAAAATTACACTACAGGCTGATCCAACTTTGATGTAATGTCCTTAAAACAAGTCAAAATGAGGCTCAGTAGTGTGTGTGGCCTCCACGTGCCTGTATGACCTCCCTACAACGCCTGGGCATGCTCCTGATGAGGTGGCGGATGGTCTCCTGAGGGATCTCCTCCCAGACCTGGACTAAAGCATCCGCCAACTCCTGGACAGTCTGTGGTGCAACGTGGCGTTGGTGGATGGAGCGAGACATGATGTCCCAGATGTGCTCAATTGGATTCAGGTCTGGGGAACGAGCGGGCCAGTCCATAGCATCAATGCCTTCCTCTTGCAGGAACTGCTGACACACTCCAGCCACATGAGGTCTAGCATTGTCTTGCATTAGGAGGAACCCAGGGCCAACCGCACCAGCATATGGTCTCACAAGGGGTCTGAGGATCTCATCTCGGTACCTAATGGCAGTCAGGCTACCTCTGGCGAGCACATGGAGGGCTGTGCGGCCCCCCAAAGAAATGCCACCCCACACCATGACTGACCCACCGCCAAACCGGTCATGCTGGAGGATGTTGCAGGCAGCAGAACATTCTCCACGGCGTCTCCAGACTCTGTCACGTCTGTCACGTGCTCAGTGTGAACCTGCTTTCATCTGTGAAGAGCACAGGGCGCCAGTGGCGAATTTGCCAATCTTGGTGTTCTCTGGCAAATGCCAAACGTCCTGCACGGTGTTGGGCTGTAAGCACAACCCCCACCTGTGGACGTCGGGCCCTCATACCACCCTCATGGAGTCTGTTTCTGACCGTTTGCGCAGACACATGCACATTTGTGGCCTGCTGGAGGTCATTTTGCAGGGCTCTGGCAGTGCTCCTCCTGCTCCTCCTTGCACAAAGGCGGAGGTAGCGGTCCTGCTGCTGGGTTGTTGCCCTCCTACGGCCTCCTCAACGTCTCCTGATGTACTGGCCTGTCTCCTGGTAGCGCCTCCATGCTCTGGACACTACGCTGACAGACACAGCAAACCTTCTTGCCACAGCTCGCATTGATGTGCCATCCTGGGTGAGCTGCACTACCTGAGCCACTTGTGTGGGTTGTAGACTCCGTCTCATGCTACCACTAGAGTGAAAGCACCGCCAGCATTCAAAAGTGACCAAAACATCAGCCAGGAAGCATAGGAACTGAGAAGTGGTCTGTGGTCACCACCTGCAGAACCACTTCTTTTTTGGGGGTGTCTTGCTAATTGCCTATAATTTCCACCTGTTGTCTATTCCATTTGCACAACAGCATGTGAAATGTATTGTCAATCAGTGTTGCTTCCTAAGTGGACAGGTTGATTTCACAGAAGTGTGATTGACTTGGAGTTACATTGTGTTGTTTAAGTGTTCCCTTTATTTTTTTGAGCAGTGTATATAGTTTCCCAGTGTGCTTTGCTGTAGAGGTGAGACCAGACATATACAGTTTCCCAGTGTGCTGTGTTGTAGTTTGGTTGACTCTCAGACTACATGCTGTGGGAAGAAGGAGAGGGAGGTTGGGTTGGAGTGATTTTGTAACAGATAAATTGGTTGGGTTGGAGTGATTTTGTAACTACAAATAAACCGTTTTCGTGCCCTGAAGCTATAGCTGTTTCTGGGTATGTATAGTGTGTTTTTGGAGTGTGTATTACTGTTGAGCAGATTGTATATGGATTGCTCTGGAATGGGAGGGCAGCTGTTATCGCACCCTGAAGGGCACAGAAGTGCTGATGGAGACTGGAGTATTGAGCTGCATCTGCACGTCTCAGCACACACACACACACACACACATCGTAATTACCATACACAAATAAACACACACCACCTGCACCATACAGATTTAATATGCGCATACACACTCGCTCAAACCTCATATCTACAAATACATGAACACACACATACACTACACATAATCTGTGAGTGATTACTTTGGTCTAACTCTACTTCCCCTACCCCCAGGTGAAGAAGACATGGGGGGCCACTCTCACCACCCTTCAGGACATGACAGTGCTGGATGACTATGACGTTTCCCAGAGTTTCACCCACAGCCCCTCTTCAGAGTCAGTCAAGTCGAGCGTGTCGGACGGCTACCTAAACAAACCCAGCCTCGCCAAGCGCCGTGCCAACCAACAGGAGACTGAGCTCTTCTACTTTACAGTGAGACACACACACACTCAGGGCCGGCCCTGGACGTTCTGCCGCTCTAGGCAAGACAAAAAACTGGCGTCCCCCTGCTAAACTATGTACAGCAGGGGTCTGCAATAGGTTCAGCCTTGGGCCTCTTTTTTTCTCAGCTAGAAATCGGAGGAACAGAACATAATAGCAGCCCAATCCATGTGCCTATGCTACAAATAAAAACTAAAAACATCTGGTTAGTAGGCTATATAATCAGTACAATGTCAATAACAGCCTAATATTTTCAATCTGATTACACTGATAAAATCACCAATGTCTCTATTAAATTCGTTTTTTATATTTCTGTGTGCGTTGATTGGGGAAAAACATCTTGCAATCAAAAGGAAATGGGCTGAAAAAGTCTCAAAAGAAAGGTGGAGAATTAAATAGACGTTTCAGGAAAGAATGGGCAGAGAAATAGGCATTCTTACCATATTTCTCCAATGTCAAACCAGTGTCTTGTTTGCAACAGCTGTTTGCAAATAATAAAATCTTAGACATCCTTATGAATATAAGCATGGCACTTTCAAAAGTTACCTTTCCATCCAGACAGACGCTCTACCGAAGCAGAAAAATGTAAGCTTCAACTACTGGCTACTCCTCCATTGCATAACCCAACAACAGAAGTGCTTCCCTAAAAGCTGCCTGGGTTTAAACAAACGTCTTCTATTTTCAGAAAGTGAAAACCTCAATTAATAGGGACAGAATAGCAAAGTCAATTTGTTTGTCTCCTTGAATATTATAGGCTGCAGCTCAGCTTCAGAATGTCATAGAGAGGAATCAATATATCCCCATATGCATCGGAGTCACGTCTTTCGCATGAATTTTAAAGCTTGTTTCTACCATAAGGCTTCACAGAGTTAAGCATTGTTATAGAACGCTTTATATAATCTGGATACTTTTTATGTATTTATTTCCAAATATAAAGCTAACAATAGATATCCTTTTTGCCCTTTTCTTTAACAAAGGGTGTGGGATACCCTCACTCAATTAGAGCCCAAACACCCAAACACACCAAGCCCTTCCCAAACACGAGGTATTTAAGGAGTGCATGCGACTGTATTGGAGGATTTGGCTATACCGACATCTATGGATAGCATAATAGTGTTTGTCAAACAGTTAGGCCTACCATGTTTTTTAATAGGGAGAAATAGGCTCCAATTCTATATGCAATTCTATGATTAGGCCCATAACATTTTTTTGGTGCGCGCGTGCACATATAGGAGGTCCATTACCGGGCAAAAATGAATTTTACATTAACCCCTGCATCGGAGAGTTACAATGTTGCAATCACTATGCAGCCAGCTGCCTA
This sequence comes from Coregonus lavaretus, assembly GCF_964263955.1. NCBI lineage: Eukaryota > Metazoa > Chordata > Actinopteri > Salmoniformes > Salmonidae > Coregonus > Coregonus lavaretus. Next base: position 36,140,316 of record NC_139992.1, on the reverse strand, counting down.
TAGTAGGAAACAGAGTTTCTTACTAATAATATGACACCTGTTATCACACATGGCACAAACCCACAATTGTTACAATAGAAATAACACTTTTATTTAACATATTTAACATATTATTTAATATTCCTGTAGAACTGTAAAAAGAGTGAGATAATTTGAGTTTTGGAAACAAGTGCTTTCATAAAGGCGGGACTCGTTTCGTTGGAGCAGTGTAAAATAAGCTTTCTGTCAATGACCCAGCCTTAACGAATTTTGTTTATTTACATATCAAATTTGATTGTCAAACATCAGTTTCAGCATTTCTTCATTTCGTGGCCCGCCTAGTGGCCTCTTTCCTCTGCTGTGGTGCTGCATTGCAGTCAGCGATGTTCTCTCGGTAGCTGTCAATGGTCCTGAAATCAAATAATCAGAGAGCGAGATTAGGATGTAGTCTATTTAAGTCTAATAATTACGGAGTAAACAGGCGATAGATAATTGAGTAATCTTACAAATTACTCTGTGATAGAATTAGTTTATGATCAAGGCTTACCTTTTCAAAGACAAGTTGACTCGCCTGGCCTTCCTGGCAGCAAAAGCATACACTGCTTCTTGGAGGTTGATTTTGTAACGCACAGGTTTCATAGCCCCCATCCGGCTCTGAGGGATTTCACTGTGAGTCCATCTTTTACATTCTCTTTCAGCAAGTCCCAGCGATGTGTAGATCCGGATAAAAATTTATAAATCTCTTGGATGGTGTTAAAAACTCAGCCGCCTCCAAGCAACAAGATGCTGCATCAGAGAGAACCAAGTTCAGCGAGTGTGCGCTGCATGGCCGAAAAAAGGCCCTTGGATTGATATCCTGCTGCAGCAGCAGCACAACTGTCATCCGGGACGTGGAGCGACGAATCTGAGTCCGGGTCCTAGATAGTAGGGTCCCTGCTGGCATTGTTTGGAGGTGTGGCTAGGCCTCGTGCGACCAAATGTTCTTGTCCACCCAGAAAGCTGTCATCATCGGTGGAAGTGGATGGCTCAGACTCCTCCGGTTCGCCCTCTTCGCTGCTAGAACCAGTGAACGGGGGTTCGTCCTTCTCGGCGAATGAACGGCCTGTCCTCGGAGGCATGTTGAATCTCTTTGGTTTAGAGATTGGGCCTCTTTTCTCGTTCGTTTTTAAAAAATATTCGCTTCCTGATAGTTTTTGTCTCTTAGACATGGTAGCAAATTTGGTTGCAAATCTTAACAGGCTAGGTTAGGCTACTGCCTTGATCACTAATCATCTTCCTCACACACAAACATTAAAAAACAATACAATAGTTTAATTGGCTGATTGATTTGTATTAATGTTTCACAATTGGATAATCCCGTAAAAACACACACATATCACCATAGCTACCAATGATAGTGGGAATGAACTTCGGGGAGAAGCGGGACTGGGGTGGGGGCGGGAACTGCAGCAACGGCTATGAGCTGGTGGCTGGGGCGACTGCCTAATCTTGCCTAATGGGAGGGCCGGCCCTGCACACACTCACAGACATACAGACATACACACAGGCTAGATGATATAGTTAGGTAGATGTACAGTTAATAAAAGCTGCATGTTCTTCTGTCTGTGGTCCACAGAAGTTCCGTGAGTATCTGGAGGGCAGTAATCTGATCTCCAAACTACAGGCCAAACACGACCTACTGAAGAAAGCCATGGCCGAGGGTAAGAGACCCCACATTCTATCTTGCTGTCTCATTCTTTCTTGCTGTCTACCCTCTCTCTCTTCGTTAGCCTGATCCACCATCTTGAATGCTGCGCTCTCGTTTTGTTTCACTTGAATCCGTGTAGTGGAACAGAATGTAAGCTTGCGATATCAGGATGGTCGAACAAGGCTTTCTTTTTGGAACTCTTATCTCTCTCACTGCCTCTCTTTTACGGCTTAGAAATATGCCTTATGTGCTAATGCCCTCCCCGTCTGCCAATAAAACGCCTGCCCTCTCTCTGTCTGCCTGTGTCTTTCATGTCTCTCCAGGGTATATAGCAGACACGCTGACTACCAGGTATAGCTCTTAAAACTATAAACATTTTATTGACTGAAGCACTGTTTTAGCTGTTTCTTTCTTTTAGATTGTCTCACCTCTTGTCTTTGAGCTCTGCAAAACAAAACAAAACTTGTCTCTGCTTCTCTCCTTCTAGCCGTGGACGAAAGAACTCCCATAGCAAACACCAGGTAATGTTTCCACTCTTCCTCCCGCTGCTTGTGTCTGTGTGTGGTTGGCCTCTGCTGGTTGCTTAATTGCATGGGATGTGTTTTTTAGGACTCGACTAAAGCCATTCCTCTGCTGGTGGAGAGCTGTATCCGCTACATCAACCTCCATGGTGAGTCCGACTGTTTATTTTATTTTATTTCACCTTTATTTAACCAGGTAAGCCAGTTGAGAACAAGTTCTCATTTACAACTGCGACCTGGCAAAGATAAAGCAAAGCAGTGCGGGGAAAAAAAACAACAACACAGAGTTACACATGGAATAAACAAAACGTACAGTCAATAACACAATAGAAAATCTATATACAGTGTGTGCAAATGTAGTAAGTTATGGAGGGAAGGCAATAAATAGGCCATAGTGCAAAATAATTACAATTATAATTTAGTATTAACATTGGAGTGATAGATGTGCAGAATATGATGTGCAAATATAGATACTGGGGTGCAAATGAGCAAAATAAATAACAATGTAAATAACAATATGGGGATGAGGTAGTTGGGTGGGCTAATTACAGATGGCTGTGTACAGGTGCAGTGATCGGTAAGCTTCTCTGACAACTGATGCTTAAAGATAGTGAGGGAGAGAAGTGTCTCCAGCTTCAGAGATTTTTGCAGTTCGTTCCAGTCATTTGCAGCAGAGAACTGGAAGGAATGGCAACCAAAGGAGGTGTTGGCTTTGGGGATGACCAGTAAGATATACCTGCTGGAACGCATACTACGGGTGGGTGTTGCTATGGTGACCAATGAGCTAAGATAAGGCGGGGATTTGCCTAGAAGGGATTTATAGATGACCTGGAGCTAGTGGGTTTGGCGACGAATATGTAGTGAGGGCCAGCCAACGAGAGCGTACAGGTCACAATGGTGGGTAGTATATGGGGCTTTGGTGACAAAACGGATGGCACTGTGATACACTACATCCAATTTGCTGAGTAGAGTGTTGGAAGCTATTTTGTAAATGACATCGCCGAAGTCAAGGATCAGTAGGATAGTCAGTTTTACGAGGGCATGTTTAGCAGAGTGAAGGAGGCTTTGTTGCGAAATAGGAAGCCGATTCTAGATTTAACTTTGGATTGGAGATGCTTAAATGTGAGTCTGGAAGGAGAGTTTACGGTATAACCAGACACCTAGGTATTTGTAGTTGTCCACATATTCTAAGTCAGACCCGCCGAGAATTAGTGATTCTAGTCGGGCAGGCGGGTACAAGCAGCGTTCGATTGAAGAGCATGCATTTAGTTTTACTAGCGTTTAAGAGCAGTTGGAGGCCACGGAAGGAGTGTTGTATGGCATTGAAGCTCGTTTGGAGGTTTGTTAACACAGTGTCCAATGAAGGGCCAGATGTATACAAAATGGTGTCGTCTGCGTAGAGGTGGATCTGAGAGTCACCAGCAGCAAGAGCGACATCATTGATATACACAGAGAATAGAGTCGGCCCGAGAATTGAACCCTGTGGCACCCCCATAGAGACTGCCAGAGGTCCAGACAACAGGCCCTCCGATTTGACACATTGAACTCTATCTGAGAAGTAGTTGGTGAACCAGGCGAGGCAGTCATTTGAGAAACCAAGGCTATTTAGTCTGCCAATAAGAATGCGGTGATTGAGAGAGTCAAAAGCCTTGGCCAGGTCAATGAAGACGGCTGCACAGTACTGTCTTTTATCGATTGCGGTTATTAAATCGTTTAGGACCTTGAGCGTGGCTGAAGTGCACCCATGACCAGCTCGGAAACCAGATTGCATAGCGGAGAAGGTACGGTGGGATTCTAAATGGTCGGTGATCTGTTTGTTAACTTGGCTTTCAAATACTTTCGAAGGGCAGGATGGATATAGGTCTGTAACAGTTTGGATCTAGAGTGTCACCCCCTTTGAAGAGGGGGATGACCGCGGCAGCTTTCCATTCTCTGGGGATCTCAGACGATACGAAAGAGAGGTTGAACAGGCTGGTGATAGGGGTTGCGACAATTTCGGCAGCTAATTTTAGAAAGAAAGGGTCCAGATTGTCTAGGCCAGCTGATTTGATGGGGTCCAGATTTTGCAGCTCTTTCAGAACATCAGCTATCTGAATTTGGGTGAAGGACAAGCGGGGGGGCATGGGCAAGTTGCAGCGGAGGGTGCAGAGCTGGTGGCCGGTGTAGGGGTAGCCAAGTGGAAAGCATGGCCAGCCATAGCAAAATGCTTGTTGAAATTTTCGATTATCGTAGATTTATCGGTAGTGACAGTGTTTCCTAGCCTCAGTGCAGTTGGCAGTTGGAAGGAGGTGCTCTTATTCTCCATGGACTTTACAGTGTCCCAAAACTTTTTGGAGTTAGTGCTACAGGATGCAAATTTCTGTTTGAAAAAGTTAGCCTTTGCTTTCCTAACTGATTGTGTATATTGGTTCCTGACTTCCCTGAAAAGTTGCATATCGTGGGGACTGTTCGATGCCAATGCCGTACGCCACAATGTTTTTGTGCTGGTCAAGGGCAGTCAAGTCTGGGGTGAACCAGGGGCTATATCTGTTCTTAGTTGTGCATTTTTTGAATGGGGCGTGCTTATTTAAGATGGAGAGGAAAGCACTTTTTAAAGAACAACCAAGCATCCGCTACTGACGGAATGAGGTCAATATCCATCCAGGATACACGGGCCAGGTCAATTAGAAAGGCCTGCTCGCTGAAGTGTTTTAGGGAGCGTTTGACAGTGATGAGGGGTGGTCGTTTGATCGCGGACCCATTACGGACGCAGGCAATGAGGCAGTGATCGCTGAGATCCTGGTTGAAGACAGCAGAGGTGTATTTAGAGGGTAAATTAATCAGGATGATATCTATGAGGGTGCCCATGTTAACGGATTTAGGGTTGTACCTGGTAGGTTCCTTGATAATTTGTGTGAGATTGAGGGCATCTAGTTTAGATTGTAGGATGGCTGGGGTGTTAAGCATATCCCAGTTTAGGTCACCAAGCAATACAAACTCTGAGGATAGATGGGGGGCAATCAATTCACATATGGTGTTCAGGGCACAGCTGGGGGCTGAGGGGGGTCTGTAGCAAGCAGCAACAGTGAGAGACTTATTTCTGGAAAGGTGGATTTTTAGAAGTAGAAGCTCAAACTGTTTGGACACAGACCTGGATAGTATGATAGACCTCTGCAGTAGATTGCAACTCCGCCCCCTTTGGCAGTTCTATCTAGACGGAAAATGTTATAGTTGGGAATGGAGATTTCAGAATCGCAGTGAATAAGTCAAACTTAGGGAGGAGGCTTCTGATGTTAACATGCAAGAAACCAAGGCTTTTGCGATTATAGAAGTCAACAAATGATAGCGCCTGGGGAGCAGGAGTGATACTGGGGGCTACAGGGCCTGGGTTAACCTCTACATCACCAGAGGAACAGAGGAGGAGTAGAATAAGGATATGGCTAAAGGCTTTAAGAACTGGTCTTCTAGTGCGTTGGGTACAGAGAAAAAAACGGGCAGATTTCCGGCCGTTGTAGAATAGATTCAGGGCATTATGTACAGACAAGGATATGGAAGGATATGAGTACAGTGGAGGTAAACCTAAGCGTTGGGTAAAGATGAAAGAGATAGCATCACTGGAGGTACCGATTGAGCCAGTCTCCGCGTGTGTGGGGGTGGGACAAAAGAGCTATCTGAGACAGGTTGAGCAGGACTGGGGGCTCTACATTGAAAAAGTACAGTTAGAACTAACCGAAACAGCAATAGGCAAGGCATATTGACATGGGAGAGAGGCATAAAGCAGTCACAGGTGTTATTCGAGAGAGCTAAGACAACAGCTGGTAATGGCGATGAAAGTTTGAGCTGAGACTAAACAGATAAACAGGATGGGGTACCGTATAAAGGAACATTCTAGCATATAGGAACAGTCCAGCAGGCATCAGCAGTGTAGCTGAGTGATCATAACGTTGGCTAATAGCAAGTAGCTAGTTAGCTGGCTAGTTTCAGCCAGAGGTTCTGGATAAAAATATATGAAGAAATAATAGAAACCGTTCCACACAGAGGTAGATAGCCGGGAGATGGGCCTGGCTCGAGACTAGCTCAAGGCTAACTGGAGTTAGCTTCAGGACAATGGTGATTAGCCAACAACGACAACAGCCATTTGGTTGCAGCTAGCTAGTTGCGATGATCCGGTGTTAAGGTCCAGTGATTCAGTGATTCCGGCAGAAAATCCGATATGCTCTGGCTCGATAGCGCGATGTGCAGACTGGCCGATAATTGTCCAGGCTAGAGCTGGCTGGTAGGTAGTGCAGGCCACGGTGAAGACCGCTAACGGTGGCTAATAGCAAGTAGCTAGTTACAGTGGGGGGGGGGGGGGGGGGGAGTATTTAGTCAGCCACCAATTGTGCAAGTTCTCCCACTTAAAAAGATGAGAGGCCTGTAATTTTCATCATAGGTACACGTCAACTATGACAGACAAAATGAGATTTTTTTTCTCCAGAAAATCACATTGTAGGATTTTTTATGAATTTATTTGCAAATTATGGTGGAAAGTAAGTATTTGGTCAATAACAAAAGTTTCTCAATACTTTGTTATATACCCTTTGTTGGCAATGACACAGGTCAAACGTTTCCTGTAAGTCTTCACAAGGTTTTCACACACTGTTGCTGGTATTTTGGACCATTCCTCCATGCAGATCTCCTCTAGAGCAGTGATGTTTTGGGGCTGTCGCTGGGCAACACGGACTTTCAACTCCCTCCAAAGATTTTCTATGGGGTTGAGATCTGGAGACTGGCTAGGCCACTCCAGGACCTTGAAATGCTTCTTACGAAGCCACTCCTTCGTTGGCGGGCGGTGTGTTTGGGATCATTGTCATGCTGAAAGACCCAGCCACGTTTCATCTTCAATGCCCTTGCTGATGGAAGGAGGTTTTCACTCAAAATCTCACGATACATGGCCCCATTCATTCTTTCCTTTACACGGATCAGTCGTCCTGGTCCCTTTGCAGAAAAACAGCCCCAAAGCATGATGTTTCCAACCCCATGCTTCACAGTAGGTATGGTGTTCTTTGGATGCAACTCAGCATTCTTTGTCCTCCAAACACGACGAGTTAAGTTTTTACCAAAAAGTTCTATTTTGGTTTCATCTGACCATATGACATTCTCCCAATCCTCTTCTGGATCATCCAAATGCACTCTAGCAAACTTCAGACGGGCCTGGACATGTACTGGCTTAAGCAGGGGGACACGTCTGGCACTGCAGGATTTGAGTCCCTGGCGGCGTAGTGTGTTACTGATGGTAGGCTTTGTTACTTTGGTCCCAGCTCTCTGCAGGTCATTCACTAGGTCCCCCCGTGTGGTTCTGGGATTTTTGCTCACCGTTCTTGTGATCATTTTGACCCCACGGGGTGAGATCTTGCGTGGAGCCCCAGATCGAGGGAGATTATCAGTGGTCTTGTATGTCTTCCATTTCCTAATAATTGCTCCCACAGTTGATTTCTTCAAACCAAGCTGCTTACCTATTGCAGATTCAGTCTTCCCAGCCTGGTGCAGGTCTACAATTTTGTTTCTGGTGTCCTTTGACAGCTCTTTGGTCTTGGCCATAGTGGAGTTTGGAGTGTGACTGTTTGAGGTTGTGGACAGGTGTCTTTTATACTGATAACAAGTTCAAACAGGTGCCATTAATACAGGTAACGAGTGGAGGACAGAGGAGCCTCTTAAAGAAGAAGTTACAGGTCTGTGAGAGCCAGAAATCTTGCTTGTTTGTAGGTGACCAAATACTTATTTTCCACCATAATTTGCAAATAAATTCATTAAAAATCCTACAATGTGATTTTCTGGAGAAAGAAAATCTCAATTTGTCTGTCATAGTTGACGTGTACCTATGATGAAAATTACAGGCCTCTCATCTTTTTAAGTGGGAGAACTTGCACAATTGGTGGCTGACTAAATACTTTTTTTCCCCACTGTAGCTGGCTAGTTTCAGCCAGAGGTTCTGGATTAAAATGTATGAAGAAATAATAGAATCCGTTCCACATTGGGTGAGGCAGGTTGCAAGAAAGTATATTTAGTTAAAGGATGGAAAGTGAGATTGAGAAATATATACGAAAAAGACAAAAGAAACAAAAAACTGGCTATTTACATGAGAACACTACAGAAAACACGACCACACTGCTATGCCATCTTGGACTGTTGAAAACAACATGGTGGATCCTCCACTTAGCCTATTTGGGGGCTAGGGGTTAGCAGCCAAATCCATACTGCTTACACCTATCAAGTCCTTTCACGTTCCTCTGTGTACTGACACATGATTAGACTCTCATAACCGCCTCTCCATCTCCTTCAGGTCTTCAGCACCAGGGCATATTCCGTGTGTCGGGGTCGCAGGTGGAGGTCAATGACATCAAGAACTCATTTGAGAGAGGTGAGAGGTCACTGTGAGGTCATCATACTTGTGCTTCCAGGTCAGGGGAGAGGAAACTGACCATGTCCGTCTCTGTTGCCAAGGTAACGACCCCCTGATTGACGAGGAGAATAACCATGACATCAACTCTGTGGCCGGTGTGCTGAAGCTCTACTTCCGGGGGCTGGAGAACCCCCTCTTTCCCAAGGAAAGGTTCAACGACCTCATTTCCTGTGTCTGTAAGTAGCACTTCCTTCCTCTATGGTGTGGGGAGGTGGCGGGACAGGAGGACAGGGATCACTGTTTTAAGGGGGGGGGGGGGGGGGGGGGGTTGTTTTTTGTGTGTATGCAATTAGTATGTGTGTTTGTAAAAATGATCAGCTGTGAAGGTTTTGTGATTTACCATGACTGCAGGTGACATTTGGACAGCTCTAACATGCAAAATGACCTTATCAGCAGTCGATATGGACCTTAATTCAAAACGTATTTAAAATGCAACAGATTCCAATTGTTATTCATGCTTCACATAAATGCACCGTTCGTTTTAGGTCTCCATAAATGATCAGCGCCTGTTTACATTTTAGTCATTTAGCAAACGCTCTTATCTAGAGCGACTTACAGTTAGTGAGTGCATACATTATTATTTATTTTTTCCCCATACTGGCCCCCCGTGGGAATCGAACCCACAACCCTGGCGTTGCAAGCGCCATGCTCTACCAACTGAGCTACACGACAACTGACATTCATTGACAAAAAGAGCAGTTTTGAAATGCAGTGATTAAAAAGTGCTATGAGTACTACATTCATGTCAAAATGGGTCCCTCTGTATCTCTCACTCTGTATCTTGCTTGCTCTCTTCCTCCCACACACAATCTCCCAGTCCTTTGTCTCCAACTCACTTAGTTTCTTTCTGAAACACACACAGAGAGCTAGCTGCCTCTCTCTGTTGGCTGCTTATATTCCAGGATGTGTCAGGATTACACCTCATGCTTTCTTGGGAATATTACTGACAGCTGGTGTGTGTGTGTGTGTGTTCCCACAGGTATAGAGAGCCTGTATGACAGAGCTCAGTGTATTCGTAAGATTCTGCTGGGTGTTCCACGGGCGACACTGGTCGTGATGAGATACCTGTTCGCCTTCCTCAACCAGTGAGTGTCTCTACGCTAACACAAAACCACACATGAACCACGTCTGGGCTAGTCTAGAACCCACAGAACCAGTACTGGGTAAATCTATAACCCATAGAACAACACAGAACCAGTTCTGGGTTAGTCTAGAACATATAGAACCAAGCAGAACCAGATCTGGGCTAGTCAAGAACACACAGAACCAGGTCTGGGCTAGTCTATAACATATAGAAACACAGAACCAGGTATGGACTAATATAGAACGACAAAGAACCAGTACTGGGTTAGTCTAGAACACACAGAACCAGTACTGGATTAGTCAAACACACAGAACCAGTCCCGGGTTAGTCTAGAACATATAGGTCCGCAGTAGTCTAGATCACACAGAACCACACACAACACGGTCTGTCTGTCTGTCTGTATTTGGCTGAACACGATGTCTCATCTCTGCAGCTCCAAATAGAGATGGAGGAGGAAGTGTGAACGGGAGGAAAGAGAGAGAAGTGTGAGGTGCAGGTGTGATCTACCACAGCAGAGTCTGAATGTTAGATTGCAGAATGTTAGATTGTAGTATTCAGTATGAGTATGAAGAACATTCAGTATACTTATATTTGTATCCTGGAGTTAGTGTTTTACTTCCTGCCTGGTCATGTGATGTTGCGTTTAAATAGTAACATTTGCCCTGTGCCCCATGCCCAGCTTATCCCAGTACAGCGATGAGAACATGATGGATGCTGGGAACCTGGCCATCGTCTTCGGCCCCACCCTGCTGCCCACGCCCGACGCCCTGGACCAGGTGGCCTGCCAGGCGCATGTTAATGAGGTCATCAAGACGGTCATCCTGCACCACGACAACATCTTCCCCGACCCCCCGGAGCTGCCTGGGCCAATCTATGAGAAGTGCATGACTGGAGACCAGTACTGGTTAGACAGATGGACTATACTGTATACTCCAGCCTTGCAACCATCTGTGCTTTTATCCTTCTGTTCATCCATTTTGTGAAATATCAAGAGGGCTCGGTTCTAGCAAGTCTGTCTAGTATTGCTGACTACTGCAGTTATGGTACTTACACTCCCTTTTTCTTTCTTTCCCTCCCCCCGCACCCAAACTCTCTTTCTCTCCCTCTCTAGCGAGAGTCCGTTCAGCGAGCCGGGTGGGGAGGCGGAGCCTGACGGCGGCACAGAGACCCAGACCAGTGAGGAGGGTACGCTCTGACCTCTGACCTCTACACAATCACCCAGTGGGCTTATCTCTCTCATTCACCAATGGATAGAGAGCTGTCTCCATGGCAACAGCTAGCATAGAGACCCCCCTCTCTCCCCTGTCGTTGTGTGCAGTGTGTGATTCCCATTGTAGGGGGGAGGGGGTGCGGTGGGGTGATGGCTAGCTAAGACTAATGCTCTGATTTCTCTTTCGCGTCCCCCTCGTTCCTCATTGGCTGAGCTCGGGGGGGGGGGGGGGGGGTCGAGCCGGGAAGATGAATGATTGACAGGTCCCCCTCGATCATACGATCTGGCTCTTCTCTCCTTTCTCTCTGTCCTCCCGCTTCCCGCCCCCTCTCTCTCTGTCTCTATAAATCTCTTCCTCCCTCCTCATCTTTCTTTCTCTCTCTTTCTCTATAAATCTCTTCCTGCCTCCTCATCTTTCTTTCTCTCTCTGTCTCTACCCCCCCCCCCCCCCACACCCCCTCTCTGTCTCTCAGAGGGGGAAGCAGTAGAGGCGGTGGCCAGGTATGACTATACGGGCCGGTCGGGGCGGGAGCTCTCCTTTAAGAAGGGCGTGACCCTGCAGCTGTTCCAGCGTGCGTCACATGACTGGTGGGAGGGGCGACTCAACGGCACCCATGGCCTGGTGCCTCACCAGTACATAACACTGAAGGACAGGCAAGTACACGGCTACAGCATAGCATACACACTAAGTAACACAAACCTGCCAAGAGAACGTCTGTAAAATATGCCTACAGTGGCATCCCGTTGTGGATTGTTATCAAATTAACTGTAGAATGAGAAATTGACGTGCTCAACTCCTTTTTCAGTATCAAAGGAACTGCCCATTTGATTCTTTAAACTGTTTTTGGGGGGATTGATTGATTGACTGACTAAATTGATTGATGACCTAAGTTATTAAATTGATTAGAGTGAACAATTACTGGCCACTGGTATTGATTGACTAATTGATCATTTGTCTGATTAGTTGGAGTGCCCTGATTGGTTGGGGAGCAGGTTCTGTTTAGTGCTGATTGGTTGGTAAGAGGTTCTGTGTGGTGTTTCAGGCCTGACTCTGCATCAACAGTGGACAGCGACAGTGGGAGCACTAGCAATGACGACAAGAGAGCCAGAAGGGAGCTGAGCTCTCCTGCTGACAGACAGCCAGAGACCTACAACAGGTCAGTAGTTAGATCGCCAGAGACCTACAACAGGTCAGTAGTTAGATCGCCTGAGACCTACAACAGGTCAGTAGTTAGATCGCCTGAGACCTACAACAGGTCAGTAGTTAGATCGCCTGAGACCTACAACAGGTCAGTAGTTAGATCGCCTGAGACCTACAACAGGTCAGTAGTTAGATCACCTGAGACCTACAACAGGTCAGTAGTTAGATCGCCTGAGACCTACAACAGGTCAGTAGTTAGATCGCCTGAGGCCTACAACAGGTCAGTAGTTAGATCGCCTGAGGCCTATAACAGGTCAGTAGTTATATCGCCTGAGACCTAAAACAGGTCAGTAGTTAGATCGCCTGAGACCTACAACAGGTCATAGTTAATAACACACAACAAACCACCACAGACCTATAACTTGCACAAAGCTAACAAGCTAAGCTAGCGGTTTGTGGAGTGTATTGATTTAGTCAAGCGCTAATCTTAGCCAACGGTCTATACTGTACGTCTCTCCACAGCAGCCACCGCAGGAAGCGGACTGACATTTTCCGCCGCCCCCTCGGTCTCTCTAAAGACCATGGTAACGGGGGTGTGTTGGAGAGGAACTCACCGCCCGTCTCTGGTCACTTCAGCCCGCGGGAGCTCCTTCTGGGGCGGGGCACTGGCTTAACCCCGCCTCTCGACAGCCCCGAGCGTCGTCGCCGTTCCACTGCCGTGGTAACGGTTACCGTGAGCCGCCAAGATACGCTGCGTCGGCCTGAAGACACACCTATCCGGCGCTCCAGCAGCGGGCAGCACGGCTTCAGCTCCAGAACCCTAGACCCAGACACACTGGCACAGGTACACACACACACACGCATACAGTAATTATACAAAAACAGACAGCTGCTGCACACATCAAACTACACTTCATCTTGTATTTTCTCTCTGCCACTCCCGCTTTCCTCCACCCTGCCTCTTCCCCCTCTCTCTGTAGGACATAGAGGAGAGTGTGAGTGTGGCTCTGGGGCAGCTGAGGCAGTTGGAGCGTGGGGGCTGCAGACCGGCTCCTGACGTGGTCCTGGACACACTGGAGCAGGTTAAGAACAGCCCAATCACAGCCTGCTCCTCCGAGTCGCCCAGCCCCCACAGCACCCCCTCCACCCCAGGGACTCCTGGTACCCCTAGTCCCCTCAGCCCTCTGAGCCCCCTCATTCCCCTCCCCGGCCCCCCTCCTGCACCCCTCCGATCCACCAACCCTTCCCCTGACACCCTGGGCTCCTTCAAGCCCATAGCGGGAGCTCCACTCCGTATGGGGGCTCCGCTTCGCCCCCCAGCCCTGAGGCCCAAACCCCTGGTGCCCCCCAAGAGCAACACCCCACCTCTGCCCCCACTGCTGGACAAGTCCTGCACCATGTGATGAGCCAAACCGGCCCAGAATAAAGAATAGGAGAACAGGGTACCTGCTTACTGTTTAGAAACCTGAACAAGGGTAGAAAGCAGTAGGACAGATCTGAAACTAAAAGGGTTTTATGTAGTAATACAAAATAATATATGATATGATCTATGATATGCCATGATATTTATGTGTGTTGTCAGGTTGGTGTGTACTCTCTTCTTGGTGTAAAGGAGTTTACTTTCTCCATGTATCGAAGCATTTATCAAAGGGTAGCTATGTAAAATGGGACTGCTGAATGGGAGAAGTACAAGAAAAAAAGTATAAGCTAAAGAAAGCAGAAACCCTATCCTGTAAAAGAGATGTAGTCACAGATGTGTGGGAAGTGTAGTTCTCCTCTAGTGAAATGTAGTTTCAGTGATGTGAACGTTGACCATGTAATGACGATAGGCTCCTCAGCTAATGAAGGTCTATCACCAAGAGGCTGCTTTATTCTTAGTGTATTTCGATTTGCTGCTGCATCTACGAGCGATTTCCATTGGCGAAGCGAAAGAAAGGGACAATGCAGAGTGAAGAGGTGCCTGATGGGTAAAGGGAGGCTCACACAGAGTGGAAACATAAGGGCGGATGTCTGTGATCTTTTTTTATTATTTTCTATTTCACTTGGTTCCGCTGCTAAGCTCACTAATGCCTCAACCGAAGCCTCTCGAGGCATTGGAGACAAAACTCACATTCTATTTAACCAATGTTCAGCTATTTAATGAATGTTCCAGTATTTAAACTACGACTGTTCAGCTCTCTATTGAATGTTCAGTGGGCACTAATGTCACATGGGTGGCGGTGGCGTTAACCCTCACTACTAGAAAACAGCCTTCTCTTGTGTTCAACCGATACACACACTCAGGCCAGGGGAAATAGTTGAGGTACAGTGGTCTAGTTTGTAGAGTACTGTACATTTCCATCAGCCTGGGTATGTGTGATTTCTTTCCCATTACACTGTTAGTCTGTGTGTGTGCGTTTCCTCTGCCTGCCTTAATTCTGATCCTTTGTAAGATGGTGGATAAAATGATGGATTATTCATGTCTGTCTTTAGTACCAGAACATGTGCAGGACAGGGGTGCGTGTGTGTTTGCGTGTGCTGGCACTTAGTGCGTGTGTGGGAATATGGTGTATCTGGTTGTGTTACACTGAAGTCACTAAATAACCTTAAATTCACTGTAAGCAAACAGGGTGGGGCTCTTGCGTGTAAATACCCAAAATACACTTGAACTTGAAATACACTTTACTGGGTCGGGAACTGGTGAGTGTATGTGGAGTACTGGGGATGTGTGTCTCTAAGAATTGGCTATGGGTGTGCATCAGTTTGTGTGTGTCAATGTGAAAGTGCCTTTTTTTACCTTTGTCTTTGTGGGGAGTTGTAATCCACTCACGCATGTCCTGAACGAAGAGCAGCAGCACTTAGAATGAAATAATCAAAGTGTTTAGTAGAAGACTGAATTATGAATCCTTGAGTTAAATCTATTGTGACATTGCACTTTGATGTATAGGGAAAATCGTGTACTTGGCATGTAGCATTATAACATGTGAACAGGTGCATTTTAAGGGACGTTGGTTTCTCTCTGAATGTGTCTGATAATTAAAGGAAATGGTTTTGTCTGTTAGTGTTGCTGTATCCGAAACTCCTGAGCTTCCTAAAGACGAGCTCTTATAGCCAAATGGATAGTATTGATGTGTTGTATTTATATGATAAATAAAAAGGGAATAAATTAACAAGTACGGTTTTGGTTAGTCAAGCCTTCATTATTGCCTTGTTTATCACCTGCTGAGTGTGGATGTGCTACAGTTGGCTGTCTGAACACTCACTGTCTCAGTCTTAAGCAGCTTCCGAAACATGTGAAAGCACCTCTCTCTCACACACACACACGTCATGATGCTTTTCTACATATTACGCTTTTTTCTACAGTCATCTCAAAACTTTAATATTCCCAAATACCAGCAAAATAAGTACACCTAAATAAAGGATGACATACAGTAAATCCAAATTAAACACTTCTGTTAAAACGGTATACAAACATCAATGTTAACAAAAGTATACATAAATTAAACAAAATGTTTTTCAGTACATAGCACCATTATATCCCTGACAGGGGTAGGAAGTTGGCTATCCTGTGATGGAATAGAATCAAGTCAAAGAAACCGGTAAAATGTCTCAATAGAGCAGTTCACTGTGAGAAGGCCACACTGCGTCTAATATAGTCAGTGACGCATCTTTGGTCTGGAACTGATTTGTCAAAACAAACTAAAGGATTCAAAGCATGACGCTCAACAGAACAAACAGTTGGACCATGGGTTGAAGGCATTCTCTGCAACAATGTCACACAAGAAGCTTTCCTAATGATTAGACAACTTCTGTCTGTATCGGCCTGTCTGTCTATGGAACTGGAACAATGCCTCGTCTCTCTGTGTGTCCCCATAAGGGGCAGAGAGGTTGTGTGTGTATCGTTATAAGAGCTCTGTTTATGGTGGTGTGCGTAGTATATAAAGCAGGTCATATCTCTCTCTCAACCCTTGGAGCCAGGTTTGAGGGTGCTGAATGGTTTGGAGTTCCTCAGCGAGCCAGAGATCTCCTGCAGGAAGGCGGTGATGTGCGAGTCCTTCTCGGACTTCCTGCCGTCGAAGATGACCACCAGGGTGAAGTGTGATTCCGGTCGGGTCAGGTAGTAAGTGCTCTGGACTTTGTCGTCGTAGAAGTGCACCACCTTGTCCAGCGTGTTGAGCTCCGCCTCGCGGTCGCCCATCATCATGATGACGTTGGGCCAGTGCGTGAGCGGCCGTTCACCCCCGGGAAGGGACACCACAGCAGGGAACTGCTCCACCCCCTTGGGCACCTCGCGGTACGAGTGCGGGTGGTGGTAGCCGTGGCCCTGGAAGCTGTCCAAGCCGCGGTTGTCGAACACCAGGGACACGTTGTTGGCATCGTGTTTGCGGATAAACGAACAGATCTTGCCGTGGTAATCGGGCACCGTGCGTGCCGTCAGGGCCTTCATGTCTGCGGACGCAGTCTGACGGCTCAGCGCCTCATGGAAGTAGAAGCTGAATTTAGCCAGGAGCGCCCCCTGGAGGCGCTGCAGCCACAAGTACAGGTGGGGCGGCTGCACTGCCTTCTGGGACTGGCCTCCGAACAGGTGCTTGCGGGTCTCCCTCTGGCGTTGGAAGAGCTGTCCCCAGGCGGTGAGCTTAGAGCTAGCCCCATGCAGGCTGAGCAGGGCGGGCAGGAAGTGCCACTCTGACACCTGGGCCTGGCAGCGCAGCAGCTGTGTCACCACATCCACCTCTGTCTGGAAGCTCCCCTCCAAGCGGCCCAGGATGGGGTGGTGGAACCTGGGGAGGGAGGAGATGGAGGGGTCATTGGAAAGCAAGCTATTGCTAACATAAGGTAGAAATGTTGGTGGTGTCAGATGGCAGCCTTAAAACTGATCACACTCCACTACGAATCAACCGTGTTCACTATTCATTAAGACCAATTATCCTAATGATAAATAGCCTCCTCATTAGTACTAATGCTGATTAATATACTGTAAGAGATGGTTTGTGGCCGTGGAACAGTATTGGATGTCTCTGGTCTTCTGTGCTGCTAAGGGTGTGTGCACTATGCACATTTGTGTGGGCGACTGGGTGTGGAGGTTCTGGCCCTGATTAGCAGTTAATATCCTGTGTATTCTCATTCTCAGTGCTGATTACTTTCCCTGGCTGTGTCGACTGCTGTGCGAGAGAGTCACCTTCACCCCTGACTGCACAACCACCCCGTGTGTGCCAGATTGTGACTCGCTGCAGTGTGAACTACGACTCAGCCGCACAGTGGACTTTTCTGTGTTGGGCTTGCTTTGGTTCCGGCTGAGCTAAATTTGCTATCTGCTGATTTCAGCAAAAAGCTCCCCTCCCCTCCCTCCCCTGTCGTGCTCGCTCGCTCGCCCGCCCGCCCGCCCACCCAACCCCAACCTCATACTCTTGCTCTTTCTTTTTTCTGCAATTTCTCTGCCACTCACACACTATTACAGTCTGCACAGAAAGCACAGCTGAGCTTTTACACATGACACGTCCCACACACACCTGGAGCTGTATTTCTGCAGCACTGCGTCGAGGGTGGTGACCAGCTCCTCTGAGTTGATGTTCTTCTGGCTGCCCAGCGCGTGCATCTTCTCGTACAGGTCAGCCATCTCCATACGGGCCTGGGTAAAGTGGCACAGCTGCTCCGACAGGTGAGACAGCAGGTCCTCCAGGTAGGGTGCGGAACCTGGCTGGGCGTGGCGCCCCATGGTCACCACCTTCCTCAGCGCGTTGAACAGGGAGGTGTAGATGGTGCGGATGGAGTCCTTGCGGCTGAAGAACGACTGGCCGCCTGCAAGAGTGGGTTATGATGCTGAATACCACACACACACTGCAGTAGCAACATATTGGAGTAACGTAGAGAAAACAGTCCATGTTGGAAATTGTTGTTTGGGGAGCTATAACCTAACGTAGCTGATGTAAAAAGACACCAGAGCGGAGTCCCAACAAACATTTTTCAGGGGAAATGGAAGTTAAGTTAAATACTGTATCCGTGAAAAACGGAAACATCCGCTTTCAGCCGACCCCTCAGAGAGTGAGGTAGACGTGATGTGCTGTGCTGTCTTCTTCGGTGGGGTTTATCGGCGGTTGGCATCCAACGTTATGGTGCATTACTGCCACCTACTGAACTGGAGTGTGGGCCAGAGACATGGAGAAACTAAATCCTAACTGCCAGCATCGTTGCTCTTAAAAAAGTTTAAAATATGAGACTATATATACTCTAAACTAATTTCCTGTATACCCTTCTCCCTCATACTAGATCTCATCCTCTCTCTTTCCCTCTGATTCTGCCCACACTGTAGCAATACATGCTCAACGGTCTGTTTCCTGGAAATAATCACACATTTAAAGTCTTATTCAACCGGCTGTGTCCCACCCTTAATCTTGTAAAAATAACCTCCTCTCTTCTGTCCCTTCCTGCCGTCCTCCCCAACTTTCCTCTGTACTTGAAATAAATTCCTGCCCTTGGTACAGTGGCTTGCGAAAGTATTCACCCCCCTTGGCATTTTTCCTATTTTGTTGCCTTACAACCTGGAATTAAAATGGATTTTTTGGGGGTTTGTATCATTTGATTTACACAACATGCTTACCACTTTGAAGATGCAAAATATGTTTTGGGGTGAAACAAACAGAAAACTGGAGCGTGCATAACTATTCACCCCCCCAAAATCAATACTTTGTCGAGCCATCTTTTGCAGCAATTACAGCTGCAAGTCTCTTGGGGTATGTCTCTATAAGCTTGGCACATCTAGCCATTGGGATTTTTGCCCATTCTTCAAGGAAAAACTGCTCCAGCTCCTTCAAGTTGGATGGGTTCCGCTGGTGTACAGCAATCTTTAAGTCATACCACAGATTCTCATTTGGATTGAGGTCTGGACTTTAAAATGTCTTGGAATGGCCTAGTCAATGTTTCCCTTTAAACCACTCAAGTGTTGCTATAGCAGTATGCTTAGGGTCATTGTCCTGCTGGAAGGTGAACCTCCGTCCCAGTCTCAAATCTCTGGAAGACTGAAACAGGTTTCCTCAAGAATTTCCCTGTATTTAGCGCCATCCATCATTCCTTCAATTCTGACCAGTTTCCCAGTCCCTGCCGATGAAAAACATCCCCACAGCATGATGCTGCCACCACCATGCTTCACTGTGGGGATGGTGTTCTCGGGGTGATGAGAGGTGTTGGGTTTGCGCCAGACATAGCATTTTCCTTGATGGCCAAAAAGCTCAATTTTAGTCTCATCTGTCCAGAGTACCTTCTTCCATATGTTTGGGGAGTCTCCCACATGCCTTTTGGCGAACACCAAACATGTTTGCTTATTTTTTTCTTTAAGCAATGGCTTTTTTCTGGCCACTCTTCCATAAAGCCCAGCTCTGTGGAGTGTACGGCTTAAAGTGGTCCTATGGACAGATACTCCAATCTCCGCTGTGGAGCTTTGCAGCTCCTTCAGGGTTATCTTTGGTCTCTCTGTTGCCTCTCTGATTAATGCCCTCCTTGCCTGGTCCGTGAGTTTTGGTGGGCGGCCATCTCTTGGCAGGTTTTTAAATAATGGATTTAATGGTGCTCCGTGGGATGGTCAAAGTTTCTGATATTTTTTTATAACCCAACCCTAATCTGTACTTCTCCACAACTTTGTCCCTGACCTGTTTGGTGAGCTCCTTGGTCTTCATGGTGCAGCTTGCTTGGTGGTGCCCCTTGCTTAGTGGTGTTGCAGACTCTGGGGCCTTTCAGAACAGGTGTATATATACTGAGATCATGTGACAGATCATGTGACACTTAGATTGACACACGTGGACTTTATTTAACTAATTATGTGACTTCTGAAGGTAATTGGTTGCACCAGATCTTATTTAGGGGCTTCATAGCAAAGGGGTTGAATACATATGCACACACCACTTTTCCATTATTTATGTTTTAGAATTTTTTAGAATCACTGTCCATATCAGGCTTTTTACCTCTGCCTTGCTCATTGAAACTACAACATCAACATCCCCTCTACTAAGTGCTTGTTTAGCCAGTACATCAACTGCCTCGTTCCCCTCCACCCCCACATGGGCTGGGACCCAAGTAAATCTTATCTGTATAACCATCTGTCTAATCCAGCCAGTGGTTTGTAGTACCTCATAAAGCAGGTATTGTCTGCTACGCGAGCTAAAGGGCTGAAGACTCATCAACACATTTTACATTTTAGTCATTTAGCAGACGCTCTTATCCAGAGCGACTTACAGTTAGTGAGTGCATACATTTTCATACTGGCCCCCCGTGGGAAACGAACCCACCACCCTGGCGTTGCAAGCGCCATGCTCTACCAACTGAGCTACAGGACACTGCACATGAATCCGAGCAAATAACTACTCTGGCTGGCTTGACTTCCTCCACCCACTTTAAGGCCAACAGTATGGCCATCAGCTCCGCCAATATATACAGCCAGATGATCTGTAATGCGTTTCCTAACTTCCACCACACATTCCTGCATTACAAATGCTGACCCAGTGCGTCCTGTCCTTGGATCTTTTGAACCATCTGTGTAAATGGCCACAAAATCCTGATACACAGTATTCAGACGTCTATTAAACAAATCAGATGGATCAACACCCTCCCTATCTTTCTGTAGTCTCTCCAACACTTCTAGATCAACTAGGCGGGGGTAGCCATGGTGGATTTACAGGAATAGCTACCACTGGACTAAACTCCCTTCCATACAGTCCCATCTCCTTCGCCTGGGTATTACCCACCCACAGCTTGTGTTGTCCTCACTCATGTTCCCAGCATGCCTGTAAAATCCCTTTCGCAGGATGAGACACCCCATGTCCCTGTAGGTTGACCCAATAATTAATTGCCAGCTGCTGTCTCCTAATCTGCAATGGCATATCCCCCATCTCCACCTGTAATGCAGCCACTGGGGAGGTCCGAAACGCCCCACTACATATTCTGAGTCCTTGCCCCTGTATTTACATTTACATTTTACATTTTAGTCATTTAGCAGACGCTCTTATCCAGAGCGACTTACAGGAGCAGTTAGGGTTAAGTGCCTTGCTCAAGGGCACATCGACAGATTTTTCACCTAGTCGGCTCGGGGATTAGAACCAGCGACCTTTTGGTTACTGGCACAACGCTCTTAACCACTAAGCTACCTGCCGCCTTCACACAGGCAGAGTCTCAATTGCATTTCCTTGATTTCTCGCATTCTCTCTCCTCGCCGCCTCATCAAAACCCAATGGATGAAAAGGTCAAAGGTCCCTCCCCTATAACTTCTTATCCAACAGGTTTTGAGAAGGAGGCGAGGAGAGAGGACGCGAGGAACCAAGGAAATCCAACTGAAACTCTGGCCACAGTCACTGACTAGTCCACTTCCACCTTCTCCAGAACCACGTTGTGTGGAGCTCCATCCAGGTAGTAGACCATCCTCTCCCCAGCCTGGCCCTCTGAAACTCCCTCGCTCTGCTGGTCGTCCTCCCCTCCCTGGTGCTGGGTGTACATGGTCCCCTCCACCTGGAGGGTGTTGTCATCCAGCTCTGTATGACATCTAGCCTTTCCAATGAGGTCCGGCCTGCCGACCCATACGCTATACTGCCATAGTCTATTACAGATCGGATCAATGCAACATACATGGTCCTCAATGAGGAATGCCCAGTCCCCCACTCCTTCCCAGTCAGACAGTGCATCACATTTAGCACCTTCTTACACTTTCCCACCACTCTCACAATGTGTTCTGCCCAGGTCAGCCTAGTGTCAAAGTACACCCCAAGGAACTGGAAGGACCCCACCCTCTCCAAGTTTCTTCCATATGACCTCAAGCATACCTCATCTCCCACCTTCCTCCTGGTAAAGAACACTGTCTGAGTTCTCTAAAGAGAACCTGAATCCCCACATTAATGCCCACTGCTCTACATCATCAATTGCTTCCTGTACCTTCCTGACTATGTATGGCACATTTCTTCCCCTCTTCCATAAGGCCCCATCATCTGAAAATAACAACCTCCCAATATCTGGCCATACCTGAGAGTAAACCTCATTGATCATTGAGAACAACAGAGGTCTAATCACGCCCCCAGCGGTGTACCGTTATCCACCCTCACCTGGATAGACCTTCCAAACAGGAAATCCTGTATCCAGTTGTACGTTCTTCCTCCTACCCCCATAATATCAACGTGATGTGCTGCTGAATACATAAGTCATAAAAATGTGGCCTTTTATCGCCACCTGCTGTTAGAAACCTACACTTCAACTTTCTATTATGGAACTTGACTTACTCGTCAGGATAATAACATGTGGTATAGTTCATGGTGATACTAGTCCCACTTGTGATAGGTTACATTAATTGCACTGAGGGGTGGCATTTTGCCACACCAATGAGTTTTGCAGTGCAACAAAATGGGCATTTTCTGTCAGTGCGTGTTTACATGGGGTGCTTCTTACCCAGTTTTTGTCCCAGGAACGTCATGTTGTGATAGGCCTTCTCCGCTGCGGCAAGGTGTGCGAAGGCGACGAGGAGAGCGGCCCAGATGGCTCCTGCGCTCTTGCTGTTGTCCTTCTCTTTCTCCACATAGTCCTTCGCCCGGTCAAACGAGAACATTCCGAGCTGCGTGAAGAAACTCTCCAGAATCGCCCGTTCACGTGGCACCGGCCGCAGTTCCTCCTCGCACGGAGCCTCCATCGTGCTTTTAGGATAGCTAATACAGCAAGTTAACTTGTGACTAGAATAGTTATTGCTGTACTAAACTGGTCGCATACTAGCTAGATACTACTGATATCATGCTAGCTAACCATCTAGGATAGCTTTTTTAGCAACACCACTCTCGGCCCAAACTGAATTTCTGTCAGAATGTGTTAATCTAGCACTGGCATAGAACAAACTGAAGTTATAAAACATTATGCGTTCAACACTCACTATTCCGTAGACGCCATCTTGGTTTCAATGCGCATCACAGCACTACGGCAAATTAGAAGTGACTGGCGGGACCGTGGGAAGCGTTGCAATCTTAACCTCTAGCGCCTTCTTCTGGCTTGGAGTGGTTCAAAAAATACAGGTAGATACAGAAACACACTTGAATGGAAATATGAAAATAAATTGTTTCATTCCATAATTTTAGGGTCTTCCCAAGGGTACTGGAAAGCACTATCCACTTTTTTCATCTCTCATGCTGTTAATCAGTCACATATGGATTAAATAATCAGTGACCACAGACCCAGAGGGAGATGGGAAAAATACACCACATTGACCAATAATGTTTATCAATAGTATAATATAGGGGGCAAAACGGATTAATGTGTGCCATATTGGTAACAGATTATTGAAAATTGAATGCTTGATATTTACAATCAGAACACTTCCCACTTTTATCCACAAGGGGGCGACATTAGCCATTGCATTTCTGTGATGCTCTGAACTGAACTCGATCGCCCCTGCGTGGAGAAAAGTAGAACTACTAGCACTGCCAATCTGTTTCTGGTTAGCTGCTTCCGCAAATGAGAGAGGCACCAACAATGTCTAGTTACTCCAGAGTAATTAATCATGCCACCAGTATATTATGCAGCAACAAAGGTTCCTTGGCCCTCCAGCAATTGCACAGGAAAGTATTCCAGCGTGTTGAAATAACCGAGGACGACTTTTGGTACATCGTAAAGAAGTGTTCTCGGTTTGTTGTGGTGCGGAACCGAGAGAGGACGGACGAATGGGGAACGCACTGTGTGATTGTCGCCAAAACGTCGCTGCGACTATGCAAAAATTACACAAAGCAAGATTGCAGAGATTGCCAGGAGCTTCACCTTTGCAAATATTTTCTTTATGGAAACTGTAGATTTGGGAAAGGCAGGTAAGAGAAACCTCGACCGTGGTGAGTAGTTTTTGCTTGGTTGAGGAGGGGAGTGGCTAGCTATCAGCAGAAATAGATGAGATAGCTGCCACGCCCCCTTTTATTCTGTATTGATCAATCTGGACAAATAACAACTGCATCCTCTAGTCTAGTCCACCAATGCGTGTAAAGCTGTGGTAGCACATTTATTTTTATCATCAGGTATATTATCAATACAAAATATTGCAGTATGATGCAGAATTGTCTATATTTCCTTCAATTCCTTGATTTGGAACAAGGCATATCTTGATCATGACTTTTCAGTAGCCTACACAAAAACAAAATGATGCTTGACGTCTTTATGGTACACTCCTGTCTGTTTACCTACTCTACTCCGGTCTGTCTGTGTGTGCTGTTCTCCATCTGTAGGAAGCAGTGTAAGTTCTCCCATGACGTGCGTTCGGAGCATAACTACCCGCTCCTGAGGGAGTGCACTCTGCATGAGCTGCACGAGGATGACCTGTTCCTGTTACTGCTGCAGAATGATCCCACCCTGCTGCCGGAGGTAACACACATACACACATAGAGAAAATACTGCACGGGCCACTCCACTGCTGACTAGAGTCCCACTACACACCTGGAAGGAGCCTTAACAGGGCCTGGCGGTCTCCATTAAGAAATGAGTCCAGTTCCAATCCATAGCACCTCTCCCTAAGCCCCTGTAGACGTTCATATACCTTTTCTCCCTTAGATGAATACAGTCGTAATGCAATGCTTTGTCTCATGCTCTCTTTGTATGTGAACTTGTCTCTCTTGCTCCATGAAGTCTTGCTCCCTTAAGTAAAATGTGGGACGTTTCTGCATTACAGGTTTCTGCCCTCAGGGAGGGTAGCAGTGTTCTGAGTGCTCTTTGTGTACGAGGTAATGGGTAGAAGGGGTAGACCACCTCTATCTTTCTCTCTCTCGCTCTCTTTTTCTCTCACTCATTCTATCTCCCCAAAGAGGGAAGGACAGGAGTAGCTTACATCCTGGCATTCCAGAGAAGGGAATTCTGGACGAGTTTATAGGCAGGTTCAGTGCCAGTGAGAAGTGAATCCTGCACACTGATTGGATGATACCTCTCCGAACCAGATGCACCCGTAATCTGATTGGACAACTATACGGAGGCCTCGGAGCCACAAACAAGTTTCTCAAAAAGAAAAATGAAAAAACTCAGTTTTACGAGAGTAATGTTGGCTCATCCAGTCTAAACAAATATCACAGTAAATCGATGACATTTTTTAAAAGACAAAACAAAAAACTTAAAAACACTACAAATACCACCACGTCCAGCCTAAAGCCCAATGTGGGTGAAGAGGGATCCGAGAGTTCACCTTCTGAGATGAAGACAAGCCACCTTGGACCTGTGGGACTTCCTGTGTGTAAAAAAAAGAGCAAATAAAGAATGTTATATTTTTTTAAAGAATACAAAAAAAAGGAAATATAAAAAAACGTATGCTGTTGATGTGGGTTTGTCCCCAGGAAGTATTCGTTACCCAGAGAGGTAAAGTAGAACTTCTTGGTGTGCGAGGTTAGAATATTTTTTTTTATGATGACCATGTAAGCCTTCTAAAGGCAACTGCTTGGCCCAGCCCCTTTGGCTGGCTATGTATGACTGCATTGCCACGATGATTGTCTCTGACATTGTTGCCGTATGTTCCTGACGTCAGGTGTGCTCTCACTACAACAAGGGCTCCGGGCCCCACGGTGCGTGTACCTTCAGGGACGGCTGCACCAAGGTGCACATGTGCATGCACTTTGTGCAGGACGACTGCATGTTCGGGCCTAAGTGCAAGAGGCAGCACGTTATCGACCAGCATGGCCGCCGCATGCTGGAGGAGAGGGGCCTCAGCGGTGACATCATCAACGACCTGCCCTTCGTCTACCAGAACCTCCACCGCCTCAACACACCCACTACACCCTACGCTGCTAAAGGTATGGAATCCCTCACATGGAGGGTGTGTGTGTGTGTTCTTTTGGCTTGATCTGCTGTATTTGTGTAGCTGAGCTGTTCTCTTGGCCTGATCTGCAGCGTGTGTATAATCCCTTTGTATATGTGTGTATCAGAGCGTGTAGGTGAGCTGGTCTCCAAGCCTGTGATCCAGAAAGAGGGGAGGAAGGAGATTTGTCTGCATTTCATACGCAGGAACTGTAGATTCCAGGGTGAGCTCTCTTCTATTTGCCTGTTGGGATATTTTCTATGCTTTTGGTATGTTTGGTTGTGGTTCTCTCATGCTTGTTTGTGTAATGCTTTTGTGTGCCCAGACCAGTGTATCCGTGTGCATTTTAACCTGCCCTATAAGTGGGAGGTGTTTGATGGGAACAGCTGGAAAGACCTGCGTCGCACTGAGGACATCGAGAGAGCCTTCTGTGACCCCCGGAACACACACAGGTCAGGGTTCACTACTGCCCACTAAAGTTGAAAGTGGACTCTTATGCACCTTTCAAACCAAGACGTCGTTCTGCCAACTTTAGCAACTTTAACTTTATTTCCGCGAACCGACCTAGTCGGGATTGCAGTAAAGTTATGCCTACGGCTTAATATGAAATGTAGCCATAATGCTGAGGTGGCATTGGCAGGCACTATGCTCTTAAAGGAAAATTCCACCCAAAATACTGGCTGTATTTTTGTATTTTGAAAGTTATATATCTTGAAAACTTGATTTCTGACATGCAAAACATTTTGGGACTATATCAACAATGGACTAATGAAACAAATACCCCAAAACAATTTTTGGGGTGGAGTTTTCCTTTAAGCTCTTGATGGTTGCTAGGCAGCGCCCTTACTACTATCCTCCTGGCAGTTCTAAACTTTGGGAGGCATGTCACTTCACCCATCTCTTCACATAGCCTACCACAATAACTGTTTTCTTAACCATAACTGGATAGATCCACAAATCATTACTTTGGGAATAAATATCACTGCAGGATGAACATATTGGAATAGAGTAGGCTAATGCAATTGAAGGCATCAAATTGTTGCTTACTGAAACTCCGAAAGTCATCAAATTGTTATAATACATTTGAAGCATAGCCTACCCGTGTGTGGTCAACTATTTCAGCACCGTTTCGCGCTGCTTTGAGACAAGCGTGGGGACTCTTGATAAATCAATCAATGTCAGATTTTTATTTTCACTGAATCTCCGTTTGGATATTGGTTAGGCTACAATTAGGTTGTGTAAATGTTAGCTAAGTTGAGGTGAGTGCTGCTCATGATCAACTTGTCTAGTTGGCTCATTTATTTGAACTGATCAGAACATTTTGCCAGCATGTTATGTAGCTTAACAAGTGGATTATTTTGCTTTTCACTAGCAGTCAATTAGTAGCCTAGACCTACCTGAACAAAAGATTGTGACTTGTCTTAATCAATGTGATTTTCTTTCACTGAATCTTCGTCTGTAGGCTATATTTGGTTAATTCTCTGGCTGGGCAAATAAGTAGAGGGGGTATGGCTAATCTATTCGTTTGCTCATCTATCACTGATAGAAACATTTAGCATGCAATAATGTAGCCTAAATCAAGTGTAGGCCTAACTCCAAAAGCCTGCAGAACTTGTGAAATATGAACACGAGACGTGCTTTTGAAAATATGGATTGCTATTATTTTCTGTCGGTATCATGATAAAGATACTCTCAATGTAAGACCCTGCGCCTTCTCCCTAACAAAGCGGAGTGAGGGTAGGAAAGAGCTGAAACGTGGATAAAAAAAAGCATGGGCTTGCCTTGGGCTCTGTTTCAAAATACAGCTTTTTTATATGACAGCAGTTCCACACGTTGCCATGACGCAAGGTGTGGGGGGGAAATATTATTTGTATTTTATACGTTTGTCTCCTACTATAAAATACACTGAACAAAAATGTGACCGACCACCTCGATTCGGTATTATGTAGCAACATTTAAAATTGTGTTTTATACATTGGATAAAAGTAGAGACTCAGTGCTACAAAATTGTATATCGTACACTGCAGTTGAGGAACAATGGGAAAGTAATTCTGCTTTGAAAGTTGATAAACTTGTAACCTCACTTTTGAGAAAATCTACACCTATTCAGCATTGTTCACACCCTCTTAAGCCATAGCCCCACCCATGAAATACAATTAATAGATGGCGGTAATCACTCCCAGACACACCTGGCTAACTTGATGGGTCATGTAATCTGGTGAAGTGGAGTCTTTTGTTTAGATATGTAGCAAAAAATGAACCATAATCCCAACCCATACTACTAGCAATACAAACTGATTGTCATAGCTAGCCACCATGCATGAATCTGCAGGTAGCTAAAGCTAACCAACTAGGTTCAATGTTAGCTAGCTAGGCTATAACTAGCAATGCAAATGGTTTTCTGAGATACTAATAATACACTGCTCAAAAAAATAAAGGGAACACTAAAATAACACATCCTAGATCTGAATGAATGAAATAATCTTATTAAATACTTTTTTCTTTACATAGTTGAATGTGCTGACAACAAAATCACACAAAAATTATCAATGGAAATCAAATGTATCAACCCATGGAGGTCTGGATTTGGAATCACCCTCAAAATTAAAGTGGAAAACCACACTACAGGCTGATCCAACTTTAATGTAATGTCCTTAAAACAAGTCAAAATGAGGCTCAGTAGTGTGTGTGGCCTCCACGTGCCTGTATGACCTCCCTACAACGCCTGGGCATGCTCCTGATGAGGTGGCGGATGGTCTCCTGAGGGATCTCCTCCCAGACCTGGACTAAAGCATCCGCCAACTCCTGGACAGTCTGTGGTGCAACGTGGCGTTGGTGGATGGAGCGAGACATGATGTCCCAGATGTGCTCAATTGGATTCAGGTCTGGGGAACGGGCGGGCCAGTCCATAGCATCAATGCCTTCCTCTTGCAGGAACTGCTGACACACTCCAGCCACATGAGGTCTAGCATTGTCTTGCATTAGGAGGAACCCAGGGCCAACCGCACCTGCATATGGTCTCACAAGGGGTCTGAGGATCTCATCTCGGTACCTAATGGCAGTCAGGCTACCTCTGGCGAGCACATGGAGGGCTGTGCGGCCCCCCAAAGAAATGCCACCCCACACCATGACTGACCCACCGCCAAACCGGTCATGCTGGAGGATGTTGCAGGCAGCAGAACGTTCTCCACGGCGTCTCCAGACTCTGTCACGTCTGTCACGTGCTCAGTGTGAACCTGCTTTCATCTGTGAAGAGCACAGGGCGCCAGTGGCGAATTTGCCAATCTTGGTGTTCTCTGGCAAATGCCAAACGTCCTGCACGGTGTTGGGCTGTAAGCACAACCCCCACCTGTGGAGGTCGGGCCCTCATACCACCCTCATGGAGTCTGTTTCTGACCGTTTGAGCAGACACATGCACATTTGTGGCCTGCTGGAGGTCATTTTGCAGGGCTCTGGCAGTGCTCCTCCTGCTCCTCCTTGCACAAAGGCGGAGGTAGCAGTCCTGCTGCTGGGTTGTTGCCCTCCTACGGCCTCCTCCACGTCTCCTGATGTACTGGCCTGTCTCCTGGTAGCGCCTCCATGCTCTGGACACTACGCTGACAGACACAGCAAACCTTCTTGCCACAGCTCGCATTGATGTGCCATCCTGGATGAGCTGCACTACCTGAGCCACTTGTGTGGGTTGTAGACTCCGTCTCATGCTACCACTAGAGTGAAAGCACCGCCAGCATTCAAAAGTGACCAAAACATCAGCCAGGAAGCATAGGAACTGAGATGTGGTCACCAGTCCTTTATTGGGGGTGTCTTGCTAATTGCCTATAATTTCCACCTGTTGTCTATTCTATTTGCACAACAGCATGTGAAATGTATTGTCAATCAGTGTTGCTTCCTAAGTGGACAGTTTGATTTCACAGAAGTGTGATTGACTTGGAGTTACATTGTGTTGTTTAAGTGTTCCCTTTATTTTGTTGAGCAGTGTATTACTACACAGATCATACACGTAACATTAGCTAGCTAGCGAGCCAGCAAGCTAACGTTCCCTAGCTAGCTAACAGTACGCTTTAACTTGCAATGAAATTATTTTCTGGCTAAATTAGAAACGTACAGTATAATATCTGAAAATGATGTTAGACTCTTACCCGTATACATGGATGAACGTTTCACGGCAGTCTGGAACCCCTTTAACTCTCTGTTTTCTGTACAACATGTTTGGCCCCCGTTGTGTCAAGTCACTCCGGTTCACACTGACCGTGTGCAGAAAGTAGTCCATCACAACTTTTCCCCACTGATTTTGTCACTAGCGCCTGCTAAATTCAGGGCAGCAATGTTTTCGAGAGCAACACTTTTGCAGTTCTCCATTGCTAACGTTATATCTTTCAAAAAAGCAGCGGTAACAAGGATTATTTACACATACTGAGCAGCTCACATTATAGACAGAAGCATGCGAAATCGAAAACCGTGATTATTAAAACAATAATCGAACCGAAACCGAACTTACCTCAAAAAGCACTAATCGCTCAGCACTAGTAGTAGCCTAAACCTATCGATGTGAGATTTAGCTGGGTGAATGGAATATGAGTGACAGTCATCCAAGATGCTGTAATAGAAATAAAGCCATGCTCATAAAATAAGAAATTGTCCTCCCTAATTTTGTGGACCGCCACTGACATCCACCCACATCGGCCCACATGTACTCTCACTCTTAAACTTGCCGGCATGTTCACGGGAGATATAAAAGGCTTATCCCAAGCAAGAATGTGATACAAATTGGACTGTATGAATTGGGTTCTAAAAAACATTTTCAGATTTTTTTTTACAGGAACATACTGTAAAGTCTGACTGTAAAATTAAAATAATGCATGAACGTCTCTCTCTCTCTCTCTCTCTCGCTCTCAGTCCGGGCTCTCGGCCAGTAGACTTCCTAACGATGACGCGGGAGTCGGACCCCGTGCGGCGCCTCTCCACGGTTTCCTCGGTAACAAAGCCGGCTCACTACATTCTGACCACTGAGTGGCTGTGGTACTACAAGGGCGACCACAAGAACTGGATTGAGTTTGGAAGACCCGTGAGTCTGGAGGGAGAAGGGGAGGCATTGAGCTTTGCAGTTGTTGTTTTGTGGTTGAGATATGGTTGTGAGGATTCAGTGATGTTAAGTTGTAGTGGTGCTGTTGTGGTTGAGTTG
Source organism: Coregonus lavaretus (assembly GCF_964263955.1). NCBI lineage: Eukaryota > Metazoa > Chordata > Actinopteri > Salmoniformes > Salmonidae > Coregonus > Coregonus lavaretus. The sequence continues at coordinate 36,109,338 of NC_139992.1, read as the reverse complement.
TATTGATAAGGGCCGGGATTCAATCCCAGGCACTCTATAGAGCAGCACATTACCCTTGAGTTTTAATTTAGCATTTAGCATGAGAGCCGACATGCGCAGCGTTTACCGGGAATGCTATCTCTGCGAACGTCGGGGAAATTACCATTAAAAGGCGCATTGTCGGCTGTCCAGTGTGCTGCTCTATAAAACGCCTTGGATTGAATCCCGGCCTAAGTATGTGGTGGGGTTGCGGTTGTGTTGTGGTCAGGACGATAAACAGCGAATTACATCCCTCTCTTCCCGGGAGCTGGAGGAAGCGTACCTGGCAGACAGATCTGCGGAGGTCACCATTATGAAAGGTCACCGTAACTACTACCTCAGTTTTCAAGGTAAGAAATAAACTAAACCTGATCAATATGTTTATATCAAAACATACAGTGACCAGGATGAGGAGTCATTAGTCTTTGAACTCTCCTCCATCTCTTTTTTGTACCCTTCCTTTCTAATCTCCTCTGCCCCTCCCCTCATCAACGTGTCCTCCACTTTCAAACCTTCCTGCAGACATGTACCAGCGGAACCCCAAACACAACACCAAGAGGAGGGTGCGTCGCCGACCACGCTTCATCTCCATCATGGAAGTGGAGAACAAGACTGCACCGTAGAGAGAGAGAAGGGAGCGAGTAAATAAAGAGGAGGAATAAATGGGCAGATCTGTTCCTCTGAATTAATGTAGTACCTTTACTCTGGATCTGGTGAGGGGGGATAAATTGGACTGGCTGACAGTCACCCCAATAGAACACGGTATGTAAATCACCTAATACCACAGGGATGACTACCTGGTACAGCCACGAAGAGCCAGCAACAGGATATCACAGGGTGTTGCTAATTTCAAATTATGTTACTGATATAATATGCATTTTGTTTGCAAAAAGTTTTTTTTTTTTGTTCATTGGAAAACCCGGTGCCCTCAACTGAAGTCTGTTTTTACGTTTCCTTTATCAAGTAATCAATACCTAGTTACAACTTGTCTTTTATGTACAAACTGTCTGACTGTATATTTTAACATTTAGAATATCTATCACGTTATGAGTTAATCGCAGTCTGTAGTATATAACGCAATTTCCTAGCATGCATCTCTATATTTATGTGAAGATGTGTTAATAAAACTATAGACTGGTCTGGCATGTTTATTTGTGGAATAGTTTTTCTACATGTCTATTTTATGTTATTCAAGACCATACTCAAGACTATCACTTGCATGTCTCCCCATGTTTATCATAATTAGTTACACAGAAACCTTATTATGAACATCATTTGGCCCTAATATTCTAAATGAAAGCCATATAGATCCATGATTCACAAGGGCCTATGCCTTGCATCAAACAGGACAAGTTAACCGGTATTTTGAGTGGCATTCTCCCAGCCAATGACCAGGTATCAGGTTGGCACGCGTTTGAGGAATGCCAGGGGTTTTGCAGAGAACGCTCTGCTGCAAAACCTTCCAAGCGATGCGCGGCTCCCAAGAATAAACCCAATTATGGCGTGCTTATGATTTGTGTGTAGAATCAAATGTCATTTTCGGGTATTATGGACTGTAAATTACAGGCGCTATGATAAATGCCTACCTGATGCGGACAGTATGATACTGAGACGTGTCCAGAATCTCAGGTTTTCCAATGATGGGCGCTCGAGCGTGTGACGTTTCACCGCGAGATGATCACGAATGCATGAACACCGCGCGGCTGACGTCCAAGTGGTCGGCCGCGAACAGATTCAGTAATTATTGGGGACATTGGGAGTTATTTTTCTAACGGAAAATACTGGTTGTCAGCTTCTGCATTTTGCAACATAGTAATTTTGTTGGTTCTCTCTCCTTGCTGTGGAGCGCGCGGCCGCATGGGCCTGGGAGAGGCGTGACGCGCGTGTACCGCATCTCCTGGATGGCAGGTAGGCTCCATCACATCGCTGTGAAAAAATAGGCTATGGAAAGAAAGCAATGCGGCGAGTGCTATAAGCTAACTGTTTGTGTGTTTGAGAGATTTTGATTAGGCTTTTTCCTGATTAGGCTTTTTAGTTTAATATTATCAGCCGATTGTCAGCATTCAGTCTTAAAAAGGCTTCCAAATTTGAGCTATTAACAGCTCGTGCTTGCCGCCCTTTTTATCACTAAAATAATGTATCAATTTGTCTATTGCTGCGGAAGTGTAGGCATACTGTGGGAAAATGTAAGAATGTCTGCTAGACGAGGTAGCCTAATGATGAAGATAGGATAATAAGCTGGGAGTTGTGTCATGAGTCTCATGACCGACATTATAGGTTAATTAGACTAAAATAATTAAATCCGTTGTAGCCTATCGTTTCATGGGCTATTTTAAATAGGCCTAATAAAAAACCCAAAATGAATGAACCGCACCGTGGACGTCGGATGTGTGAGATGCATGATGTTTGTTGGCAGACGTGGCCTAGTATAAGCTTCCCAATAATGGGGTCAGCCAGCTATCAAATGTGACAGGACACTGGTAAGGCAGCCTGTCTACTGCTTTAGTAGGCTAGTTAAAAATAGGCATTAACCCATTAAATATTTTTATACTATATAGATATTCTTATTATTAGGCCTTTATCTCAATAGATTTGTATTATTAGATATTTGCATACAGGGCCTCCTGGTCGCCAGAAAGCATGCAGTGATGATGCTATAGAGGAGAGATGGCATCGCACGTGTGTGATGTGACTCCTCGCTTGCCATGGAGAGTATGATCCGGACAAGCGCGGGTTCGAGGATGTGCCCCCGAGCCTCTCAGGGCCTGCGCACTAATTGCGCGCACCTGCTGGTAGCTGCCTTGCTCGTGTCCATGACGATGTCAAGCTCACCTGTTGCAGGTATGTGACATTTAATTTTCTTACTCTCATAGGCATGGATGGCTGGTGGCTTTGACCCTGAATGATAAGAATTACTGTTCACACCTGGTTTCATCAAGGTACACTAAGAGACAGGGCCAGTATTTGACTTTTCTTGGACTTTTCTTGCACTTTTCTTAGACCTTTCCAGTATTTGACTTGCCCTTGACTTTTGGAGCTGTCGTTGGTGCTGAATGCCCCAACTTCCATATAAAAACCCCATCTCCTCGCCTCATGTCTTTCCATCCTTTTACCTCTCTCATGTGGTCTATCTGTCCATTCATCCTCCTCCATCTCTCAGTAACTCGGTTATGTCGTCAGGGACAGATGGACAGTGGATGCCTACACACACAGTCATCCCTCACTCAGGCCCACTCACTGGCCTTAAGGCATCACACACACTGATACAATCACAGACACACACGGCGCGTACAAGCACCCACTCAGTCAGATATATCCTGACTTAAAATAAAGAAATCTGTGGGCGGTGTGTGTGTGACGGGGCAGACAGACTGCTCCCTGGTGGTGAAGGATGTTTAGCACTGCTGATTGGATCATTGTCATCAAAGCCATGTGGATCGACCGAAGGGTGCTGCATGCTATTCTTAGAAACACAAGTCTTTACTCTGATCTATCTTCATTCCTGCAGTCTCACTCTCTTTCTTTCTCTTCTCTCTCGATTACTCTTCCCCTCTCTAATTCTGTTTCTCTGTATTCTTTCTGCTCTCTTGCTCCCTCCTTCACTATCTTCCTCTCTGTATCAATGTAATATGTGTGCGTGTGCGCATGCGTGGGTGGGTGGGTGCATGTGATTTGATCCTGCTATTGGCTGGGATGCCTTTGAGCTGTGTGCCGTGTCTGCAGCATACCAATGAGCTCGCCGCCACACAGCATGTGCGCCTAGTCGAGGCTAGGAGGAGGAGGCAGGGTGCTCGCTGTAATGTAACTTACTGTACGTGTGTGTGTGTGTGTGTGTGTGTGAGAGAGGGGATGGATGGATGAGGCGCAAGGAGAGTGTTCATTTACTCTGTTTGAGTCAAGGTAACCATCCTAGAGAGACCTGGTTATGGTTATCATATAGCTGTACTATAGTGCTTTGTGATACAGTATATTGTGCTTAAAATCATGATAAATTAACAGTGTTTCTCTATGCCTGTGTGTGTGTAAGACTCTTCAGTGTCCTGTTGAGTGAGGATTGTGTGTGCAGGGCCGACACTACAAATAAGCGACAGTCGGGGTCTCAACTTACTGTTGAGAGTTAGAATAATAAAGGTGCCATTTCGAAATGTGGTATTGCATCAGCAGTTTTCCTGTTATGTCAGTCGCTAAAAGTAACACAATTAGCCCATGTCAGCTAACATTTTATAAATTGCTAGGTAAGTTAGTTAGCCAGCTGTCTAAACCTTGTAGTAACGCAGGGCACGTGCCCAGGGGCCCTGACCTATAGGTGGCCCCCATTGATATTGTTAGTCATTCTCACCCAGATATTGTATTGCCATGGTATAAGTCATGGCAGAATGTGTAGAATTGCTGGGAATTGGATTTAAAACTGCCAAAAAAAATTGCGAAATGTGTATAAATTGCAGGAAATGTTATTTAAAACTGCAACATTTCTCTCTGCCTCATGACAAAATGTGTAAAATTGCAGGATTTCTGTTTGTTTTTTTCCCGCCAAGAGGGGAAGCCACATGCTTTGCCGTGAGATGGAGGTCACGCAACCAAACCTCGCTTAGGGCCCCTAAAAGACTAGTGTCGGCTCTCTCTGTGTGTGTGAGATCAGTGCTGGGCTCTATCCTCTGCTCGTTGTATTCTCTAGATGGAGCTCAGCTTTAACTAGGTCTCTCAGCCACCAGCAGGGATTCTGCTCAGCCTCCTGTGTTCGTACATTAATTTTAACCATGTACACGGCCCAGCGAAAGACAAGCTTCCTGTCCAGGGGGCGTACTTGTACATCAAGCTGCCTCACACTACAGAAACAGGAGAGGCTCCTGCATTATGGGCCATTCTGGCCCGGACAGTCACACGTGTTGTGAATGCATTTTATCTCTCCACAGGCGGTGTGGACTCCAACGGAACGACAGCAGCACGGTCCTCATCACGGTCGCCATCGTCATCATCACCCTCTTCCAGATGGCCAGGCGCCAGCCCACCCAAAGACACTGGTCACCCTGGTAACACTGACGCTGCCTCAGTGGACGATGAAGCTCAGGGCATACACCTCCTCCTGAGACCCCCGGACCTGCTGTCCCCCAGCCACCCCCCTCCTTTGCCCCCCCACAGCCAGCCCACCCTCACCCCTCCCCCTCCCTGGGAGCACGCCCCCTCCCTAGAGGAGGCCTGGGGGTCCGGAGACTACCTGGAGACGCTCTCCTTCCTCCCAGACGGGGAGGAACTGGCCCTGGCCACACCCTTACCCAGCCACACCTACGACCCTGACAACGGGGCCTCCTACGACACCTCCTTCCCCTCCCGCCCAACCCTCCCCCTGTCCTCCAATAACCTCCTCCCCTCTACGTCCCTCACCTCCTCCTTCTGGGAGGGCCTCCCCTTCACCCACTCTGCCCAGCCTGAGGGATACCCTCCCTGGGAGGAAGAAGACTATGACCTAGGGGACATGTTTCGTCTGGAGCCCACGGAGCTGCTGCTGCCGGATATGAACAGTCTGGAGTACTACACCAATCTGCTGGCCAGAGAGAGAGACGAGGAGAGGAACAGGGAACGGGAGAGAGAACGGGAGAGAGAACGGGAGAGAGAACGGGAGAGAGAACTGGAGAGAGAACGGGAGAGAGAACTGGAGAGAGAAAGGGAGAGAGATAGAGAAATTGTCATCCCACCCCCAAAGACCACCCCCAAACTCAGCATCACACCCACCGCTACCACAAAAACACCCACCCACACACACACTCATCCCCCATCCCCTTCCCCCTCCCCTAGCACAGGGCCCCCTCCAGCCCGGGACCACAAGCACCCCCTTGTCCCCTCAGCAGGTCCCACCCCTCCCCTGACCCTCTCACCCACTCTGTGGGATGGTCAGGGTACCCCCACCCCTGGAGTTAGACCCACCTCCAGAGCACCCCCTCAGCCTCCTGTTCCGCGGCCCAGAGTCCCCCCAGCTTCCCCGGGCAGACACCCTCCACTGCCCCCCTCTAACACCACCAGCCTGGCTCGCCCCCCCATGCTGCGACCTCCAGGGAGGGACCCCATAAAACCACCACCACCACCACCTGTGACCGAGGTCCCCAGCAACCGACCGACGACCACTACCAAGGCAACCACTGTTACCACGACAACCCCTGGCACCCTGGCGAGCATCACCCAGATTCCCCCAGCCCAGGCCCCTCAGGGACGCCAGTACCTGTGTAACGTCACCAAGCCTGACATGTACCTGGTCAGAGTGGGTAAGGCAACACCAGTAGAACTCATAGTAGACTAGAGATGGAGGCACATATGAGAGGCAATTGTATGGCAATACTGTAGATGAGGATGCATTGCACTGTGCTGTACTGTTCTGGCCTGTCAATGTGTTGTGCTGGGATCTCATGGTCACCTTTTTAAAGGGAGCACATAAACATAGTTTAGGAGTGTGTTTTCAGGGAATGCGTTGTCAATGGTTGAATGCAGGTTGTTTGAGGTTAACCCTGTCTCTTCCTAGTCCTGCCTAAGTCTGGCTCCACTGTGGGCTTTGGCCAGGTCAGGGACATCTTGAAGAGGGAGTTCAACCGCTCAGTGGAGCTGCAGGTAGGCTATCTATCAATACTCACTGGGGAAGCTTTGGGGAAAGAGCATGTTTGGAGCAATGAGTTGCATTGCAGGAATGTGCAAGTTTGCCCTTCACAAATGTCTTGAAAGCCAATCATGCATGCCTTCCCTATCCCCCTCTCTCTCTCTCTCCCCCTCTGCTCTCTTCTCCCTCCCAACCCCCTCTCTCTCTCTCTCGCTCTCTCGCGCTCTGCTCTCTTCTCCCTCCCAACCTCTCTCTCTCCCTCTCTCTCTCTCTCGCTCTCTCGCGCTCTACTCTCTTCTCCCTCCCAACCTCTCTCTCTCTCTCTCTCTCTCGCTCTGCTCTCTTCTCCCTCCCAACTCTCTCTCTCTCTCTCTCTCTCTCGCTCTGCTCTCTTCTCCCTCCCAACTCTCTCTTTCTCTCTCTCTCTCTCTCTCGCTCTGCTCTCTTCTCCCTCCCAACCCTCTCTCTCTCTCTTTCTCTCTCTGCTCTCTTCTCCCTCCCAACACTCTCTCTCTCTCTCTCCCTCTCCCTTCCTCCGCCAGTTCCTGAGAACTCCGTCTAGCTTTGCGTTCCGTGCTGTGGCGGGACCTCTGATCTTCACCGCCATGTCTGTCATCAACGCTCTGCGCCAATCAACACGAAGCTCCTCCTCCTTCCCCACTGTCTCACCCCTCTATGGCGTACCTGATCACAAGTACCAGATACACTCTGGTAGGAACCTGTCTCGCTCTCTCTCCCTGTGTGTGTGGTGTGCAGTTCGCAAACAAGTTTTTCTTTTTGAACTACTCTTTTTACTTACTTGTTTTTCGGAGAAACTCGTTCATTTTAGTCATTCATTTGCCCTGCTGGTCGCAATGAGTCCTATAGCAGGATTAATACACTGTCCTCCGGCTCAGAGGCTCCAGAGACGTGGCCCGACCAACAACTGTCTGTCATATATGCGCACATGGAAATAGATCATGTTCAGCATAGAGAAGAAAAATGCATGTTTAGAACTGATCATTGATCATGAATTAATTGATTATTGAACGTTGTGATGACACAGCTTTGTAGAACCAAAACATACACAGCCTCTGCTCAACAAACTCGAGAACGAATCGTTTGGGGGGCTGCAGTTCGAAAGATATTGTGCTTATCATCCTCATGGCAGTCAAGCAATGCCTTCCGCCAAGAGTCGTTCACAATCTAGTCTGGTTGCAGCCACAACTAGACCTTGTTTCAATTTATCAAGAAATAATCATATTTGTATGCCTAGCAAATGTACATTGTTTAAATCAAACTTTTACAAGTCTGTCACAAATGGCAGCTCCAATAAGCCCCCTGTGGTGAACGACGTGAACGAGAGGCTTGTAGAATCATGACTCGAGTTTTCAGTTCATCGTACGCCAGTATGGGGGTCCTTCCTGTGTGCTCTGGGCATTACGGACTCAAATGAACTAAATGAGTCAAAATATTTGTTATTTTGACTGAACGAGTCGAAAAGATCTGAGTCGAACTTCCCATCGTGTGTTGTGTTTGTTTTAGTGCTGTATTGGACAACGTGTGTGTACTGTCAGTGTGATGATCTATAATGTGTGTGTTTTTCAGTGCTGCAGTTTGTGCCCAGTCACGTGGATGTGCGTGTGTGTAACTTCAGTGAGCGAGTGGAGAGAGGACTGCTGATGGCCTTCACGGAGACACGCAGACGCGCACATGAAGTTGGCAACGTTACTGTACAGGTAGCCGTGAAAGTGTGCGTACTTGCCATTCTCTTGGGTAGGTTCAGCGGAGCTGAGGAAAGGGATTCAGATCAATCCAAAAATGAGTCAATCTGTAACACGTGTGTGTGTTTACGTGTATATGTGTGCGTGTGGTGTGTGTGTGTATATGTGTGCATGTGGTGTGTGTGTTTACCTCAAGCTTCTGAACATCACCATGGGTCAGGCCAAGCCACAGGGTGACCAGAAGGTTCCGGTGGACATCACGTTTGCGGTGCATGATGGGCGGGGCTACCTGTTGGGGTCAGAAGTCAGCGGTCACCTGAGACTCCTCAGCACGGTGGAGTTCAGCTTCTACCTGGGCTTCCCCGCGCTGCAGATCGCTGAACGTAAGTCACACACACCACACACACACACATCTCATCTACCCCTCACTGACACCCCACACACACCCCATCTATACACCAGCTACTATCCCACACACACACGCCAGCACACACACACGCACGTGCACACACACTCTTATACACTCTCACACCTGGGTGCCGTTTATAGCATCCTAACCATAATTATACATATACTGTACTCACACACATACCTATTCTAAATGAGTTACTTGCCCCACAGACATCAGTGTGTAACCTGACCTAATCTTATCTAACCTGTGTTTGTCTCCCCAGCCTTCCACTACCCCGAGCTGAACGTTTCTCACCATCTACGCTCTTCCTGGGTCCGCACAGGTACCAATTTGAGCTTCGGGATTTTCAGACTTAGGCTCAATATTGAGAGAATGACCGTGCTAGAGCAGCATGCACGTGTTTATGTGTGGCAGTCATGATTGGCGTATATAAGCAGTGCATTAGTGTTGCATGTGTGTGTGTATTGCAGTGTTACTGGGTGTCCAGGAGCAGACGGTGACTGAGCGGAGCTTCAAGGCTCGTCTGGAGCGCCGTCTGGCCCTGCTGCTGGAGGAGGGGCTAGGGGAGGGGACTAAACGACCCCGCTGGAAGAGATCCACCGCCGTGGGTAACAACAGCTTACAGGTACACACACACTTACACACTCTCACACACACTATGGGTGCTGTTTGTAGTGTCCTAACCACATATACATGCTGTACTCACTAACTCACACACTACACACACACACACTCGCTCTGACTCCATGGTGTTGTCTCCAGGTGGTGCGTGTGTCGAGACTGGCAGGTTCAGGGCGTTCTCTGGAAGTGGTGTATTTCGTGGAGGGACCAGGGGGAGAGAGAGTTCCTGCTGATACCACCGCTGCCACCCTCAACCGCCTGGAGCTGCAACGGGCTGCCATCGTACTGGGGCACCGCGTCCAGAGACCCCTTGCCCAACGTGAGTGTGTGTGTGTGTGTGTGTGCCTACGTTTGTGTTCGAGCACCAGCACGTGGTGTATGTGGGATTTCGATAAGTAGTACTTTTGTTTTCAGTGATTCGCAATGTAAGCCCATGTAGGTTGGCTGCACTCATTTCCTAATGTACCGTAGTATATTGCTTAAATAAAAGTGTAAGCTGATTGTATATGTATTTGTCTTCTGTAGCTGTGGAGACCCTGACAGTGCCCCCGTCTGAGACTCAGAGCAGCAGTGTCTGGCTGATTGTGGGGGTGGTGGTGCCTGTCCTGCTGGCTATCTTCATCATCATCATCCTCTACTGGAAACTGTGCGGCTCGGAGAAGCTGGAGTTCCAGCCTGATGCCATCAACACCATCCAACAGAGACAGAAGGTCAGGGGTGAAGGGTTAGGGGTAGAGGGCCGACCTCGATGGTTGACTGTGGATTTGTTATCTGACTGGAATTGCATCATAATAAGAAAGGCTGTAGTCATGCAGACATACAGGTCCTGTTGTGCCTGGATCTCTCTCCTTGTTCCACCCATCACCATCTTTCTCATTCTCTCTCTCTCTTTTTCTCCCCCCCCCTCTCTCTCCAGCTGCAGGCTCCCAGTGTGAAGGGGTTTGACTTTGCCAAACTCCACCTGGGGCAGCACAGTAAGGATGACATCATGGTGATCCAGGAACCTGGTACCCTCCCTGTGCCCATCAAAGAGGCCTCCCCCTCTGAGGGAGGGGATCTCAACACTCCCAAATCCAAGGGCTCCTCCACCAAGGCTGCCCGCGCTAACCGCCGTAGGGGGAGGTTGGTAACACATGCACTTACAAGGATACATACACACTCATCCACAAACCCACACTAACCTCTGTTTTTCTCTGATTGGCCAGACTATCCCCGTCAGATGGTGACTCGTTAGGTAGCGACCAATCGAGTGGCAGAGAGTCTGCAGAGGAGACCACCAGACATGTGGCCACGCCCCACGAGGGGAAACCGCACCGAAACAAAACGCCCAAGAATGGCAAGAGACACGCCCCTTTCTGTTTACCTGAGGCCTTATTCATAACATTCTGATAGAAATGTACCGTGATAGAACAGACTTGATTCTTTGTCATGTAGATTATAATGAGGAATCGGGTCATCTCTACACTCTCTATACTATTCGATCTACAACGCCCATGCTGAAACACAGAGGAGAATAAGTGGTGGAGGGAGAGGTTGTGTGGATGAGCGAGAGAGTGTGTATATGTGTGTGTGTGTGTGTCTCCTAGAGAGAGCTATGCGCTGAATCAGCAGGAGAACAACTGATTAAAGGAGTTGCATCAAAGAGAATAACAGAGGGAGAGCGAGAAAGAGAGGGCGAGAGAAACCACAGGAGAGAAAGAGGTAGTGAGAGGGGGCAGGGAAAGAATGCAGGATGGAGAGAGAGTGGAGGAGGAGTGGAGAAAAAGCTTGCAATGTGAATTGAATTGCTCTCTGATCACCAAGTGATAATGCTTCTCGCCCCCTCCCCTCTGTCTCCCTCTCTCTGTCTCCCTCTTTCTGTCTCCCTCTTTCTGTCTCCCTCTTTCTGTCTCCCTCCCCTCTCTCTCCCTCCCCTCTCTCTCTCCCTCTCCTCTGTCTCCCTCTCCTCTGTCTCCCTCTCCTCTGTCTCCCTCTCCTCTGTCTCCCTCCTCTGTCTCCCTCTCTGTCCTTTCTTTTTGTTCTGGACTGAATCATAGGGAGGAATAAGATGGGTAAGTCCTCCCTTCATGTTGAGTGGTTCAGTAAAGCTGCAGCTTGCCAGAAAGAACACAGTTTAGTGCTACAGTTTTACTACAGTTCACCTCTCTTTCTCCCTCTCTCTCCTCCCTTTCCTGTCCCTCTCCCCAGTCCCTCCCACGGGCAGCGGTCCAGATGAGCTGCTCTCCTCTTCCTCCATCTTTGACCACGTGGACCGTCTGTCCCGAGGCTCGTCTGACGGCAGGGGTCACCAGGCCAACAAGGTCCAGTTGATCGCCATGCAACCCCGGCCCAGCCCACCACAACATTCACACAGCCCCACCATCACAGAGAGGGTCAGCGCAGAGGTGAGAATGCACACTCTTAAACACACGTCTAACGCACACAGGCGACACACACACACTCTCTCACACACACACACACACACACCTTAAAACTCCTTAACATCTTGGTGGTGTGTGTGTTTATCTAGGTGGCTCTGAGACATAAGTCGGAGATCGAGCACCACAGGAACAAGCTACGTCAGCGGGCTAAGAGGCGGGGCCAGTGTGAGTTCCCCTCTATGGATGACATCCTGGATGCCTTCGGACAGGCGCAGGAGGAGGCAGGGCAGGGAGGTTGTCCCCAGCGCCTCTACAGCTCAGCCCATGACCACATGGACAGCATCCTGCACCCCGACCACCCCTCGCCCCCCACCCCAGGGGAATCCAGGAAGAGGTGCGATGGTCATACATACTCCGACTCTTAGTCTTACCTCATGGTTAAGATCAACTTGTTTCATAAATACCTCCTACAAGCATCAGGTGTTTTTCATTCTTTGTATCAAGATTCTCCTTTTCATTCTTCTGCATAGAACTCTAGATCGAAGATATTTGCATCCCTTGTACACGGTTTCACTGTAGATCCCAATGAATAGTCACGCTGAATATGTGTCTGTGACTGAATTAGATGGGTGTGTGTGACTCCGTTGTATGAATGTGTCTGTGACTAATCTGTGCTGATGTGTTTCCCTGCCCTGCCAGGGGGAGGTGCTCTCCTCGGGGCCGGCGGAGGCAGCAGGGAAACGGCAGTCTGCCAGACACAGACAGACTGACGGACAGAGACCGCCTGCTCACAGACCACAGCGCCACCTACAGGAAATACCCTGGACTCAACAATGTGGCCTACATGGTGAGACACACATACTATGCGCATTCTGTGTGTGTGTGCAGGTGTGCATAGTATGTGTGTGTGTGTGTGTGTGTGTGTGTGTGCAGGTGCGCATAGTATGTGTGTCTCACCATGTAGGCCACACACGCACCATATACACACTCACTCACACTTTTTCCTCCTCTTCTCTCTCCTCCAGTCGGACCCGGACCTACCTCCAGACCACAGCAGCCCCTCCCCTAACGACGAGGTGTTTGACCACGCCCCTCCCCTGCCCCCCTACGTGCCGCCCCAGCCGTCCATCGAGGAGGCGCGGCAGCAGATGCACTCCCTATTGGACGATGCCTTCGCCCTGGTGTCGCCCTCCTCCCAGGGCAGCGTCAGTGTCGGGGTAACGCAGGTCAGCCCCGCCCTGCAAAGCCCCACTCCCTCCCCACAGACACGCCCATCACGCCAGTGGGGCTCCTACCCCGCAGCCCCCACACACAGCCCCTTCTCTGCGGTAAGAGTGTGTGTGTGTACTCCCAGGGTCTCTTCTATGAAGTACGAATCATACGGTCTCTCTCTCCCTCTTTACTTCTCTGCATCCACGTTTTCCTCTTTATATCTCACCTTCCCTCTCTCTTTCTATGTTCTCTCCCCTCTACAGAGGTATGCAGAGTTAGGGATGTCTCCCTCGTCAGTACAAGCCCTGTTGCAGAGGTGAGTCAGATGCGACTATACTACCCAAGCTGAAGTACATTCAGTGAATGTCAGCATTTCTAAAGTCTGGTGTATGTGTGTGTTTTAGGCAGGGCCTGGGTTCGGGGGCCTATGTTACTGCAGAGGAGCAGCAGCTGCAGGAGTCTGTCTACGCCAACAGAGGTCAGTTTGAAGAGCCTCCCTCCTCCTCCAGACCTCGGCCTGTTGGGGGGAGCACAGGTAAAGGCGCTGTGTGTGTGTGTGTGTGTGTGATTCAATGTGTGTGTGTGTGTGTTAATTGGGATTGATGTGTGTATGGTAAGTGTATAATGTGTGTATCTAATGATTACTTACACATGGTGTGTTGTTTGTGTTCTCAGGTGCTCAGCTGCATCACCTGACACAGGTGGGCTTGTCGAGCCGGATCAGTGCGTACCCCGGGGTGGGCCGCAGCGTCTCTGGGCCAACAGGCTCCAGCTGGAACCAGCAGCCTTTAGACCAGGACCTCTCCAGACCTGGAGCCAGCAGGGAGAGTGTGAGTCAGACCACATGATGACCAACAGGGACAGCATGAGACTGTATTGGGCGGGCCACAGTGGATGGAGAGAAACATTTGTTTTCCAGAGGAGTAATCTAGTTTCCAGAGGAGTAATTTGATCTCTCTCTCTTTTTCTTGCCTTCTCTCTCGCTCTTACCCTGTCTCTATCTCTCTCTCTAGGTGCTGTCGTTCCCTGAGTTCTCCTCCGCTGTGTTTCAAATGCCCAGCTCCTCTCTTGGAGACCATTCTGTCCCTCCGATGCTCCTGGCCCCTCCCACTCCAGAGTTCCCCCTAGACGAGTCCTCCCCCTCAGCCCAGAGCTCCGCCTCCCTCATCAAGGCCATCAGGGAGGAGCTACGACGGCTCGCCCAGAAACAGGTTGCTGTGGCCGGCAGCTACTCCTAAACCAGTGTGAGCCCCTACCCCATAACTGGTCAAAACTACTGACTCTAAACTGGTCCGAACCAGTTTGAAAAACTCATCCTAAACAAGTATGGACCGACCGTAACCACTACCCCAAACTAGTGTGAAATAGTCAGAACCACTTTCCCTAAACTGGTCTAAAGAGGCTTACACTGCTATTCATAAGCTGGTCTGAACAAGACTGAACCAGTCTGCAACAGATACGATTTCCTTACAACAATAACATCACGGTTCTTTACAGGGTTCTTCTCTCTGTAAAGGTTCCTCGTTCTACAGCACAGTGTTTCCACTGGACAGGAGGATCGAGTTTGTTTTCTTCAGAGTTCCATAGAAGTGCTTCCGTGAGAGGGGCCGTCTCTGCCCTTCCTGACCTCCTGTATGTGGTGCTAAACGTCAGCCTAATGTCTCCTGTCATTAAGTTAACCACGCATTGCCTTCAACACACATTCATCATCAGCCATGTTGGTGAGATCTTCTCCATTCATCAGCCATATTGGTGAGGTCTTGCACTGTAGAGAGACTTGGAGTATAGTATACTTTGGGCATGGGGGACTTGAATATATAGATGAAAAAATATATAGATGGGAATATTATATGTAAAGAGATGTAAAAATCCTAAATGAGCACAATATTAATTTATAAGAGTTAGCAATGGAGTATTGAAATTGTATTTATTTTTTATTGCTCTGAAAGTATACTTTAAATCCTTCATTCCCCCCCCAAAAAAAAAAGACCAATACTGTTTGGATGTTCTATGGCTGTATTCTCCCTGTGTTTGCGCTCACTGTTGCTGTGGAGCTGATCATAATGTTGTTTATCGCAGTGGAGACGTCGCTTAGCATAGTTGCTCGCTGCTCATGTGTTCACGTGTTGATGGTACAAAAAGGAAAAAAAAGACATGGATTATGCTTTGCCGATATATAGCGCTTTTCGGTAGGTGGTTAAAGACTTGACATGGGGCTAACCTATCCAATCCACCAATGTGACCTTCTGCGGCAGAACTCTCACAGAAGAACAAAGGCATTTCTAGGGTGACAATTGACTGTGTCAAATTGTGATAGTGTTTCTCTTGGTGGGAAGAGCTGGAAAACCACTCATGCTTGACAACCACAGAAAATAGGCTACCTGTGAAATGTAATATTGAAATAGGAATGATTGTATACAATGGTATGAACATCGACAAACATGTTGTGTTGCAAAGGTGATATGGGGTGGTTTATAGCAAGTGAAAAACACCTACATGTCCAATTTCCCTCCAAATAGCTTCCTTTCCTCATCTCCTTTCCTTGGTCAACTCTTATCCAAATGGATGTAAAGGTGAACCTCTGGAAGGAGGAAACCAAGCCATTTACGACAAATGGACATACTATACTGTAGTAGTTGGTGGGTTTGGTGGTGGTTATGAAGTGCTCTTTGTCTCTATCTGCTGGTAATATGGCTGCATGGCTGACTTCCATCTCTGCTTCAGGCTGTTTTCTCTGTGGTCTTATTGTATTGGGTTTGGTCAATGGTCAGTAATGTGTGGGTTTATGCAGGCGAGAGAAGGTTTGCCCATCCAGCTCTGTGCTCTAGCTATCTACAGCATGTTGACTAAGTTTGAGGCTTTGGCTAGCTAGCTATTAGTGACGTGACAGTTATTGTTGTCTTCTCTCAGGCATGCTGCTAAAATAAGTTTTAAAATGTTTTTAAACAAAAGTTAAACTGAAGAGTTGTAACACACAAGTAAAGAGTGAGTAGTGTTATACAGTGCCATCCGAACCTGATCCATCCAAGCACATAATACATCATGATAATCAAGCAGTAGATAATATACACTATGTAAGTGGCATTCTGTTATACTCTTGTTTTGCCTTTCTAATAATATTTTTGAACCTAAATGAAAATTGATATGACAAATACAGTATATAAAATAAAATAAATGTAAGTGTAAAATATGTCAAACAATTTTATCTGTGATTTCTCAATAATATGGACAACCTTCCAACAGAAGGACTAACACATCTTCCCTGTGGACCAATCCTGATTCAGAACTCTTCATCTGCTGGGCCTTATAACCTTCCTGATTGGACCTAGCACCTGTCAATAAGGCTGTGGGACTGTACACAGAGTGGCGTCACTGAGATGTGTGTGTGCGGACGACAAAACAACCACATGGTGCTACTAAGTAACTTACAGGAACATATCCCTCACTCCCTCTGTACAGGGGGTTGGAGTGTGTTGATGTCTCCTCAGTCTAATAGCATCTCACACACAGCCTATACACATATGGGGACCACAGACACACACTGCCAACATGGAAAACACACACACTCAGATGTTGATTGATATTCCTGTCTAAAAAGATAGGATTCTCTTCTCAATTCAAATTCTGGACTTTGAGTAGCTGCAGCATCTCCTGAATGTTTCAGAGGTCTGTGTTTTATAGATCTGTAATTCTCAGTGTGTGTCTCCAGTGTCTGAGCAGGTGTGTTGTTGGCCCTAACGCCCTGAGATCATACCCCTATACTCTGTCTCTCTGTCCCCAGAGGGTATGTGTTTTGTTTACTCTTGATATCTTTGACGGCGTAGTAGACGCTCAGGTGTGTTAAATGTTAGACAAGGGTGGGGTTCCTGCCCGACTAGATGCACAGACGTTGCATTGCGTCAACCAATGGTTGCGTGCCACGTCATCGACTGCTCAGTCGGTCATCAAATTTCTATATCACATGTTGTGGTTAACTGATATGTTAAACACCTATCTAGCTGTTGTGAGGTCTGGCATGTGTCTGCAAGGTTGTTGGGCAGGAACACCACAGCTCTCTCTCACCCTCCCACTCTTCATACCCCTCACTCTCGCCCCTCCTTCCCCTTCTCTCTCTCTATCCCTCTCTTTCTCCTCTCTCCTACCTCTGAGCTGCATCCCTGTGGTGTTTAGAGTCTGAATGATGTGTAAATCAAACATTAAAGAAATGATGTGTTTAAACTCAGCCTTTGCTTCGTTTTTTTTCTCCAAAAGTTTAAAAATCATTGTATTTTAGTTGCTGCTACCTTTTTTTTGTGAGGATTGGCTAAGGTGTACAGGTGAGTGCAGCTGTGGAACATAAGTCCCCCTGTTTAGTTTTGCATCTCCTTCCCCATTCTGATAACTGATACCTAACCCTTCAGTTCCTTCCTCTTCCAACAAACACACACACAGAGAAACCTGAGGAGAAACAACAGGATAAACCTGATTTGAATAATGTCTCAAAACTCAACCCAACCTCTTCCCTCTAGCCAACAAAAGACAACATGTAGATTCGCTTTCAATCTCTCTCACTCACTCACACACACCGGCAGATATCCTTCCACCCAATCTCTACCTCCTCAACAATACCAGGTTGGCTCAAATATATTTATGTCCAAGGCAAGTAGTAATTCTCATTGGGTAGTCCTGTTTGAATATAATATCTCGTGGACAGAAAAGGAAGTGACAAACTTTCGCGATAATTTTACTAATTGGTAGCCGAGATTAGTTTAAATAGGGTTGTTTATTTCCTTTCACAATATTTGAATCCTAATTAGCATATGTAGGCTACATACGTTGTTAGGCGGGACCTAAAAACGTGTCGTCTGACCTTTTTAGGGGTGTTGTCATCAACTTCCTGATTCACCTGTCCGAAGGTGAGCAGAACTGGCCGAGTTTCTAAGTTGAAATTGATTCTCAAGGTGGCCAATATATGAAAAGTTATTCTTCATGACAAAGATAGCCTTCTTCAAAAAAGTAGCGAATTCATCACAAAAAGCAGGTAACAGTGATTCCCGGCAGTGCTGTGATTTACCGCATAGTTTACTTTGTACATTATTATTGATGTGTAGGGATGCGGCACAGTAAATCTATGCGCTCCTCAATGTATGATAAAAACGTTTTGATTTTGTTTAGCATTTAAAACTTTGCCGAATATTTGTAGTTGTGGGTTTATTTTAACGTTTCTAAACGTTACAACAGAGTGTCAGAATTGTAGTTAACATGGAGTCAGCTGTTGTCCATATGTTCAGCTGAGAATCCAAGAGAGGGAAGTTGTAAACCCACTTGTGCCCCTTGGGTTCTTGAGAGCTAGTTGACAGGTAGGCTTAATGTTGTTGGTGATGTTACAGTATGGGCAGGTGACAATGTTATATGTCGTGGTAGGTTTCTATTAAATGTTAAAGGGCCAATTTGCGATTTCTACTTCTATTTTTGCACTTTTAAACTCATTGATTCTTAAAGAATATAACTTAGACATGCTTCATGAGCTTAGTTCAACTGACCCCCCCAGAACTCAAAATAAGCTTGTTTAACTCCATTGTTTGTAAACAATGTAATTGTAAACAAACTGTATAGCCTCAAAACATGATTACAATTATAATTTTGATCTCATGAGTGGTCAGTCCTTGCATCCATAGCGCTGTCTATGAATTTAAGTGGTTACATTTCTCCAGCCCCATCCTGCAACTGTTTACCAAAACAGTGGTGGGGTGCCCACTTTGTTGATTGTTGAGCTAATGTTACAGTATTGGCATAAGATATTATATTAATAGTATGGTAATGGTGTAGACTGCAGTGTCTATGAGCAGTGTAGGGAGACCGAGGAGGTCCTCCATGAAGACTCAGCTGGTTAGTGCCATCCAGCTAGAGGAAGTGGAGATGGAGGAGGTCAATAACCATCACCAAGAGGTCAACAGCCCTTACCACGAGGTCAACAACCCTCACCAAGAGGTCAAAGGTGAGCTCCGCTCATAAACCACCCAGTGGATAGAGTGTTTGGTCATGGGAAGGGATAATGTGGGGGTGAAGTGTGTATGTGGGATTTGAACTTTGACCTTATGTTTCAGAGCCACAGACGTACAGTGTGGAGGAGGCGGTGGAGACCATCGGCTTTGGTCGCTTCCATGTTATGTTGTTCATCATCATGGGCAGTGCCAGCGTGAGTGTGTGTGTGTGTCTCTGTCTGTCTGTCTAGCTGTCTGTCTTTGTCTGTCCGTATGTAAGTGAAAGAGCTCTTGCTAAAGGATGTGCATAAGCATATAAGCATGCATGTATGTATGTATTGTAGATAGCGGAGGCGATGGAGATCATGTTGCTAGCCGTGGTGTCTCCTGAGATCCGCTGTGAGTGGCATCTGGACAACTGGGAGGTGGCTCTGGTCTCCACGGTGAGGAAATACACCAATCAGCATGCAGCTAGGTTTAAATATGTGTGTGATACTAGTGGTAGTACATATTACACATGTATATGATACAACTTTCTGTCTGTCTGTCTGTCTCTGTCTGTCTCAGATGGTGTTTGCGGGGTTCATGGTGTGTGGAGTGCTGAGTGGATACATGGCCGATAGATATGGACGCTGGAAGGTCTGCCCCTTTACAGATTTATGTGATAAAAATAAAAATGAAATCTTCTGGAACTGTTTAACAGTCTGTGTCAGAATGAGAGTGTAGATGTGTCTGACGGTCTATCAATCTATCTAGGTGGTGTTTGGGGGTTCTGTGTGGGCAGCGTACTTCTCCCTGCTCACCTCCTTCTCTCCGTCCTACGGATGGTTCATCTTCCTTCGCCTGATGGTGGGTTGTGGTGTCGCCGGGTGCTCCCAAGGGTAAGACACACACACACACACACAGACACACAGACAGAGAGAGAGGAACAAACACAGACACACACACACACAGACAGTTCCCTGTTCTGAGACCCACTGTTAGTGATATTACTCTCCTTTCTCCTAGGTTTGTCCTAAAGACTGAGTTTATCCCTGCTAGTTACAGATCCTACCTGCTACCTCTCGCCTCAGTAAGTCACCATAGCCTCACATAGCCATCATCATCATCATCATCACAGTTGTTTCAGCTTTAGTTTTGTCTACCCTTTTAGATCTTCTGGATGGTAGGCTCCATGCTCATCATCATGCTGGGTATGACTGTGGTTCCAACGCTGGGCTGGCGTTGGATGATCCGCCTGTCTGTCATCCCCAGTGTCCTCCTCCTCCTTCTCTTCCAGGTAGGAGTCCCGCCTCCTCTGAGTCTCAGCAGCATCTCTCTTTGACACGCCCCTCACTCTCTGACCCTCTCCTTCCCTACTCCTTCTCTATCCCCTCCACCTCCCCTTCTCTCCCCATGACTCCCCAACTTAAGAATGGGCCATCTGAAAGTGTTGAGACTACCTTCTCTGACACTCTCTTCCTGGTTAACTTTCCTGGCGTTCCCATGTGTCTATAGCTTATCCCGGAGTCGGCTCGCTACAACGTGTCAGCAGGGAACGTGCAGGCTGCCGTGGAAACACTCCAGCGTATCGCCAGGATGAACAGGGCCTCCATGCCACCAGGGAGGCTCGTGGAACCTTTGGTGGTGAGTAGTGTGTTTGTGTGTGTGTGTGTGTGTGTGTGTGTGTGTGTCTGTCTATTGATGTTTCTGTGGTGTATGTGTTTCAGAAAGAGAGGGGCAGTTGGCGCCTCCTGGTCAGTCCAGCATTCAGGAGGACCTCCCTACTACTGTGGTACTCATGGTAATGCCCCATACACTCTTCCTCCTCCTACTCTTCCAACCTAAGAGCACTTCCCTGTTTGTATTTGAGTATGTGAGGACGGCGTGGTGTGGAAGGGTGTATGACATTTTATTTTTCAACATCTATATGTGTGCTGTAGGTTTGTCCTTTTCTTACTGTGTGTGTGTGTGGTTGTTTATTCATTTCTGTGTGTCTATGTATGTACTGTAGGTTTGTGGCGTCCTTCTCCTACTACGGCTCTGTGTTGAGCAGTTCTGAGCTGCTGGAGAAGAACCTGCTGTGTGTGACGGACGCTGACGCGGAGCACCAGCAGAAACACAGCCACCCAGAGGACGGGATGTGCTACTGCATCCCCTTCGGCTTTAACGACTACCAGACCCTCCTCATCAGCTGTCTGGGGGAGGTCGCCCGTGAGTGAGGGGGTGGAGGGGGGAACTATGGGTGCGTGCATGTGTAACAGATGTCCAGTGAAGACCAAGAAGATTGGTCTCGGCACCAGTGTAACAGATCGTACTTCGTAACTCTCTTGCGTTGTGTTTTTCAAGAAAATACTCCAGGTTGATTGGTGTTTGTTCTAACAATAGACGTAAGGAAGAACATTAGATGTGCAGGACAACAGTATGTTGTTGGCTGTCGATTTGTGATTTGTCTATTATTATTAGCATGGAAATAACCGTGAATTAGCAGGGAGATAATGCAACCATTACAATTAGAGCATGGCTGACTAAAAGTATTTAGTCAGCCACCAATTGTGCAAGTTCTCCCACTTAAAAAGATGAGAGAGGCCTGTAATTTTCATCATAGGTACACGTCAACTATGACAGACAAATTGAGGAAAAAAATTCTAGAAAACCACATTTTAGGATTTTTAATGAATTTATTTGCAAATTATGGTGGAAAATAAGTATTTGGTCACCTACAAACAAGCAAGATTTCTGGCTCTCACAGACCTGTAACTTCTTCTTTAAGAGGCTCCTCTGTCCTCCACTCGTTACCTGTATTAATGGCACCTGTTTGAACATGTTATCAGTATAAAAGACACCTGTCCACAACCTCAAACAGTCACACTCCAAACTCCACTATGGCCAAGACCAAAGAGCTGTCAAAGGACACCAGGAACAAAATTGTAGACCTGCACCAGGCTGGGAAGACTGAATCTGCAATAGGTAAGCAGCTTGGTTTGAAGAAATCAACTGTGGGAGCAATTATTAGGAAATGGAAGACATACAAGACCACTGATAATCTCCCTCGATCTGGGGCTCCACGCAAGATCTCACCCCGTGGGGTAAAGATGATCACAAGAACGGTGAGTAAAAATCCCAGAACCACACGGGGGAACCTAGTGAATGACCTGCAGAGAGCTGGGACCAAAGTAACAAAGCCTACCATCAGTAACACACTATGCCGCCAGGGACTCAAATCCTGCAGTGCCAGACGTGTCCCCCTGCTTAAGCCAGTACATGTCCAGGCCCGTCTGAAGTTTGCTAGAGTGCATTTGGATGATCCAGAAGAGGATTGGGAGAATGTCATATGGTCAGATGAAACCAAAATAGAACTTTTTGGTAAAAACTCAACTCGTCGTGTTTGGAGGACAAATAATGCTGAGTTGCATCCAAAGAACACCATACCTACTGTGAAGTATGGGGGTGGAAACATCATGCTTTGGGGCTGTTTTTCTGCAAAGGGACCAGGACGACTGATCCGTGTAAAGGAAAGAATGAATGGGGCCATGTATCGTGAGATTTTGAGTGAAAACCTCCTTCCATCAGCAAGGGCATTGAAGATGAAACGTGGCTGGGTCTTTCAGCATGACAATGATCCCAAACACACCGCCCGGGCAACGAAGGAGTGGCTTCGTAAGAAGCATTTCAAGGTCCTGGAGTGGTCTAGCCAGTCTCCAGATCTCAACCCCATAGAAAATCTTTGGAGGGAGTTGAAAGTCCGTGTTGCCCAGCGACAGCCCCAAAACATCACTGCTCTAGAGGAGATCTGCATGGAGGAATGGGCCAAAATACCAGCAACAGTGTGTGAAAACCTTGTGAAGACTTACAGAAAACGTTTGACCTGTGTCATTGCCAACAAAGGGTATATAACAAAGTATTGAGAAACTTTTGTTATTGACCAAATACTTATTTTCCACCATCATTTGCAAATAAATTCATTAAAAATCCTACAATGTGATTTTCTGGATTTTTTTCTTCTCATTTTGTCTGTCATAGTTGACGTGTACCTATGATGAAAATTACAGGCCTCTCTCATCTTTTTAAGTGGGAGAACTTGCACAATTGGTGGCTGACTAAATACTTTTTTCCCCCACTGTGTATATACTGTATATATATATATATATATATATATATATATATATATATACACACATACAGTTGAAGTCGGAAGTTTACATACACCTTAGCCAAATACATTTAAACTCTGTTTTTCACAATTCCTGACATTTTAATCCTAGTAAAGATTCCCTGTCTTAGGTCAGTTAGGTTCACCACTTCATTTTAAGAATGTGAAATGTCAGAATAATAGCAGAGAGAATTATTTATTTCAGCTTTTATTTATTTCATCACATTCCCAGTGGGTCAGAAGTTTACATACACTCAATTAGTATTTGGTAGCATTGCCTTTACATTGTTTAACTTGGGTCAAAGGTTTCGGGTAGTCTTCCACAAGCTTCCCACAATATGTTGGGTGAATTTTGGCCCATTCTTCCTGACAGAGCTGGTGTAACTGAGTCAAGTTTGTAGGCCTCCTTGCTCGCACACTCTTTTTCAGGGCTTTGTGATGGCCACTCCAATAACTTGACTTTGTTGTCCTTAAGCCATTTTGCCACAACTTTGGAAGTATGCTTGGGGTCATTGTCCATTTGGAAGACCCATTTGCGACCAAGCTTTAACTTCCTGACTGATGTCTTGAGATGTTGCTTCAATATATCCACATAATTTTCCTTCCTCATGATGCCATCTATTTTGTGAAGTGCACCAGTCCCTCCTGCAGCAAAGCACCCCCAGAGCATGATGCTGACACCCCCGTGCTTCACGGTTGGGATGGTGTTCTTCGGCTTGCAAGCACCCCCTTTTTCCTCTAAACATAACGATGGTCATTATGGCCAAACAGTTCTATTTTTTTTTCATCAGACCAGAGGACATTTCTCCAAAAAGTACGATCTTTGTCCCCATGTGCAGTGGTTGAAAAACGAGTTTTAATGACTCCAACCAAAGTGTATGTAAACTTCCGACTTCAACTGTATATATATTATATATATATATATATATCTCACATACACATCAGGACATGTACATAGTGTACTCGTACACATTGTAAATAAAAAATGGAATATAGTATTTCAGAACATGACCTACCACTTGCATGTGGTGGTCCTCTGTAGCTCAGCTGGTAGAGCACGGCGCTTGTAATGCCAGGGTAGTGGGTTCGATCCCTGGGACCACCCATACACAAAAATGTATGCACGCATGACTGTAAGTCGCTTTGGATAAAAGCGTCTGCTAAGTGGCATATTATTATTATTATTATTATTATTATTATTAATATGTTAATATCAGACTGGTAGGAATTTACGTTCGCAATCTCTGCTAGTGTAACCAATGGCATAACACCTTATTGATATGTAAATTCAACCCACCAGTAGAAATACATATTTCTGCAGTGTCAAGTGGAAACCCTGTTACACATGCATGTGTGCGTGTGTGTACAGTGGGGGTCAGATTCAATCTTTTGTTTCGCTATCTGAATAATGGTACTGTTCGTGTACACGTCTGATTCGTTCTTGCGCTCTCTCTCTGTCTCTCTCTCTCTGTCTCTTTCTCTCTCTGTCTCTCCATCTGTCTCCAGTCATCCCTCTGAATATATGCCTGTTGAACGTGTTTGGGAGGAAGTGGAGCATGGTTCTGCTGGAGCTCATGGCAGCCCTGTTCTTCATGCTGGTCAACGTCTGCTCTACTATGTATGCACTGTAAACACACTCGGGGGGGGGGGGAGTTATTTGACTGTTTTATTTAGTCACCAATTAAAAATACAGTATCAATACTTTTGTTCATGAGATTCTCTCTCTGTCACTCTCTCGCTCGCTCTCTCTCTCTCTCCAGGTTTGGTTTTACCATTCTGCTGTTCTTGATCAGGTCTCTGGTCTCCATGAATTTCAATGTGGTTTATATTTATACTGCAGAGGTATATGGACACAACTTTACATTCCATCCATAGATATACTGTTAGTGTATAACAATGTATTGTACAGATCTCTCTCAGGTGTATACTGTGTGTGTCTGATGGCTCCTTCTGTCTCTCAGGTGTACCCGACTGCAGTGCGTTCTCTTGGGTTAGGTTTCTGCACTTCTTTTAGCCGCATCGGAGGCATGATCGCCCCCTTCATAGCACAGGTCTGTGGCTGTGTGTTGTTCATGTTGGCTGATGTTTGTGTGTGTGTGTGTGTGTGTGTGTGTGTATTAATATTTGAATGTGTGTTACAGGTGTTTTTCTTAAATGTGTGTGTCTATTAATGTTTGACTGTGTGTGTTGTAGGTGTTGATGTCACATTCAGTGATTTTAGCAATGCTGCCATTTTCTGTGGCCTGTGTGCTTTGTGCGGTTGGAGCCTTTCTATTGCCTATCGAGACAAAGGGACGAGCACTACTGGTACGACACTGTCTGCGATATTGTGTGAAATTAAGATAATACTGTATATGTGAAATACAAATCTTTGGTTTTATTACTGTATTTCATTGGATTAACTTTTTCTCTTCACAGCAAAATTCCTGACTGTTTACATGTGATTCTCAACACATTCATGTAATTTAATATTTACACATTAAACGTTCTATACTTTGACAACTGTCTTTGTGTTTTAAATCATCTAGATATTTAGATTTCAGAAAGTGTGTACAATTGAGTGAAAATAACTAGTCAGGCTGGGGAATTCAGTCTCACTTCCCATCACTAGATGGTGACATTACCCTGTAGGGATATGGAGCTGTCATCTATATATAAAACAAAATCCTAATCCAATGGGGTTATGTGAAATCTTAAACAAACAGAGGGAGACTTGGTTGGGTTTCATTGGAAAGGATGAGAAGCCCCGTCATGGAGAGGTTAATGTTAAAATTAGACTGTAACACCACACACACCATGGGGCAGCTTAGTGGGGTGTGTGCGTGCGCGCGTGTGTGTGGTGGGGCGTGGGCGTTATACTGAAGTAGTTACTGGGAATACAGTATGGATCAGTGAAGGTGATAAGGTATTCGCTGCAGCGTAAGCCATGGGTTCAGGTGTTAGCCACAGTATTTAGCTATAGATTAAGCCCTGTGTGACTTTTTCACCCACCCTCTCATAAGGCTTGGGTCTTTTTGAGTTAGTAGAGAGAGCAGAGCAGATCTCCATATGACCATAAATTGAGAATTGTGGGTAGGCCTATAAACGTGTATTTGCGCTGTCATGTGTAGGCCTATACCTGGCATGTGCAGGTACCTCCACACAGACAGAATGTATAACCCAACCCTTCTCTCTGACAGCACTGAAGGTTTTGGGTCTTAGCCATTTGCACAAATAGGCCTCTGTCTGTGTGTTATGTTCACACATACACACTCTGTTTTTGTGTGCCAATGAGTGGGATCTCTCTCCCTCTGCGCCACGTTCTTACAGAATGATCTCTCTCTTCAGATCCCTCTCCTCTTTAAGCTTGTTAGATCCCAGTCTGTTTCCCATGAGATTAGGTGTGTGTGTGCGGGCGTGCCCGTGTGAGTGTGCGTACTGTAGCCTATGTGAACATGCTGTGTGGGAGGAGTCTATACTTGGCTGTTCCCTGACCATGGACGAGAAAAGTGTCTGGGTGTGAGAGAGCGAGAAAGACAGACTTGGAGAGTTGGCATCACCATAATGCACAGCACACTATAAGGAAGGGAGGGGGACAGACGGAGACAATGGGGGCTGCAGTATAGGCTACTGCAGTGCAGGTTTGTGGGGTGTTGTTTCTGCGGCTGAAGAGAGATTTACATTAGGATTCTGAGAGACACCTGGCAACCCGTGGCTGAGCTGGGGAGTGACGATGTCTGTACAGGCCAGACGACAACACAGCATACAGTAAGTCCTACACAGCAGTTTGTGTATGTTCTTCTGTCAATGTGTGTTTGTATGTGTACTTTAATGTGTTATCTAGAAAGTTTGTGTGGACTGTGTGCGGACGCAATGGACAGACAATACTGAAAGAATGAAAGCTTTTTGATGTTCTAGGTGATTCTGTAGAGTATCCTAGGCACTTAGACTGGATAGTACAGTGGGGAAAAAAATTATTTAGTCAGCCACCAATTGTGCAAGTTCTCCCACTTAAAAAGATGAGAGAGGCCTGTAATTTTCATCATAGGTACACGTCAACTATGACAGACAAATTGAGAAAAAAAAATCCAGAAAATCACATTGTAGGATTTTTAATGAATTTATTTGCAAATTATGGTGGAAAATAAGTATTTGGTCACCTACAAACAAGCAAGATTTCTGGCTCTCACAGACCTGTAACTTCTTCTTTAAGAGGCTCCTCTGTCCCCCACTCGTTACCTGTATTAATGGCACCTGTTTGAACTTGTTATCAGTATAAAAGACACCTGTCCACAACCTCAAACAGTCACACTCCAAACTCCACTATGGCCAAGACCAAAGAGCTGTCAAAGGACACCAGAAACAAAATTGTAAACCTGCACCAGGCTGGGAAGACTGAATCTGCAATAGGTAAGCAGCTTGGTTTGAAGAAATCAACTGTGGGAGCAATTATTAGGAAATGGAAGACATACAAGACCACTGATAATCTCCCTCGATCTGGGGCTCCACGCAAGATCTCACCCCATGGGGTCAAAATGATCACAAGAACGGTGAGCAAAAATCCCAGAACCACACGGGGGGACCTAGTGAATGACCTGCAGAGAGCTGGGACCAAAGTAACAAAGCCTACCATCAGTAACACACTACGCCGCCAGGGACTCAAATCCTGCAGTGCAAGACGTGTCCCCCTGCTTAAGCCAGTACATGTCCAGGCCCGTCTGAAGTTTGCTAGAGTGCATTTGGATGATCCAGAAGAGGATTGGGAGAATGTCATATGGTCAGATGAAACCTAAATATAACTTTTTGGTAAAAACTCAACTCGTCGTGTTTGGAGGACAAATAATGCTGAGTTGCATCCAAAGAACACCATACCTACTGTGAAGCATGGGGGTGGAAACATCATGCTTTGGGGCTGTTTTTCTGCAAAGGGACCAGGACGACTGATCCGTGTAAAGGAAAGAATGAATGGGGCCATGTATCGTGAGATTTTGAGTGAAAACCTCCTTCCATCAGCAAGGGCATTGAAGATGAAACGTGGCTGGGTCTTTCAGCATGACAATGATCCCAAACACACCGCCCGGGCAACGAAGGAGTGGCTTCGTAAGAAGCATTTCAAGGTCCTGGAGTGGTCTAGCCAGTCTCCAGATCTCAACCCCATAGAAAATCTTTGGAGGGAGTTGAAAGTCCGTGTTGCCCAGCGACAGCCCCAAAACATCACTGCTCTAGAGGAGATCTGCATGGAGGAATGGGCCAAAATACCAGCAACAGTGTGTGAAAACCTTGTGAAGACTTACAGAAAACGTTTGACCTGTGTCATTGCCAACAAAGGGTATATAACAAAGTATTGAGAAACTTTTGTTATTGACCAAATACTTATTTTCCACCATAATTTGCAAATAAATTCATTAAAAATCCTACAATGTGATTTTCTGGAAAAAAAATTCTCATTTTGTCTGTCATAGTTGACGTGTACCTATGATGAAAATTACAGGCCTCTCTCATCTTTTTAAGTGGGAGAACTTGCACAATTGGTGGCTGACTAAATATTTTTTCCCCCCACTGTATATGACTTATGTAAGGTTTTTAGTCTTGTATGGTTATTTGCTGCTGTTTAGAGTATCCAATTTTCTCATTTAATCTAATGTAAACTTCTATACTGTACATCTCCCCCTGCTATGCTGACATTGCAGTGTGTGTGGGTTTCTCTTGGTGCTTGGTGCGGATGGATCCACTATGTATGAGGTGCATTGTGTCCCCAACCCCCCCTCACCCCACACCCCAACCACACACATTCCCTCCTTCTTTCTCTTTGTATTGTCTGGTGACTGCTTTGGTTATTGTCCCAGTCTTGAGATGTGGGCACATATTGTACCTCCTCCCCCCAAGTCCTTATACACCCTATATTTTTATTGTGTGAAAAGGGAATATGTTCATAATGTATTCAAAGGATATCAGATAATGTGGGCTGATTATACCATGCAGATATACAGTTGAAGTCGGAAGTTTACATACACTTAGGTTGGAGTCATTAAAACTCGTTTTTCAACCACTCCACAAATTTCTTGTTAACAAACTATAGTTTTGGCAAATCGGTTAGGACATCTACTTTGTGCATGACACAAGTAATTTTTCCAACAATTGTTTACAGACAGATTATTTCACTTATAATTCACTGTATCACAATTCCAGTGGGTCAGAAGTTTACATACACTAAGTTGACTGTGCCTTTAAACAGCTTGGGAAATTCCAGAAAATGATGTCATGGCTTCAGAAGCTTCTGATAGGCTAATTGACATCATTTGAGTCAATTGGAGGTGTACCTGTGGATGTATTTCAAGGCCTACCTTCAAACTCAGTGCCTCTTTGCTTGACATCATGGGAAAATCAAAAGAAATCAGCCAAGACCTCAGAAAAAAAGTTGTAGACTTCCACAAGTCTGGTTCATCCTTGGGAGCAATTTCCAAACGCCTGAAGGTACCACGTTCATCTGTACAAACAAAAGTACGCAAGTATAAACACCATGGGACCACGCAGCCGTCATACCGCTCAGGAAGGAGACGCGTTCTGTCTCCTAGAGATGAACGTATTTTGGTGCGGAAAGTGCAAATCAATCCCAGAACAACAGCAAAGGACCTTGTGAAGATGCTGGAGGAAACAGGTACAAAAGTATCTATATCCACAGTAAAAGTCCTATATCGACATAACCTGAAAGGCCGCTCAGCAAGGTAGAAGCCACTACTCCAAAACCGCCATAAAAAGCCAGACTACGGTTTGCAACTGCACATGGGGACAAAGATCGTACTTTTTGGAGAAATGTCCTCTGGTCTGATGAAACAAATATAGAACTGTTTGGCCATAATGACCATCGTTATGTTTGGAGGAAAAAGGGGGTGCCTTGCAAGCTGAAGAACACCATACCAACCGTGAAGGACGGGGGTGGCAGCATCATGCTGTGGGGGTGCTTTGCTTCAGGAGGGACTGGTGCACTTCACAAAATAGATGGCATCATGAGGAAGGAAAATGATGTGGATATATTGAAGCAACATCTCAAGACATCAGTCAGGAAGTTAAAGCTTGGTCGCAAATGGGTCTTCCAAATGGACAATGACCCCAAGCATACTTCCAAAGTTGTGGCAAAATGGCTTAAGGACAACAAAGTCAAGGTATTGGAGTGGCCATCACAAAGCCCTGACCTCAATCCTATAGAAAATGTGTGGGCAGAACTGAAAAAGCGTGTGCGAGCAAGGAGGCCTACAAACCTGACTCAGTTACACCAGCTCTATCAGGAGCAATGGGCAAAAATTCACCCAACTTATTGTGGGAAGCTTGTGGAAGGCTACCTGAAACGTTTGACCCAAGTTAAACAATTTAAAGGCAATGCTACCAAATATTAATTGAGTATATGTAAACTTCTGACCCACTGGGAATGTGATGAAAGAAATAAAAGCTTAAATAAATCATTCTCTCTACTATTATTCTGACATTTCACATTCTTAAAATAAAGTGGTTATCCTAACTGACCTAAGACAGGGCATTTTTACTAGGATTAAGTGTCAGGAATTGTGAAAAACTGAGTTTATATGTTTATTTGCCTAAGGTGTATGTAAACTTCCGACTTCAACTGTATAATGCACTTTATGTTCACACACCTAAGTGCAGTGAATATAATGCAATATAATGCAATTAGCAGGATATGGTATACTTTTCTGAGGGCTTTGATTGTGGGAGAGTCTCAGCAGCAGATATACTTCATTACCCATAAGCCCAGTGCACAGCATGGAGAGCTGGTTTATCTGGGCTCTACCTCCCAGCAGGGGAACCTAACCTCTGAAATGCAGCAAGCTCAGACAGAGAACACCTTAATCCACACACACAGTAGGCTACTTGCAAACTTAGAAATGTACTTACATGTTTTATAAGCAATTTATTACGCATGTAAGGAGTGACAAGGAGTTGGAATGATAACACAAACAGACTGGCTATTAGACATGGATTCTACATGGGATGTCTGTGTGGAACATTGGAACGTAGTCTCTGTCTTTTCTCTCTCTCCAGGCAGCCAATGAGAGAGCCCGGAACAGGAAGCTGAGATGGAGTTCTCAGGGTGCCCTGCTGCTGCCGGCGTTGCCGTGGGCGACGAGGCCCAGGAGGCGGAGAAGGAGGGCCACGCCCACGTTCTATTTGATGAGTTTGTCCAGGCGTCCACCTGCAGAGCGACACTCCGTGCCTTCAACCTGCTGTGTGAGCACCTTCAGCTCACACACACACACACACAGCCACAGACATACTCCACTACACAGCCGCAGCGGCCTTTCTACCACACCCTCAAAGAGCGCCTCAGCTACTGGAAGGCCAACGCACTGTGGGCCAAACTGGACAAACGGGCGGCCCACCACGAGTATGGGAAGGGCCGTGTCTGTGCCAACACCACGGTACTTATTATTCATATTTGTAAAAACCAAATAGTCCACCAAATTTAATTTTTCAAAAACTATTTTCTATTGCCTGGGTTAAATGCATGGGAGTGTGTATAGTATATGGATGTGAAGCGTGTGTGGCTGCGCAGCGTGTCCATGTTTAAGTGTGTACGTTTCTAGCTTCTCATCCCAGCTGTCCCCTCTCCCAGTGTGTGATCATCGGGGCGGGGCCGTGTGGTCTGCGTACAGCAGTAGAGCTGGGGTTCCTGGGGGCCAGAGTGGTGCTGCTGGAGAAGAGAGATGCCTTCTCCAGGAACAACGTCCTTCACCTCTGGCCTTTCACCATCCACGACCTCAGGGGCCTCGGGGCCAAGAAGTTCTACGGCAAGTTCTGTGCTGGAGCCATCGACCACATCAGTGAGTATGGAATGATCCCTAACCCTTGACCCTTGAGTTTCCATGGTTACAGCTCTGGGGCTTCAATATTCATTAGAGAATCCTCTCTATATACCCTATTTCTCTCCCTCTCTCTCTCTCTCTCTCTCTCTCGCTCTCTCTCTTCCTCCCTCCCTGTCTCTTTCTCTCTCTCGCTCTCCCCCCCTCTCTCTGTAGGTATACGGCAGCTACAGTTGGTGTTATTAAAGGTAGCTCTGTTGTTGGGGGTGGAAGTCCATGTCAACGTAGAGTTTAAGGGACTGGTGGAGCCACCTGCGGACCAGGAGCAACAGAGTAAGACCTGCCGTGTGTGTGTGTGTGTGTGTGTGTGTGTGTGTGTGTGTGTGTGTGTGTAATGCCTTTGTGTTTTTGTGTGTGCCTCAGAGGTAGGGTGGAGGGTGGAGGTGAAACCCAAGTCTCACCCTATTAACCAACTGCAGTGTGACGTGGTGATCGGAGCTGATGGACGACGGAACACACTGCCAGGTAAATCATCTAGTAGCACCTACTGAAACAGCAACAGATCTCATCACTGAAATAACAGATTTCTTAGTAAATGCCTTAATGGGAAGGGAATATTTCTAGCCCTCTGATCCCAGACTTCCTGTTTGCCATCACATCCTGTCTCCCATGTGTCCAATCAGGCTTCAGGCGTAAGGAGTTCCGGGGCAAGCTGGCCATTGCCATCACAGCTAACTTCATGAACCGTAACACCACGGCTGAGGCCAAGGTGGAGGAGATCAGCGGAGTGGCCTTCATCTTCAACCAGAGGTTCTTTCAGGAGCTACGGGACGCCACGGGAGTGGACCTGGAGAATATAGTGTACTACAAAGACGACACGCACTACTTTGTGATGACGGCTAAGAAGCAGAGTCTGCTGGAGAAAGGAGTCATTCTGCGGGTATCAACGCACACAGACACACACATACATACTGTATGGCACACTGATACAGCTGCTTTGACTGTGTCATTATTTTAATCATGCTATGTTACTGACCTGATATGGACTGTATAACTATGTTATTGTTCAAACATTGATTGTATTCTATTGTATTGATGTTTACTGTGTCATACCTATCAGGACTATGTAGACACAGAAACGCTTCTCTCACGGGGAAACGTGGACCAGAATGCACTGCTGGCCTACGCCCGCGAGGCGGCGGACTTCTCCACCAATCACCAGCTGCCATCCCTGGACTTTGCCATGAACCACTACGGGCAGCCTGATGTTGCGTTGTTTGACTTCACCTGTATGTACGCGTCAGAGAACGCTGCACTGGTCAGACAGAGACATGGACACCATCTACTGGTCACACTGGTGGGAGACAGCCTTCTGGAGGTGAGGAGAGAGGAAGAGAGGAGTAGAGTTGGGGGAGAGTAGAAGACTGTTAACGTCAGCAATCCTGATGTACTCTGAAAGTAATTCTGTTGTAAGTAGCATATGTTTGTAATGTGTGTGTGTGTGTGTGTCTGCTTTTGTGCGTGCGTGCATGCGAGTTAGCCGTTCTGGCCCATGGGGACAGGTATAGCACGGGGGTTCCTGGCAGCATTGGACTCTGCCTGGATGGTACGGAGCTGGGCTCAAGGCCTTGCCCCCCTGGACTTACTTGCTGAAAGGTGAGAGAGCAAGTCTGCAGTCAGGAGAACACACACCAGCAATCAAGGAATGGGCACACTGTCAAATGACACACTGCCAAACCCACACAAACGTACATGACGTGCCAAAACCATTGATAAACACACACAGGCACCTAGGCTAGGAAACCAAATTATCATTCACCTGATTCCCTAAATATATAATTCTCTCTCTCTCTCTCTCTCTCTCTCTCTCTCTCTCTCTCTGTCTCTGTCTCTCTCTCTCTGTCTCTGTGTCTCTCTCTCTCTCTCTCTCTCTCTCTGTCTCTGTCTCTCTCTGTCTCTCTCTCTCTCTCTATGTCTCTCTCTCTGTCTCTCTCTCTCTCTGTCTCTCTCTGTCTCTCTCTGTCTCTCTCTCTGTCTCTGTCTCGCTCTCTCTCTCTCTCTCTCTCTCTCTGTCTCCTCTCTCTCTCCTCTCTCTCTCTCTCTCTCTCTCTCTCTCTCTCTCTGTCTGTCTGTCTGTCTGTCTGTCTGTCTGTCTGTCTGTCTGTCTGTCTGTCTGTCTGTCTGTCTGTCTGTCTGTCTGTCTGTCTGTCTGTCTGTCTGTCTGTCTGTCTGTCTGTCTGTCTGTCTGTCTGTCTCTCTCTCTCTCTCTCTCTCTCTCTCTCTCTCTCTCTCTCTCTCTCTCTCTCTCTCTCTCTCTCTCTCTCTCTCTCTCTCTCTCTGTCTCTGTCTCTGTCTCTGTCTCTGTCTCCTCTCTCCCTCTCTCTGTCTCTCTCTCTCTCTGTCTCTCTCTCTCTCTCTCTCTCTCTGTCTCTCTCTCTCTCTCTCTCTCTCTCTCTGTCTGTCTCACTGTCTCTCTGTCTCTCTGTCTCTCTGTCTCTCTCTCTCTCTCTCTCTCTCTCTCTCTCTCTCTCTCTCTCTCTCTCTCTCTCTCTCTCTCTGTCTCTGTCTCCTCTCATTCTTTTTTTCAGAGAGAGTCTGTATCGTCTCCTTCCTCAGACCACTCCAGAAAAAGCCAACAAGAACTTTGGTCAATACACTGTAGACCCAGCTACCCGCTACCCTAACATCAACCCCCAACTCATCACCCCCGCACAGGTATACACAGGATAACAGGCACACATGCACATACGCACACACAGGTCTGATGATGATGATGATGACAATCTCTGTAGGTGGGCCATCTAATATACACAGGAGCGAGTGGCGGTTTGGATGCGGACCAGGAACCGCGACCCCGATCCCCCTTGCCGAAGCTACTACGACAGGGTGAGTCTGACCCTCTGAGTACTGAACGATACACTAACATAACTCTAACCATTGGCTTGATCAGCATCTTCACTCATATTTGTTGTCTTCCTCTCTGGTTCCCCCAGAGTCCTTCTCTCGCTCCAGTAAGCTTTTGTCGTGGTGCCAGCAGCAGACACAGGGTTACCGTGGCGCTGCAGTTAGCGACCTCACTACTTCCTGGAAGAGTGGCCTATCTTTGTGTGCCCTCATCCACCACTACCGACCTGACCTCATGTGAGTCACCTCTGACCTCTAACCTCTCGCTCCTCACAAATCACCTCGCCTCTCACCTCATACAGCTCATCCCTAAGGTAGCATTCAGGCGCAATGTAGTTGGTCTGGAACTCGACCAATGCCTCACTTCTCATCCCACCTCTCACCTTTCGAACCTCAGTCTCACTTCCGTTTCATGCAAGCTCAGGTGCATGTGTGTTTGTGTGTGTGTGTGTGTGTGAGAGGTGTGAGAGGTGAGAGAGGTGAGAGAGGTGAGAGAGGTGAGGCTGACGAGTCAGAAGACCATGGTCCTGATTAGTAATTATCTGATTGGATCAGTGCCTCTCTTTGTCCTCTTGCTCTGTTGTGTGTGTGTGTGTGTGTGTGCGTGTGTGTGTGTGTGTGTGCGTGTGTACGTGTGTGAAGTGTGTCTATTTGAATGCGTGTGTGTGTGTGTGTGTGACTCTCTCTTACTTTGACTCTCTCCTCCCATCTCTCTGCAGTGACTTTGACTCTCTGGAGGAGGATGAGGGGGAGGACAATATGAGGTTGGGGTTGGAGGTGGCGGAGAAGGAGTTTGGCATCTCTCCTGTGATGACTGTAGAGGAGATGTCGTCGGTCAGTGAAACGGACACTCTCTGTATGGTCATGTACCTCAGCCAGTTTCACCAGCTCTTCAAGGACGCACTGCCCCCAAGTGGTGAGTATCTAAACCACAGTAGTCGGTGTAAGAGCTAATTAATGCTCAATTCCCCTCATCACCCTCTATTCTTATCCTATACTCGCTTTCCAGAATGCTCAAAACTATTCCTCATCTCCAGCCCTCTCCTTCATAATAACTTATCTACAATGCCTTACTAAGCGAACGCAGAGTGTTGAAAATGTTTCTATTTCCATTACCGGTCAGTGGTTGTGAAGGAAAGGAGATGGGGAATGGCTGTGCATGACTGTTCTTCTCCTATTTTCTTGTCTGTAGAATCCCAGACTGAGAGCCTAGATGGGAGGGCTGCTATGATCGGTCCTGCCTCTCTCCTCAGCCGCCTGGGCCACAGCCCATCCCGCAAGCGCAACCCCAAGGTACACACCCCTGTTTGTTTATTTAGGGACTCTGTTTGTCTGTGTGTAGGTGTATAGGTGCATGTGTGTTTAAATATATTTGTCTGTGTCCCTCCCATCAGGAGCAGAAGGAGAAGGATGCGGTGGGGAAGAGGAGGAAGACCAGTCGGCCATGTCTGGAGGACGTGAGACAAAATCTCAGATTAGTGGACAGCTATGAGGTGAGGGGTGTAACCTGTAGCCCTGGCTTAGGAAACAGAAATTGTAACTGCCAGTAGTTCTTTGACTAAATTAATGAGATGACATGCAATAATATTTTAGACGTTAGAACAGCAATACAACACCTTTGGCCTTAAAGTGACATGGGTCAAACTCTCCACCATTCTGCCTTCCGCAGGAAGAGGCTGCCCTGTGCTCTGTGGGTGGAGCAAGCCAAAGCAGAGTGCGCTCGATGGCCAATCAGCTGCTGGCCAAGTTTGAGGAGAACGCCCTTTGCCCCTCCTCCACGCCAGCTGCAGCTCTACGCAGACAGGTGAGATGGGATGGAATTCAGAACTCCTAGCTGCTAAGAGTTTTCAGGTGTTACTAAGAGTGTTTTCTCTCGCTCAAAGTGTCAACGATTTGAAAAATACTCTTATTGAAAATCTGTGCTTTTAATCTGAATAAAGGAACTTGTACAGCACGGTCTGTCATCAATAGCTGTTGGTAGTTTAGATCCTCCGTGTGTGAGCTGACTGACTGACTTCCTCTTGAGGTTTCAGAGGATAAGACAGATTAGCTGCACTGTGATGGGCATTTTGGGTCAGGGCCAATGGGACTCACTGAGCCTTGGAGCAGTAAGTAAGGGTTCATTTGGTTGGAGGGAGCAGCTATGGTTGCAGCAATATGGGTTAAGATTAACTGGTGGATAGGGTTAGCAGTGGTAGCTCTTGACCTAGGCCCTATATTCTTAAGGCTGTGGTTGTAGTACGGTATAAAGGTAGCCATGGCCGTCCCGCCTCCACAGCCCTCACTCCCTCTACTAACTGACCACCAGGGGGACTCCATGCCCACGCTTCCACCTCCTCCAGCATCCCCTGACCCCCAGGCCCAGCCAGCCCCTGTAGCCTCCGCTGCCACCTGGAAACAGGTAAAAAATAGTAAGCCTCTCCACCTGTGGCTCTTAGAGGACTGCAGAGTTATATAGCTGTATCTCTCTGTGTCACCACATGGGGGTGCATGATTGTGTGCTGTGTAGTTCAGTCGCGTGGCATTTTGTCATAGCTCTTTCTTAGCTTTAGTTCCCTAGATTTCACAGTATTTCACTATTTCGCTACCTCAACCACCCACTCACATTATGCCGTCTAAACCATGGAACCCCAGAAGAAGCGCACGCAGCAGCAGGAGCAAATGAGTTTCAAGTACAAGGAAAAGGTCAAATGTCACACCCTGCCCAGCAGGGGGGAGCAGGTACGCCACCCCCAGAGGAATCTGGGTAATGTAATGTATAGACCAGATGGCATGTAGACTAGTAATGATGTCCCATGCCACCCATACATGTTCATAGACTTCCCCAAGTTCCCAGTAGCTATCTGTAGACTAATGTGTGTCATTGGTGTGATGACTTTTGAGGTCTCTTCTCGGCTACCTCAGTGGTTCCCTGATATATTGTATCAGGACACAAAAGACCAACTGTCAGATCTTGACAGATACATGGTGGACGTTGGCAATAAGAGTTGCCCACGCACGGTCAAAGCTTTAACCATACCCCTAGTGTGGACCTACCCCATTCATAGACACTAACTACCTTTAGCACCTATTGACGATAGTATAGCCCCGAGGCTTGCTCTGAACGTTAACACGCATTGCTTGCGGTGCAGTTTTGGAAACATATGGAACCTGTCTTTCATATAAGCAATAATGAATATACAGTGAGGGAAAAAAGTATTTGATCCCCTGCTGATTTTGTACGTTTGCCCACTGACAAAGAAATGATCAGTCTATAATTTTAATGGTAGGTTTATTTGAACAGTGAGAGAGAGAATAACAACAAAAAAATCCAGAAAAACGCATATCAAAAATTTTATAACTTGATTTGCATTTTAATGAGGGAAATAAGTATTTGACCACCTCTCAATCAGAAAGATTTCTGTCTCCCAGGTGTCTTTTATACAGGTAACGAGCTGAGATTAGGAGCACACTCTTAAAGGGAGTGCTCCTAATCTCAGTTTGTTATCTGTATAAAAGACACCTGTCCACAGAAGCAATCAATCAATCAGATTCCAAACTCTCCACCATGGCCAAGACCAAAGAGCTCTCCAAGGATGTCAGGGACAAGATTGTAGACTTACACAAGGCTGGAATGGGCTACAAGACCG
The DNA here is from genome assembly GCF_964263955.1 of Coregonus lavaretus. Classification (NCBI taxonomy): domain Eukaryota; kingdom Metazoa; phylum Chordata; class Actinopteri; order Salmoniformes; family Salmonidae; genus Coregonus; species Coregonus lavaretus. The sequence continues at coordinate 36,071,009 of NC_139992.1, read as the reverse complement.
TCACCAAGCAGCTTGGTGAGAAGGTGACAACAGTTGGTGCGATTATTCGCAAATGGAAGAAACACAAAATAACTGTCAATCTCCCTCGGCCTGGGGCTCCATGCAAGATCTCACCTCGTGGAGTTGCAATGATCATGAGAACGGTGAGGAATCAGCCCAGAACTACACGGGAGGATCTTGTCAATGATCTCAAGGCAGCTGGGACCATAGTCACCAAGAAAACAATTGGTAACACACTACGCCGTGAAGGACTGAAATCCTGCAGCGCCCACAAGGTCCCCCTGCTCAAGAAAGCACATATACATGCCCGTCTGAAGTTTGCCAATGAACATCTGAATGATTCAGAGGAGAACTGGGTGAAAGTGTTGTGGTCAAATGAGACCAAAATGGAGCTCTTTGGCATCAACTCAACTCGTCGTGTTTGGAGGAGGAGGAATGCTGCCTATGACCCCAAGAACACCATCCCCACCGTCAAACATGGAGGTGGAAACATTATGCTTTGGGGGTGTTTTTCTGCTAAGGGGACAGGACAACTTCACCGCATCAAAGGGACGATGGACGGGGCCATGTACCGTCAAATTTTGGGTAAGAACCTCCTTCCCTCAGCCAGGGCATTGAAAATGGTCGTGGATGTATATTCCAGCATGACAATGACCCAAAACACACGGCCAAGGCAACAAAGGAGTGGCTCAAGAAGAAGCATATTAAGGTCCTGGAGTGGCCTAGCCAGTCTCCAGACCTTAATCCCATAGAAAATCTGTGGAGGGAGCTGAAGGTTCGAGTTGCCAAACGTCAGCCTCGAAACCTTAATGACTTGGAGAAGATATGCAAAGAGGAGTGGGACAAAATCCCTCCTGAGATGTGTGCAAACCTGGTGGCCAACTACAAGAAATGTCTGACCTCTGTGATTGCCAACAAGGGTTTTGCCACCAAGTACTAAGTCATGTTTTGCAGAGGGGTCAAATACTTATTTCCCTCATTAAAATGCAAATCAATTTATAACATTTTTTACATCCGTTTTTCTGGATTTTTGTTGTTGTTATTCTGTCTCTCACTTTTAAAATAAACCTACCATTAAAATTATAGACTGATCATTTATTTGTCAATGGGCAAACGTACAAAATCAGTGTACAGTAATTGTGTATTTTGCATTTGTGAAATAAGATTGATGTGATATGAGAGGGATGTGTGTTTCTAGAACCATACCACAATTGAGAATTGATTCACATTTAGATGGAGTATTTGGCTGTTTTGGCTTCCAGAGACAATTCGCCTTTAAACAGAACATGTAAGATCCTTGGACTATAAGGAGTAACGTTAGGCCCCATTAGTTATTTATTCGGCTAGTGTGGACCATGAGTGGGCTACAACTTGAGCCATAGTCATTGAGTTCAATCTGTCGGCCTCAGGGCAGTGTCAGAGTGCTAAATGATGCTGTAAATCATATAAACAACTATTGTTTCAGAGAAAGAGGAGTAAACTGGACTGAACTGTCAGAGTGCATCTTGTTTGGGCTTTAAGAAAGTATATTTGTAGAACTTACTGCAGGGCATGTGGCATGTGACAACGCTGCAACTGAAATGTTCCCTTTTAAGATTAGAAAGACCAGAGGCCTGTGAATGTTTTTTGTTCATGTTTGCACAGCCTTCTTTCCTCGGACACCTCTTTGTTTTGCCGACAAATTAAGTTTGATTGGTGTGGGATAAGGGCCTAGTGATAACGTTTATATTTATTATTTTTGGACAATGATTACACTGCAACAGAAAGAAGGTTAAATGAGTATAATGATATAATCCAAAAGGGGATTGATGTTTCTAGAACTTTGACATGGCTTTGTGTTCCATTTCCACATCCATAACACAACATCAAAACTCTCTGTTTGTGGCTCCGGTTGTGTCATCCCTAGTGAGTGTTTCTCTCTCTGTGTCTACTGTTTGTTCTGTCCTTTCTTCATCTCTTTTCTCTCTTTTCTCCTGCTATCTTTTAGAAATATGTTCAGATGTACACAGGCGGAGTGAGCTCATTGGCTGAACAGATATCCAATCAGGTTCAAAGTCAGGAGGCACCGTCACCCCAGCACACTCCTAATAGGAAGGAATCGGTAATACTTTATTTGAGTCGATTTGAACTCACCCACATTAATACTGTCGATAGGCCAAAACTCATCCAGCATTGGATTATACCCTATCTAGGCTGGTTCTGAAGTAATCTTTTGTAATTAAGGCATATATACATTTTTCAACCATTTTCCATCCAAAAAAATTAGGAATAAGCAAAGGCTTTGATTTCTGAACAAACAGATGGAAAAAGTCTTAAAAGGTATTAGAAATACATCACAACACAATAATGTTGAAGTAAAGACCCCTGCCAACTAATATCAACATTTATATTTAGTTTTGGAGAAATGTCTGTAAGTTTAAGAAACATTGCCTTGTGCTGTGAAATTCCGGACCAAAAACCCACATATCTTGAAGATATCTTCTAATTTCTCTACCTCATGAGGAGGGAGGAAATTGAAATCTCACAGAAGTAACAAGTAAAGGTATACCTATCAATTAGTTATAGTTTTTTTAACCAGTTGTGTAAAATACTTAAGTAAAAATACTTTAAAGTACCGCTTAAGTAGTTTTGTGGGTATCTGTACGTTACTTTACTATTTATATTTTTGAAAACTTTTACTTCAATACATTCCTAAAGAAAATAATGTACTTTTTACTCCATACATTTTCCCTCGTTACATTTTGAATGCTTAACAGGACAGGAAAATGGTCCAATTCACACACTTATCAAGAGAACATCTCTTGTCATCCCCTACGGCCTCTGATCTGGTGGACTCACTAAACACAAATGCTTTGTTTGTAAATTATGACTGTGTGTTGGAGTGTGCCTCTGGCTATCAGTAAATAAAAAAACAAATAATGTGATCTGATTTGCTTAGTATAAGGAATTTGAAATGATTTATACTTTTACTTTTACTTTTGATACTTAAGTATATTTTAGCAATTACATTTACTTTTGATACTTAAGTACATTTAAAACCAAATACTTTTAGATTTTTACTCAAGTAGAATTTTACTGGGTGACTTTTACTTAAGACATTTTCTAATAAGGTATCTTTACTTTTACTCAAGTATGACAATTGCATACTTTTTCCACCACTGGTTTTTACTGATATCAATTCGGTATCAGTAAATCAATCGGTAACGGAGTTTCCGAAAAATCTGTTATGGATTTTCTGCAATTGAGTTGGCTATAATGGGAAACCATAGTAGTCACAAACCACAGTTGGGTTAAAATTTACATTTGGGTCATTTAGCAGATGCTCTTATCCAAAGCGACTTAAATTAGCAAATAGGGTTAAGTGCCTTGCTCAAGGGCACATCGACAGATGTTCACCTAGTCGGCTCGGGATTCCAACCAACAACCTTTTGGTTACTGGCCCAGCTTGCTTAAGCACTAGGCTACCTGCAGCCCTACAAGTTTGCACAGCACAGTAAAGTATAATAGAGCACAGTAAAGTAGAGTATGGTTCAGTACATTGCTGTACAGTAGAGTTCAGTACAGTAAAGAATAGTGTATAGTTCAGGACTGTACTGTACAGTAGACTAGAGTTCAGTTCAGTACAGTACACAGTAGGTATTTGGTATTTTATTAGGATCCCCATTAGCTGTTTGCGAAAGCAGCAGCTACTCTTCCTGGGGACCACACAAAACATGAAACATGACATAATACAGAACATTAATAGACAAGAACAGCTCAAGGACAGAACTACATCAATTTAAAAATGGCACACATAGCCTACATACAGTTGAAGTCGAAAGTTTACATACACCTTAGCCAAATACATTTAAACTCAGTTTTTCACAATTCCTGACAATTAATCCTAGTTAAAATTCCCTGTCTTAGGTCAGTTAGGATAACCACTTTATTTTAAGAATGTGAAATGTCAGAATAATAGTAGAGAGAATAATTTATTTCAGCTTTTATTTCTTTCATCACATTCAGAAGTTTACAATTAATATTTGGTATCATTGCCTTTAAATTGTTTAACTTGGGTCAAACGTTTCGGGTAGCCTTCCACAAGCTTCCCACAATAAGTTGGGTGAATTTTGGCCCATTCCTCCGGACAGAGCTGGTGTAACTGAGTCAGGTTTGTAGACCTCCTTGCTCGCACACGCTTTTTCAGTTCTGCCCACAAATCTTCTATAGGATTGAGGTCAAGGCTTTGTGATGGCCACTCCATTACCTTGACTTTGTTGTCCTTAAGCCATTTTGCCACAACTTTGGAAGTATGCTTGGGGTCATTGTCCATTTGGAAGACCCATTTGCGACCAAGCTTTAACTTCCTGACTGATGTCTTGCATCAGTGCACCAGTCCCTCCTGCAGCAAAGCACCCCCACAGCATGATGCTGCCAACCCCGTGCTTCACGGTATGGATGGTGTTCTTCGGCTTGCAAGCAACCCCCTTTTCCTCCAAACATAACGATGGTCATTATGGCCAAACAGTTCTATTTTTGTTTCATCAGACCAGAGGACATTTCTCAAAAAAGTACAATCTTTGTCCCCATGTGCAGTTGCAAACCGTAGTCTGGCTTTTTTATGGTGGTTTTGGAGCAGTGGCTTCTTCCTTGCTGAGCGGCCTTTCAGGTTATGTCGATATAGGACTCGTTTTACTGTGGATATAGATACTTTTGTACCTGTTTCCTCCAGCATCTTCACAAGGTCCTTTGCTGTTGTTCTGGGATTGATTTGCATCTCTAGGAGACAGAACGCATCTCCATCCTGAGCGGTATGACGGCTGCGTGGTCCCATGGTGTTTATACTTGCATACTATTGTTTGTACAGATGAACGTGGTACCTTCAGGCGTTTGGAAATTGCTCCCAATGATGAACCATACTTGTGGAGGTCTACCATTTCTTTTCTGAGGTCTTGGCTGATTTCTTTTGATTTTCCCATGATGTCAAGCAAAGAGGCATTGAGTTTGAAGGTAGGCCTTCAAATACATCCACAGGTACACCTCCAATTGACTCAAATGATGTCAATTGTTGCAAAAATTACTTGTGTCATGCACAAAGTAGATGTCCAAACCGACTTGCCAAAACTATAGTTTGTTAACAAGACATTTGTGGAGTGGTTGAAAAACGAGTTTTAATGACTCTAACCTAGGTGTATGTAAACTTCCGACTTCAACTGTATCAATACATACATACAAACTATCTAGGTCAAATAGGGGAGAGGCGTTGTGAGGTGTTGCTTAACCAGGTTTGCTGTTCATTTGAGCAATATGAGATGGAAGGGAGTTCCATGCAATAATGGCTCTATATAATACTGTATGCTTTCTTGAATTTGTTCTGGATTTGGGGACTGTGAAAAGACCCCTGGTGGCATGTCTGGTGTGTGTCAGAGCTGTGTGTAAGTTGACTATGCAAACAATTTGGAATTTTCAACACATTAATGTTTCTTATAAAAAGAAGAAGTGATGCAGTCAGTCTCTCCTCAACTCGTAGCCAAGAGAGTCTGGCATGCATAGTATTTATATCAGCACTCTGATTACAATGAAGAGCAAGACGTGCCACTCTGTTCTGGGCCAGCTGCAGCTTAACTAGGTCTTTCCTTGCAACACTCGACCACACGACTGGACAATAATCAAGATAAGACAAAACTAGAGCTTGCAGGACTTGCTTTTTGGAGTGTGGTGTCATAAAAGCAGAGCATCTCTTTAACTACGGACAGACCTCTCCCCATCTTGAAGAGCACACTATAATGTACTGTATTGTACTGTACTCTACTATAATGTACTCTATTGTACTGTACTGAACTCTACTGAGCTCTACTGTGTTGTGCTTTGATATCCAAACTTGTTAAACATTTTACATTTTAGTCATTTAGCAGACGCTCTTATCCAGAGCGACTTACAGTTAGTGAGTGCATACATTATTTATTTATTTTTCATACTGGCCCCCCGTGGTAATCGAACCCACAACCCTGGCATTGCAAACGCCATGCTCTACCAACTGAGCTACGTCCCTGCCGGCCATTCCCTCCCCTACCCTGGACGACGCTGGGCCAATTGTGCGCCGCCCCATGGGTCTCCCGGTCGCGGCCGGCTACGACAGGCCTGGATTCGAACCAGGATCTCTAGTGGCACAGCTAGCACTGCGATGCATAGACGTCTATGACTGGTTCAGATTTGGTCGGGTCTAGACCAACCAAATTAGGTCTTGTTTGGGGGCAGTGCTCATTAAAATAATATAATAATATCTAAAGGAGGATATTGCATACAGTGGGGAAAAAAAGTATTTAGTCAGCCACCAATTGTGCAAGTTCTCCCACTTAAAAAGATGAGAGAGGCCTGTAATTTTCATCATAGGTACACGTCAACTATGACAGACAAAATGAGAAAAAAAATCCAGAAAATCACATTGTAGGATTTTTTATGAATTTATTTGCAAATTATGGTAGAAAATAAGTATTTGGTCACCTACAAACAAGCAAGATTTCTGGCTCTCACAGACCTGTAACTTCTTCTTTAAGAGGCTCCTCTGTCCTCCACTCGTTACCTGTATTAATGGAACCTGTTTGAACTTGTTATCAGTATAAAAGACACCTGTCCACAACCTCAAACAGTCACACTCCAAACTCCAATATGGCCAAGACCAAAGAGCTGTCAAAGGACACCAGAAACAAAATTGTAGACCTGCACCAGGCTGGGAAGACTGAATCTGCAATAGGTAAGCAGCTTGGTATGAAGAAATCAACTGTGGGAGCAATTATTAGGAAATGGAAGACATACAAGACCACTGATAATCTCCCTCAATCTGGGGCTCCACGCAAGATCTCACCCCGTGGGGTCAAAATGATCACAAGAACGGTGAGCAAAAATCCCAGAACCACACGGGGGGACCTAGTGAATGACCTGCAGAGAGCTGGGACCAAAGTAACAAAGCCTACCATCAGTAACACACTACGCCGCCAGGGACTCAGATCCTGCAGTGCCAGACGTGTCCCCCTGCTTAAGCCAGTACATGTCCAGGCCCGTCTGAAGTTTGCTAGAGTGCATTTGGATGATCCAGAAGAGGATTGGGAGAATGTCATATGGTCAGATGAAACCAAAATATAACTTTTTGGTAAAAACTCAACTCGTCGTGTTTGGAGGACAAAGAATGCTGAGTTGCATCCAAAGAACACCATACCTACTGTGAAGCATTGGGGTGGAAACATCATGCTTTGGGGCTGTTTTTCTGCAAAGGGACCAGGACGACTGATCCGTGTAAAGGAAAGAATGAATGGGGCCATGTATCGTGAGATTTTGAGTGAAAACCTCCTTCCATCAGCAAGGGCATTGAAGATGAAACGTGGCTGGGTCTTTCAGCATGACAATGATCCCAAACACACCGCCCGGGCAACGAAGGAGTGGCTTCGTAAGAAGCATTTCAAGGTCTTGGAGTGGCCTAGCCAGTCTCCAGATCTCAACCCCATAGAAAATCTTTGGAGGGAGTTGAAAGTCCGTGTTGCCCAGCGACAGCCCCAAAACATCACTGCTCTAGAGGAGATCTGCATGGAGGAATGGGCCAAAATACCAGCAACAGTGTGTGAAGACTTACAGAAAATGTTTGACCTGTGTCATTGCCAACAAAGGGTGTATAACAAAGTATTGAGAAACTTTTGTTATTGACCAAATACTTATTTTCCACCATAATTTGCAAATAAATTCATTAAAAATCCTAAAATGTGATTTTCTGGATTTTTTTTCCTCATTTTGTCTGTCATAGTTGACGTGTACTTATGATGAAAATTACAGGCCTCTCTCATCTTTTTAAGTGGGAGAACTTGCACAATTGGTGGCTGACTAAATACTTTTTTTCCCCACTGTATTTATTACACCATGACATTCGGGTGTACTGGGGCGGCAGGTAGCTTAGTGGTTAAGAGCGTTGTGCCAGTAACCGAAAGGTCGCTGGTTCTAATCCCCGAGCCGACTAGGTGAAAAATCTGTCGATGTGCCCTTGAGCAAGGCACTTAACCCTAATTGCTCCTGTAAGTCGCTCTGGATAAGAGTGTCTGCTAAATGACTAAAATGTAAATGTACTCTGTATTGAGTGCATGCGCTTGAGCGTGCACAACATGTTTTATGGGCCTAATAATAAAAACGTAATTCAAACAGTAAAGATGTATTACCTTTTAATGTGGCATGAACACAACCAGTTAGGGTATTTTCCAGGGGCTCAACTTTCACTGGGGACAGGGTTTTTTTAATAATTGGAATGTGATACAAAACAAGGCAACGGTGTACTTTAGGACCATGCGGACGCATCCGAGCGGTCGGGTAGGCTGTTTGGAGTGTTTATCCAACTGAATATATATATATATATATATATATATATATATATATATATATATATATATATATATATATATATATATATATATATATATATATATATGTCCCCCCTCCACTTCTAAAACCAAAGTTGCGCCCCTGGTATTTTCATTTGATTGTTAAACAAATCACTTAAAAAAGTAGGCTACCTGTGCATGTTCCTCCACTCCAAAATAATTCCAGCATCCAAATTGCATGTGTAGGCCCTTTGATGAATTGAAATAGACAGCTGTTAAAAAAATTAAAAAAAGTCTGCCTACATTAATTGATGCATCTTGCTGACAAATTGACCTTTTTTTGTAGCCTGAAAAGTCGGGACACCTGAAATGGGTCTGAAACTGTCCCGGGAAAAACGGGAGGGTCAGCCTAACACAAGGTCAACTTATTGTACTAAGCTACAATGTGTATTACCATGAACTTCAATTAGGCCGACCGTAGCCAGTGTGTATTGGTAAACAAAAAAAATAGGTGAGTAAACTCTGATTGCCAGTAGCGGTGAAAAAATGTACGCTCCCAATACTTTCAATGCATTTTTCAGAAAAAGGCGTTTACCCTTCACTAGGCCTACACCACCGCCAGTAGGCTACCATCTCAGCCAAGGCCATTTTAAACACATGAACACACGCCGAATAGGTAGCCTACATTCAATATAATACATGAGTTGAATCAAATTATGTTTTACACCCTAGTTCATGAGTTGTCCATAATTCATGAGTTAATGCTTCGAGTCTTCACAGATCGTGTGACATAAAACACTACCTTTATTTCCTTACATTAATGACATTGATGACAGTGTTATTTGTCATTATTAAGCATTTAACAATTGAATTAGAACATTGAACTTCAACCCTGTACGAATCATGGATCTTTGAGATCTCGGAAAATACACTGTATGTGTAACTATGCCTACGTAACATTTCATTATGTTTCGCCGTGAAAACAGTTCTCATGGACACACAAATCCAAAATAATGTAGTCCTATGCCATTGCAAAATCGAATGCTTCTAACAGAAAGAGTCAACTATAGGCCTACTGTCATTAACGTATACATGTTGGATGGGATTGGATGCGCATTGGTGTCTAGCTATAGGCTAGTTGTTAGTGATATTGTCGACCATCATCAGCTGATCCAGGAAATACAATTATTATTGATAGAAAAGAATAAAGCTAAATGGTCTACTACTTCTGGCCACGGATGGCACGAAGAACACCAGTACCCACGCACACCTGAAAAACAAAGCAATGAGTGCTCTAAACAGCTGACTGACAAAATCAAACAAGTATAAATCAACTGAGAAATCTAATGCAATGGAATAAAGGCAATGTTTTATCAAGGACGCATGGCAAACAACTGGCAAAAATTAGGAAGTACAAAGGAAGATCTATGCGTGAAGGGCTTCAGCTGAGGCTGAAATTCAGCCCTACTGTGTGGACAGTGCAGCCACATAGAAATACATGGTTTAAACCATGACAGAAGCTTTTATTTCATTGGAAGCTTTTATTTTCATATTTACCACAGTAAAACATATTTACCACTACATTTTAAACAAATAGGAGAATAGTTAAATTACTATTACTTAGAGTAGTAGTCATTGTGCATAGAGTTGTATGGTTTGTTCAACTTTGAAATCAATGTTTGGCACATATTTTAAGTGAAAAATCAGAGTCTCTGCGCAATTCCGTTACTTTGGAATTGCCCAGTAACCTCTTTAGTAGTAGGCTAACTCTGAAGTGAGGTGATCCATGTATTACAGCTTATCCCCCCCCTCCCTCTCTCTTAGGCTGGCGTTCGCTCTGTGTTGGCGGGGGCGGGGCCAGGGCCAGGAGGTGCCAGTGACGTGTGTTTCTTCTGCAGTAAGCGTGTGTACGTGATGGAGAGACTCAGTGCTGAGGGACTGTTCTTCCACCGGAGCTGCTTCCAGTGTGACCACTGCAGCTCCACCCTCCGCCTGGCCTCCTACGCCTACGACCGGCCTAACGGTGAGCCCCTGAGAGTGAGGGATGAGAGTGAGAAAGGGGAGAGTCCTGGCGGGGTGAGGGCAGGGAGAGAGGGTCACTGAGCACCATAGAGTTAAAAGTGGGTAACTCTAATGAATGACAAGGGCTGCCCTACCACACACACACACTGAAAATACCACTACCAGCCCAGCATGGTCTTGGCACTGCAACACCACCACAACTTTTGATATGCTCGACCACAACTTGTTGTGTTATCTTGAATGCAGCTCTGACCTGCAGTTTATGAGGGTCAGTGACACTCAATCACTCTGATTTTACACTGATTGCTCCAATATGCCCTCAGGATTGATGTTACACCGCCTGATCACTTTGTAAGGCTTCCAGGTTATCAGCAGACCAGAGACCAACTCAGTTAACACATGATGAACACAAACTCAGTGTGTCCCTTACTGCACCGTTGGGGCCTGGGGCTCCCTGGACTGACTGTGTGGTTGTTTATCTTTGAGTGTGTGTGTGTGTGTGTGTGTGTGTGTGTGTGTGTGCGTGCGTGCGCGTGTGTGCGTGCGTCGGGGTCTCAAATTACTGTAGAATACAGAAGGTGCAAGTAAAAAATGTGGTTGTGCATCAGCAGTTTTTCTCTTGTTATGTCAGTCACTGACAGTCACTCAATTAGCCATGTCAGCTAACAATTCTTAGATTTGTAAGTTAGTCTAGCCAGCTATCTAAACTTGTAGTAATCAAGGCCGAATACCGACTGCATGCAGGGCCCGTGCACAGGGGCCCTGACCTCCAGGGTCCCCCATTGATTTTGTTAGTCACTCTCACTCAGATATCATTAACATGGCATAAGTCACGGCAAAATGTGTAGAATTGCAGGAAATAAACTTTAAAACTGCAAACATTTCTCTCCACCCCATGGCAAAATGTAAAATATGCTGTATAATTGCAACATTTTCTCTCTGCCCCATCGCAAAATGGGTAGAACTGCAGGAAATTAAATGTAAAACTTAAATGTTTCTCTCTGCCGTCAATAGGAGGGCCACCAAAATGTTTTGCCCACGAAGTGGGGGTGGCCCCCCAACCAAATCTCACTTAGGGCCCACAAAAGGCTATGGTGTTTGCGTGTGTGCATGCCTGCTTGCGTGCGTGTGACTGTGTGTATTGTATCTCTTAGAGATGTGCTGTGTGTTTGTAAATGGAGGAGGGGGGGGGGGACAGATACAAAATATGTCAGTGATGTCATGTCAGGCGCTGATCTCTAAGTTTAATTCAAACCCTTCAACCAATCAGGGATGAGGTGTCACGTGATAGCCGTTTGAGTGTGAGGCAGGAGAGGAGTGTGTGTAGGGTAGACTATATATGAAGTGGTCTGTCAGTGTAGGGACCAGATCGAGTGTGTCTTCCTGTTATTCTGTAGACCGGCGCTGTTTTCTATGGAGGAGTCACACTGTAAGACACAACTCTATTTAATTCTCGCCATTCCTTTCCGGGAAGCTGAGACATGTAGCTTTTCCTCAAGATCTAGGGACACTGTTTTCTTTGTGTGGAAATGTAAATAAGATTTAGCTGAAGATAGTTCTACTGTAGTTAGATAACACTTAGTTTTTGTTTAAAGTTCTTCTGTAAGATGCATGGGAGCTGCAGATCTTAGTGTAGTGAGGTTCTAAAACTGCTTGGATTCTGTGTGTAGAGCGGTTCTATGTATAGTGTTCTAACACATTGGTTCTGTGTGTAGGGAAGTTCTACTGTAAGCCGCACTATGACCTCCGTCTGGTTGGGCCGGTCCAGAGGAAGAGACCAGCCCCTCCTACCGCCGACCAGCCCCCAACCCCCTACGGACGAACCCCCTCTCAGCGGACCCTCCTGGTAAGGACTTCTGCCTTTCCCCTCATCTTCTGGCTAAATGGAAGCTCTTGGCTGACCTGGGTTTTCATCTAATTCCTGATATTTGTATAGACATAGCAATTAAGGTTTCATTTCATTGACGAGCTCTCTCTCTCTCTCTGTATATTATGTTGTTCTGAGGAGAATACGTTACGTACTGTATGTATGAGGTTTTCTGTAGATCAATACACTGATCCTTGGAATTCTTTGGGGTAAAATACTATTTTTTCTTTGCTCCCTCCTTAGCAGGAATCCCCAGCTGCTCTGTCCACTAACCCTCGCTCCTCAGTAGCTGTGGTGACAGCAGATCGCAGGTCCTCAGGTAAGCCAAGAGGTTCATGTATCTGTCATGTGTGTGTTTTCAGTCGTAATGCTTGTGACGTGTGTGTTTGTGCACAGAATGTGTTTCTTAGTGACGCCGCTGAGTGTGTAAAGAATGTCCTGAGTGTGCAAAGAATGTGACATTGACTTTGGCTAAGTGTGTGTCTGTGTGTGTGTGTCTGGTGTGTGTGTCTCAGTGGCGTCTCTGATTGGGAGTGGGTCCGGCTTGGTAAAGCTTCTATGTGTGTGTGTGTGTGTGTGTATGTGTGTGTGTGTGTGTGTGTGTATGTGTGCGCTCAGTGGCATCTCTGATTGAGAGGGAGTGTGGCTTGGCTAAGCGCGTGCGCGGCACGCCAGAACGTATAGAGCTGGAGAACTACCGTGTGAGCCTAGAGACTGAGCAGCTAACAGATGAGCCGGAGGAAGTGCCAGAGGAGATGCTGGCCAATTACAACCTCAGTCTGCTGGTGACAGAGGAGAAGAAGGCTAATTACAAGCGCAGCCCGTTGCAGGACAAGAGAAACGAGGGCTCCAGGTCAGCATTACAAAAACAAACATTTATCTTTATTTCTATCTAGCGTGTCCTCTCTCTCCCCCTCTTTCTCTCCCCCTCTTTCTTTCTACCCCTTTTCTCTGGTACACACACTTACACACATGGACACACACACACTAATTGCTTTCCTCTCTCCTCATAGTTCAGAGTCAGAGATGGAGGAGGAGGGGGAGAGGCAGCGGACTTTAACCAATGACCTGGCTAGAGACTCCTGGAGGAAGGCCATGGAACTACACGCACACCTCAGAGGAGAGAGAGGAGAAGAGGAAGAAGAGACAGAAGAAGGAGAGGAGGAAGGAGAGGTTGATGAAGATGATGATGAGGAGGAGGAGTTATCTAGTGATGGTAATTGTGCCTTTTTCTCTGTTTTCATGTGTGTGTCTCTCTATGTGCTGTCAGTCAGAAAGATTTGTTTTTAGACTAGTTTCCTTTCCTTTCCTCAGCTTTCCCCTCCTTTCCTCTCTTTTGTTCTCTGTTCTGGTCTCTCAACCCTCTTTCTCTCTGTATTTGTGTCTGTGTGCCCCCCCTCCTTCCCTCCCTGTCCGTCTGTCTATCTGGTGTGTCTCCCCCTGCTGGTAGAAGGGGAGTACTGTCCGTGGGAGAGGGAGCGTCACTCAGGTCTGTGGCTCCTCCCTCTAGAAGAGGTGGAGGAGACAGGTAGCACCGCCACAGGAGAGAAAGCTAACAAAACATGTTTATTTTTATTATGGTACTTGTTTTGTTACTAACTATTTTGCATGTTTTGTTGTGTCATTGAGCATAATGACAAACTAGTAGGCCGAAATTACAGTAACTTCCCCAAATGAACTTCCCCACCTATTGCACCCCATGGACTTACACAAGGGATTCTTGCACCACTGTCTAATGGCTTTGGTGGCTGTGGTTGCCCAAACCTTACTACTAATATCCTTTGCCTCATCAAGTCTACGGTGTTGCCAAACAACGACAAAAAAAATAACATAACACCTACTCTTGCTCAATGCCAACTGTGGCTCACAAGCAATATTTTCTGTAAGACACAGGAGGTTGCTATCTAGTTTTCTCAGGAGGGATTCTGACTTTCACTTTACTTCCCCTCCCTCCCTCCCTCCCTCTCTCCCTTCCCTCTCCCTTACTCCCCTTACTACTCTCTCTCCTCCTCCCTCCCTCTCTCTTTCCCCCTCCCTTTCTCTCTCTCTCTCTCAGAGGAAAGATCATCGTTGGATGAGTGGCAGCAGAGCACACACTCTCCAGACACACACTCTCCAGACACACACTCTCCAGGCACACATTCTCCAGACACACACTCTCCAGACACACACTCTCCAGACACACACTCTCCAGACACACACTCTCCAGACACACTCATGCCTGACATACACACGCCTGACATACAACTGCCTGACTCGACAACACCCGACACAAACGGTCCACAGAGCCCCACCAGCGTACCCAATAACACCTTCTCCACTCCAGCCACTGCCTCAACACCATTCACACCCACACCCACGTCCTCTGTCTCAATTCCAGACTCCTCTGTCTTTACCTACTCCTCCCCCAACTCCTCCACCACCTCTGGCTGCTCCCCTGGTCCGGACGAGGGAGAGGAGGATGGGGAGGAGAAAGAGAAGAAAGAAAGGAAGGAGAGAAAAGAGCGAGAGGAGAGGGAGAAAGGGGGGAAGGAGAGGGAGAGGGAGAGGGTGCGTGACCCCAGCAGTAGTTTGGGGATTGGTGTGGGCGGGAGCTCCACCCCTCCCTGCATCCCTCCCCCCGCCCAGCTCAGGGCATGCTGGGATAGCCTGCCCTGCCCTTCTGTGGAGGCGGAGTCACTGCAAAGCCCCGCACCTCGCCCCGCCCCTCGATTTGCCCCCGCACCTATCATGGCGTCGGCTGTTGTGCGGGGGGTCGGGGGAAAGAAACTGAAACCGTGGGACGTGGGTGGGGGAAGGAGGTCTATTGCGGGGGGATCTGTTGGAGGGGGGTCTGTTGGGGCGGGGTCTCTTGGGGAGCAGCTGTATAAGGGTGAAGGAATAGACCCCTTAGAGGACATCAGCCCCCCCTTGTCCCCTCTGAAGCCCCTTAAGGCAGTGCCCAGAGACGAGAGAGAGATGGAGAGGAGGAGGGAGATAGAGAGAGCAGCCATGGGGGTGGGCTGGGAGGACACGAAGATTCCCCTAGGAAGGGAGCCTCTCCCAGGGAAGAGCAGGGACGGTCTGGACCCCCGCAGACTCACAGAAAGCCTGCCTCCCCTCCTCCTCACACAACTCCAGGGGGGATCCCTCTTCCCTCCACATAAGAGCCGCAGGGACAACCAGCCCCCCAGCCAGAGTGTGCCTGAAGCGGGCATAGGAGAGGGTGGACCCCTGGGCCTGTGGAGAGCTGTCATCTCTGGCTATAAGAGGGACAGGAAGAAGAAGGGCAGGACTTCCCTTCCCAATACGACAACAGCCCCAGCCCCCAAAGAGCAGGGCAGGAGGAAAACTTCTGCAGAGAGAAGAGGTAACACACATACACACACACACACACACTGGTGATCTGGTATAGTGATTTCCTATGGTGAACCTCTGTGTTTGTGCAGGTGTGAAGTTCAGGGAGCGCCAGAGCTGGTCGGAGCCGGAGGAGTCAGACATCACCTGCTCTGTTGTGATGGAGAGATGCTCCATGAACCCCAAGGCCAACGTGAGAACATCACTACTAACACTACCGCTGATCTTAGAGCAGCAGGTTGACATTACACTACAGTTCTGACTGTGGGAGTCAGTGATGTCACTACAGACCTCTGTTCAGCTCTACAACTCTGTGTATGCCAGCAATGACATATTTACAGCGATTGTTTGGAGGAAATTCATTCACACTATAGGAGGCTGATGTCATATGTGTTAGGGGATATCTGGTCTTTGTTGGTTACCATATCATCTCCTGTCTTCAGAGGCTCAGGTAAATGTTTTAATGGATGAATGTTTTTAGCTTCGTCTGGAGCTGTTTGACCTAGCGTCAGAACTTCAGAAAGAAACCATTGAGGAGGAGGAGGAGGAGGAGGAGGAGGAGAATGAGGAAGTGGAGGTATACTACTTTGTGGCAGTAGAATGAAGGCTGTTGTGTCCTAGTCTAGTTAGAGATAGTTACAGTAGAGTTACTGAGAGAGGTTACGCTTTTCCCATTGTGTAGATGGGTCGTTTATAGCTGTAATAAATAGTTTGTAAGTTCCGATTAGAGGACGTTTTGTGTGAACTATACATACTATATATTGTGTGCCCTATTTTGATAGTTTTTTGGTCTTCATCTTTCCAAGTCTGCATATGTGCCTCATGCCTTGGCCTTTAAGAGGGCGTATGCCATTAAGGTAGTGTGAACATTCCCATTTGGTTGCATCAAGCCGTTCTGTGCTCTGTGCTGTGTCCTTACCATCCCTAAACTTCAGTAGTGTGTGTACTAAGAATTTGCTGCTATGGCCCGAATCTTAATGGTGTGTGTGTGTGTGTGTGTCTGTGTGCGCGCATGCTATGTATGATTCTCTCTCCTACAGAGGCACGTGGGGAAGGAGAAGGAGCGGGACAGCTCCCGCCATATGGATACACAGCGGAAACCATCGTGCCCTACGGAGGTGGTGGGGGTACTGGTGCACATGAAGGACCTGAAGGACCCGTCCAGCCTGGATGTGTCAGAGGCCATGTTCCACAGAGACAGAGACCCAGAGGAGGAGCAGCTAGATGCCAGGTTAACACGCAGAGTACAGAGAGCAGCACGCAAACAGGCCAAACAGGAGCAACTCAAGAGACTGCACAGAGCCCAGGTAGGATGCAGGTTTATAATGTATGTGTGAGTGTGTGTAGAATTTGTGTGAGTGCGTATGATTTGTTTAAAGCCTCATTGATGTTGTAGATGGCGTTAACATGCATCTTTTATCTTTTGTCCTGATCTTGTTCACATTCTGATTGTGCCCACATTTTCAGAAATATGTCAAGTCATGGTATTAAAATATCTTATATCCGTCCACTGTGTCCGTGTTGTGACCAGATTTCCTGGTCCCTCCCTGTATGCAAATTATTTGACAGCTATTCTTTCTTTCTTTATATTGATGCCATAAGTCAATGGTGCCACCTGTCAATGATTTTAGAAGGCGGGATAGTAATTTTTTTTAAAAAATCACTGTCCAGATCCGTCTACACTAAGATATCCAGACACCATGGCTGCATTTACACATGCAGACCCATTCTGATCTTTTGCCCAATTATTGGCACAAGAGCTGATCTGATTGGTCAAAAGACCAATTAGAGGAAACATATCAGAATTCGGCTGCCTGTGTAAACACAGCCAGTGCGTGCCTGACTACCTCAGGAGGTGGTCAGGAAGATCAGATCACAATGCATATTTTTATCGTCTACACCTGTCTGAAAATGTGGGCCAATCAGAATGTGGACAAGATCAGGACAAATAATGCATGTTAGAATCAGGTATAAACAGGGCTTGAGTGTATAAAATGTGCATGTGCCAGATGATCCAAAGGCAGTTGGAGCAGGTGGAGGAGAAGCAGAGGCAGCTGGAGGAGAGGGGTGTGGCTGTGGAGAAGGCCTTGAGAGGGGAAGCAGGTAAACAAACACTATTTACACAACTGTTTGACATCATGGTTTGTTTTACCTATATTACTCTTAGTTAGTTTGACTAAGCAAATGATCAGTGTACATGTGGTCATCTCCCTGGAATGTTCTCATTATAGACTACTGGGGAGAGTCGAATGACAGTGAAGAGATGGACTTACACCTGGGAGGTATGTACCTCATACTATGCTGTATTCCCTCCAGTGGAGGCTGCTGAGGGGAGAACGGCTCATAATAAAGGCCAGAACGGAGCAGATGGAATGGCATCAAACACCTGGAAACCATGTGTTTGATGCCATTCCACTGATTCCACTCCAGTCATTACCACGAGCCCATTCTCCCCAATTAAGGTGCCACCAACCTCCTGTGATTCCCTCCTACTATTCATTACCCTCCAATCTAACCCCTGGTTCCTTACACTCCTCTCCTTCTCTCTCTCTATCTCTCTTTCTCTGTCCCCCCTCCCTCCCTCCCACCCTTCCTCTATTTCCATCTTCCTCTCTCTCATTTAGTCATGGGCAGGCAGGATGACCCAGCTCTGATGCAGCAGTGGTTCAAGCTGGTCCAGCAGAAGAACTGTCTGATGCGCTATGAGTCAGAACTCATGATATTGTGAGTATCTATCTGACCTTTGACCCCCTATGTCACCACTGGACTCTGTGCTTTGTGCTGCCCAAATGTATGATTAGTATGAGCGCTTATGACGGAATGGCACTATGTAGTATGCCTGGGCGCAGTATGCAATTATCTGAGTCAATCAGTGTCTCTGAGCTCTACACTTTGGACTGACATGGTCTCCATGGTGACTGTCTCTCCCTCAGTGCTCGGGAGCTGGAGTTGGAGGACAGACAGAGCCGTCTTCAACAGGAGCTCAGAGAGAGGATGGCCGTGGATGGTATGAACACTCATACACATGCAAACACACACACACAAAAGTCATACTGTACCATAACGCTCTTAATAGATTCTCTGTTTTCAGCCTTCTCTCACTCCCTCTCTCCTTCTCTCTCAGACCACCTGAAGGGTGAGGCGGAGCTGGCTGAGGAGAAGCTAATCCTGGGGGAGATGTTGGAGGTGGTGGAGCAGAGAGATGCTCTGGTGTCTCTGCTGGAGGAGCAGCGGCTGCAGGAGAGCCAGGAGGACAGAGACCTGGAGGCCATCATGCTGTCCCGGGGCCTGGGCCTGCACAACTGGGCCTGAGCTATATCCCGCAGCCTGGGCCTGCACAACTGGGCCTGAGCTCTATCCCAGGACCTGGGCCTGCACAACTGGGCCTAAGCACAGACACGCACGTCACTTCCCCTCTAAAGCTGCGATCAGGGTCATGGTTGTGAGGTCACTTCCCCTCTGATACAACGTCATGACCAGGATCAAGGCGGGACTGTGTCTGGATGATCTGTTTTTAGGATTGGAGATGTTTCCCCAATCCCCACTGCTACACCCATCCTGCTACATCCCAGACTCACTGACTGATGGGCCTCTAAGACTGATGGCTCTATGCTCTCTATACTCACCCAGGCTGTTGTTATGGCAATATGTGGCATGTTTGAATGATTTGTATTGTTATTTATTAACAATTTTGAAAAATGTATATTATGTAAAAATAAACAATACTAATTTTTTGTAACCTTTTTTAATATTACATTAATTATATTTTACTTCATACATTGGATAATAAAGACATTCTGACATCATGTTGTAATGTTTGAACATTTGAGATGATATAGGGGACAGGAAGGGAGGGAGACCTGGGGGTGGGGATTCCAGTGAGCTAGGGAGGGAGGGGAACTTTTCATGCAGTCTGCCTCCTGCACAGGTGTGGATATTGTGTTCAGTCAGAAATAGCTGCTGAGATTACTCTCAACTTGTTCACTACTTTCTGAACCTGCCACTTGTATAAAGGGGAGTAGCAAGATACAGTATGTGAAGGAGTTTGTGGCTCTGGGGTTAAATATTTGCCTTGAAGCCAAGAGGTTGTGGGTTTAAGTCTAATTTCCTGTGCTTTTGTTTCTGCTAATGTTAAATAAATGGAAATAACTATTCCAGGTTTGAGTCTGTGGCTCTGAGGTTAAATCCCTGCCTTGTGGCCAAAGAGTTGTAGGTTCAAAACACCTGTTTGTGTGGATTTCTTCAATTCTCAATGTCAAAAATACAGAGGGAAGGAGTCTGTGGCTTTGGCCCCAAAAAGTACAGGGTTGTAGGCATGAACCCAGGTAACTGCTCTGGAGCATGGTTGGATAATGAGGACTTTACTGGTCAGTGAGTCAAGGCCACCTGAGGGAGTGGCTGCCACACAATGATGGCTGATTGGATGGGGGGCAGTGGTGTTGGCTGGATGGGAGTAGAGGCGAAGAGGGTAAATTCCTTGGTTTCGAAAATGTGGACAGCAGTGGTTATGAAGAACATTGCCTTGAAAAAGTGGGCACTCATTTTTTTTATTGAGATCAATGCGTATCGCGGAAGTTCAGCACTAAAGCACAATTTAAAGGCAATGTTTCCGCGTTGGCAGAGACTGCATTTAACGCTGCATATGTCGGCCTTAATCGGAAATTACTTTAAAATGTATATTGCGCAATCTGTAACACTTCAGCGACACAGATTGAATAGGGCCCTTCATTTTTTAATATAGAGAAGTCTCTATTTAAAAAAATAAGCGCCCAGTTTTTCTCAATAACCGCTGCTCATTGAATCTTTGAGTAGCATCCCCTGGTTCTGATTTAACGCATTCCAGTGCTGCACACAGGGCTTTAACCCATGACCTGTCATTGGAGGGCAAGCTCCTTACCCGTGTGGCAGCCGTGGATTCTTTGGCTAAACGGCCCTAAACCGTTTCCCATGCGTTGTCAATGGCGTTTCTAAACCAACCCGGTTGTAATATAATTCCGGCCACTGGTTGGTTTTGTGGCGCTAGTCTGATTTACCCATAGGGGATGATGTAAACAGGAAGAGCTAGCAAGCTAATATTAGCTAGTGAGTCACAGAAATATACGTTCAGCCTGTTAATGTCTTACTTAATCAGCATGGCTTAACATAGTTTCTTTCGTTTTTGACCTCGACATTCTTGCTGGATAGATAGTTTGATAGCTAACATGTTGGCGCTGCTAGCTAACCTCCTATGTGGATGCCTCCATCTAGTTCCCAAGAGCAACAGACCGTGACGTGGAAAATTATCACTATACTTATTAAAAATCAAAGTTCTTCCAGAGTTTTTGTAGAATCAAGATATACTTTATTACATAGAGCAACAAAAGCCGAGCTGGTCTGCAGAGCAACTACAACACTCGGCCCTCAGTTTATATACAATGTCCATTCCTGTTCATTTTACATACTTTTTAGCTTAAACCCTCCCAGTTCAGTTCTCCACTTCCAAA
The DNA here is from genome assembly GCF_964263955.1 of Coregonus lavaretus. Lineage (NCBI taxonomy): Eukaryota > Metazoa > Chordata > Actinopteri > Salmoniformes > Salmonidae > Coregonus > Coregonus lavaretus. The sequence goes on along the minus strand of NC_139992.1, from coordinate 36,049,962 downwards.
CTTTCATCTTTTGACTGCTCCACCCACTCTCTTAATTTATGATAGTGGCGAAATCTGACTTCTCCTCATATATTTATTTAGTTTGGATAAAATGGTGGCCAAACCAAACTTTCTAATGTAAAAAATAACAGAGCCATCTCCCGGCTCTGCTCTGTTTATTCCAAAACCCATCAATCGATACTTGAATATGGTTTAAACATAGCAGATCCATAACCCATTCTCAACCATATACATTTAAGACTTTCCTAATGCATTGCCTCATATATAACAGTATAATCAATCAAGAGCCATCTCCTGACTCTGGCTCAGACTCCCTCCTTGTGGACCACTCGGTACCACACTCCACATCACTTAGTCTTATTGCCTCATCCTCTGTACCACTATGTACCACTGCTTGTCTTTATAATTAGCTATATGGTCTGACCTTGGGTACTACTCGTTACCATAGCTCTGTATGGTCTACTGAAAAAATACCCCACAACCGGTAAGTCAACTTTGCTTTCGAACTTTGTAATCATCTGTAAAGTTGTTTTACATGAAATTATACTAGCTAGCTAGATATATATATTTTGTTTAAAATCCTGTTGATGTCATTGGTTATTTCTTTGGAGTTAGCTAACTAAGCTATCACTAGCTACCTAGGTGGTTAATGTGGTGTATAGTATGCTACAGTACCGTTACAGTATTACTGAATGACAACTGTGGGGATCTAGATGTGATGACTAGCTTAGAAATAATGCATTAATGATTAAACATAAAGGGTTTGTACTGTACTGATATAAAATGTTTCACATAACAAGCTGTGATTCATGTGAGGAACGTTAGGGGGTAGGATGAGATAAGACTTGTATTTCTCACAGACACGAACACTGCCTCTTTGTGATCTGTGAACCGTCCAAGGACGTGTACTGCAAAAAGGTGCTGACTCTACAGGTTGTGATGATAACAACTTATGCCTGGCAACAGTGTGCAACAGTGGAGCGCCAAGGGTCTGGGACCAGCCTGTGCGCCAACGGATAGGCTGAGTAAGTCTAAACCACGCTCAGTCTCTACTCTGATTGGCCAGCAGGGAGCGGGAACTATCTCTGTCAGAGTATTTGAAGAAGAACTTAGAACAATGGATCAGTTCTCTGAGTGCCCTGCGTGGCATTTCAGTGGACCCGTATATACGAACATCATATTTACCATTGAAGTGGTTTGCATTAATTAAAATACTAGCCAGATACACACACAAACGTAATTAATTTTTTGCATTGTATTTATTATGGATCCCCATTAGCTGCTGCCAAGGCAGCAGCTACTCTTTCTCGGGTAAAGCAAAATTAAGGCAGTTATACAATTTTAAAAACATTACAATACATTCACAACACATTAAGTGTGTGCCCTCAGGCCATTCCTCTACTACCACATATCTAAATTATACATCCTTCAATTCAAATTCTGCTTCCTGTGGGGTGTGGCAAATTCAAATTCATTGTTTGAATTGAATTGAATTCAGAAATTCAGAATTGACCCCAACCCTGCTCGACGAATCACAAACCTTAATGTAAAAACAAACAGAAACAAGCCAATTCTGAATAGCTGCCAAGCAAAGTAGAGACAGTTATAAAAGGTGGGGGTGTGACTGGAAGCTTCTCTCTAGATTTCTCCGTCATTTTGGGCAATGGTAATAACGCCGGTCTCTGAGTGCTTCCGGTGGGATTCCAATTAGAATCAGGTGCTCTTGCCGGTGTCCACCTTCAGGTCCTTGGCCACCAGATTGGCCGTTACCGGGTGCATGGCTGCCCGGTTGGCTATGAACACACGCACCGCCTCCTCACGATACTTATCAAAGTTATACACCTCTCTAAAAGAAGGGAGGGAGAAAGACAGGGATTAGGTAGAACACACGTACAAAAGGGTCCGTAAGTAAGAGAATAGGACTCATCATGTTTTTAACAAGATGCTGCCTAGAAATAATTTGATCCAGAAAGCACAACAACAACACATGGCATCTAATAACAGAGATTGTCTCTCAGATAGTGGCGCCGTTGGTTACTTGAAGAGTGGCCTTGTGAACTTCATCCTTCCCTGCTCTGTCGCCATCTTCAGCGCCATGGGAATGGCATCCTCCCACTTGGACTTGACACACAGCCGCAGCCACCTGGAAGAAGGGAGCCAACAGTGTGAGACAATGATACACATACAAACACTTTGCCTGTACATACTGCATGATGGGACTCCAGAACTCACCTGAAGCGGATCTCTGCGTTGATGAAGGCGTTGAGATGGTACACTTCCTGCATCCTCTTCACATGGCTGAGGGGGAGGGGCTCCTAGGGGGAGAAGATATTGTCATTGGTCTGCTTTGGATTCGGATAGAACGATCACATGGCTTATGGAAGATTGCTATGATGACCAGGTGAGTGACAGTGAGGCGTGTCTACCTCTTGCAGGAGCAGAGACAGGAACTCTATGAGCTGGTGGGTGGAGAGAGTCTTCACATCCACCTCACTGAAATTCCCCAGATCCCCCTCTTTGGTCTAGAGGGAGAGAGAAATTAACATACAGTAATACTTCTAAAAATGCTATGTTCTATCATCATGAGATTCTATAACATACACATTATCAATGTGGAGCATGTATCCTCACCTTCACCCATCTCTTACACAGTGCGATGCAGGCATCTGCCATGGTGGTGTCGTATCTGGGGGAGGAGGGTGGCATCGATTTAACACACACCTCAGATTGAGTGGACAGGTAAACAGTGACACAGCTAAAAACAGACCCACAAAATAACAGTAGTGTGGCTCAAAGGTGTAACAGCCAGCCAGGTGAGTGATTCTCAAGTGAAATGGTTAGGTAAGGTAAACCCACTGTGGTTTGACGGGGGGCATCCCAGGGGTGTGCATCCAGGTGTTCCAGTCCACCTTATTCAGGATGTCCACCTGAGATCGGATAGGGAGCAGTAAAGGTGAAACAGAGAGAAGTTCAAGAGCCACAGCAAGGGGCTTTGATAGCAACTTGGTTAGGTGGAGAGTGGTGGTTACTGTACCTTGTTCTTAAAGTAGGTGAAGAGGTAGTTCTTCCACTCCTCAGTAGTGACGCTGCTGTAAGCAAACAGCTGGATGTATGACTTCACAAAACCCATAAACACCTCTGTAAGAGACACAGCCAATTACATGAAGCAAGTGACTTTTTTTTAAACTGAATGAAATGCAACTGTGTATGTGTGTGTCTCTCACCAGGTCCTCCCATGAGCTCCTCCAGGTGGTAGAGAAGAGCGAAACCCTTCTCGTAGGGAACAGAGGAGAAGGCATCGTCAGGGTCCACCTCATTCAGGTTGGGAACCAGGTTGGTCAGAGGGTTGTTGGCCCCAAACGTGTTCACCTGGGAGACAGAGGTAACAGATCAGATAAGGTCGGGCATACACAGTTGCACACGCACGCACGCACGCAGGCACGCACGCACGCACACACGCACGCAGACACACACACACACACACACACACACACACAGGTATAAATGAACAGGTAAGTGGCTTGTCTTTCAGTGAAGTCGGACACATTACTTTAGCCTTGTTCACACTGCTGGCCTCAATGCTCAAATCAGTTTTGTTTTTCAAATCCGTTTTGGAATACTGACTGTCCAAACAGCAAGTTACAAGTGACCAAATCATATTTCTGTGTGTTCAGACAGCAGTCATTTTCTCACATCTATGCTAGTTGTCATAGTAACAAAGGGTGTGTGCACAGTGGTGTAGGCTGATTGGTGGTGGTGCTCGTGCTTCCTATCACTCAGAAGTTATGTAGCAAGCTAAGGTGACAACAAAGCCTGCCATGGACGTTTCCCAGTTGCTTTGAATGATCAAAATCATAGTGTTAGAACACATTTAAAGCCTCAAATTATAAGATCTAACTTTCAAAACAAGTCCTTTTTGGTTAGCCACAGCAGTCAACTAGCTAGCTAGGTAGCCGTTTAGCTCTCCAGCACATTCACTAATTTGTTTGTAAACAATTAACAAGCTAGTTAGCTACCACATGTTCTTGTCAAACTGTAGTCAAACTGTAGCTAGCAAGCAACAAGATATGCCAAATAAAAACCACTTGAGAGCAAATTAATCCGATTTGACCATTTACATACAAGTCGCATGGCCAGGAATCAGATGTATATCTGACTTCAAATCACCTACGAAAGATGGTTTGAAATGTGACTTGAAATAACCGATTCCATGTGCTTTTTGGCTGTTCAAACTCAGGAAAAATTTGAGTCACTTCAAACTGACAATATGAACAGGGCTTAAGTGTACTTCTGTGTGTACCAGGGTGTTACAGTGTACTCATGCATGTGTGTTCTCTCACCGATTCCTGCAGGTCCTTCCAGCCGCCCATGGCCTTGAACTGTCTGAACTGTTCACTCTCCATAGACCTGCCAATCATTCTCTCAAGGTACACCGTGTGACCCTCGTTCAGCCTGGAGGAGGAAGGGGCACAGACACTAATTATAAACTCATTAACTCCAGAAAGCGATCTTCCTTTTCTATCTCTCCTTCTCTCCATCCCATTTGGCTGATACTCAGTTATGGCTAATTTGACCATGATAGCATTCCCATTCATTCAAGTGAGAAAAGAACATTGATAGTATGTTTTCTCAGTGTTGTACCAGAAGTGCTCCCAGGTCTTGTTGGTCACCAGGTTGCCAGTCCAGCTGTGAGAGATCTCATGGGCTATGACCTGGAGAGAGAAACAGGAGGACGACACAGGTTAACACACCCATACACAGATATAAACACATACTTGAGAAGACACGTACACCTGTGAACTGTGTTTACTTACATTGGACAAGGATCTGTCTCCAGCCTATAAGATAAACATAGGAACAAAGGAATGTTTAAAAAAAATACACAGGCAGGGGGATTTGGTATAGTGATGTGTGTAAGGTGTCTCACCAGCAGTGTGGGGGTGGCAAAGGTAAGGCAGGGGTTCTCCATGCCTCCATACGGGAAGGAGGGGGGCAGGACCAGGATGTCATACTGGCCCCACACATACGGCCCCGCAAGGTCCTCAGCTGTCTTCAACATGGTCTCTGTCTGAGAGGGTCACACACACATTTAGGCTGACATTTCAATATTAAACTCTGCTGATGTAGGATGAGTGGGACACAGACAAATTACCTACGTACCACACAGATACAGTAAATACTGATAAACTCACCTCTGAGAACTCAAATGCTGCCTTGTCCACAAACTCCTTCTCTGACCAAACACGAGACCTGGGCCCAATCTCTCTTGTAAACAACAAACAAACATTTGTTACTAATATTTCACTGATCATTTATTCATTTAAAATAATGAGTAGGAAAACAGGGCAATAGTTATATATATGGGTGGGTGTGTGTGTGTACCTGCTCTCCAAAGCTCCAACCACGATGGCAATGAGGTAAGAGGGCATGGGCACCTGGGAGGTGTCAAAGGTCAACAATGGTGAAATAAATCAATCAAACACAGCTCCAACACCAGTCTCTGACAATGCATTTCATTCAGATTGCAGGCGTGCTACGACAGTTCCTTTCGTTATCTGGCTGTTTCATCTAAACATTCCTTGTAATTAACTCATTATTGCTTGATCAGCAGCTACTTTGGCAGCGCTGTACCTTGAACAGTCAGGCCAAAAAGCAAGACTGACTGTATTAAGCTATGGATGACAATGGATGGTTGGATGGAGAGATGGAAAGAAACAGTGATAGAGAATAGAGACACTGACTGGTTGTCTGAAGCGGTAGATGACCCGGCTGCTGTCCTGGGGATCAGGCTCCTGTCCGTCCCGTACAGCACTCATCACAGCTACCAGCTCCTTGGGGACAGACACCTGGGCATAGTAGGTGTGTTTCATAGCGGGGGTATCCTGGCAGGGTACCATGCTCCTGCAATGGTTGGCCTGTGTGATGGACATTTCTGTTAAACCTTTATCATGCTTGTGTACTAGAAGCTCTTTCTTTGAACCTAGTTGCTTAGGCATTAACTTTGAGATTATTGATGTAACTAGGTCATATGAGATGGGATTGTGCGTGCATGGGTATGGGCCTGTTTCTAACCATGCTGTGGATGTGTAGCATAGGAACCTAGTTTTAGGGAAGTATGTACATGATGTCTGGGCTCACAGCCAAGAACTGACAGGGACAGAATGCGGTCGGACCACCCCACACCATGACTGACCCACCGCCAAACCGGTCATGCTGGAGGATGTTGCAGGCAGCAGAACGTTCTCCACGGCGTCTCCAGACTCTGTTACGTCTGTCACGTGCTCAGTGTGAACCTGCTTTCATCTGTGAAGAGCACAGGGCGCCAGTGGCGAATTTGCCAATCTTGGTGTTCTCTGGCAAATGCCAAACGTCCTGCACGGTGTTGGGCTGTAAGCACAACCCCCACCTGTGGACGTCGGGCCCTCATACCACCCTCATGGAGTCTGTTTCTGACCGTTTGAGCAGACACATGCACATTTGTGGCCTGCTGGAGGTCATTTTGCAGGGCTCTGGTAGTGCTCCTCCTGCTCCTCCTTGCACAAAGGCGGAGGTAGCAGTCCTGCTGCTGGGTTGTTGCCCTCCTACGGCCTCCTCCACGTCTCCTGATATACTGGGCGGTCTCCTGGTAGCGCCTCCATGCTCTGGACACTACGCTGACAGACACAGCAAACCTTCTTGCCACAGCTCGCATTGATGTGCCATCCTGGATGAGCTGCACTACCTGAGCCACTTGTGTGGGTTGTAGACTCCGTCTCATGCTACCACTAGAGTGAAAGCACCGGCAGCATTCAAAAGTGACCAAAACATCAGCCAGGAAGCATAGGAACTGAGAAGTGGTCTGTGGTCACCACCTGCAAAACCTGTCATTTTTTGGGGTGTCTTGCTAATTGCCTATAATTTCCACCTGTTGTCTATTCCATTTGCACAACAGCATGTGAAATGTATTGTCAATCAGTGTTGCTTCCTAAGTGGACAGTTTGATTTCACAGAAGTTTGATTGACTTGGAGTTACATTGTGTTGTTTAAGTGTTCCCTTTATTTTTTTGAGCAGTGTATATTATAAAAATAAAGCAAACTGGATGGAATATGGAGAAAAATGCACCAAATTATTTTTTCATCTTCAACATAGAAATGCTACCAAAAAGAATTTACTGAAACTGGTTACAAATGACAGAGTCACCAATGATTCACCAAATCATAATTTAAATGATATTTTGAAGGAGGAAGCTAAGTACTTTAAGAATATGTTTTCGATTCAGTCGCCTCCATCTCCTCTAACTGAAGCTAATTGTAGGGATTTCTTTTCTATTGATAATGTAAAATTAACAGCCATACAGAAAGACTCATGTGAAGGTGAAATTACAGAGGAGGAACTTCTGGATGCAATTAAAAATGTTTAAGTCCGGGAAAACTCCAGGGTTGGATGGCATACCAGTCGAGGTATACCAAACCTTTTCTGATATACTCAGAGGACCGTTATTAGCATGTTTTAACCACTCCTATGTAAATGGTAGATTATCAGACACTCAAGAAGGTCTGATTTCATTATTACTGAAACAGGATACAAGTGGGAAATATAAAGATCCAGTCCATTTAAAAAATTGGAGACCCCTTACACTTCAGTGTTGTGATGCAGAAATTCTAGCAAAATGTATAGCGCATAGAATTAAAAAGGTATTGTCGGATATTATTCATTCTAATCAGACAGGTTTTTTACACGGACGATACTTTGGAGATAATATAAGGCAAGTACTGGAAACAATAGAACACTATGAAAAATCTGGGAAACAAGGCCTGCTATTCATAGCAGACATTAAAAAGGCATTTGATAAAGTACGACTGGAGTTTATATATAAATGCCTGGAGAATTTCAATTTAGGAGAATCTCTTATAAAATGGGTTAATATCATGTATAGTAAACCCTAGGTGTAAAATAGTAAATAATGGCTATTTCTCCTAAAGTTTTAAACTGTCAAGAGGAGTAAAACAAGGTTGTCCACTATCGGTATATCTATTTATTATGGCCATCGAAATGTTAGCTATTAAAATCAGATCCAACAATGATATCAAGGGATTAGAAATCCCGGGACCACCCATTCATAAAAAATGTATGCACACATGACTGTAAGTCGCTTTGGATAAAAGCGTCTGCGAAATGGCATATTATGATAAATGTACTATATTACATACTGGATCACAAAAAAATAAAATTTTTACATTACCATGTAGTTTACCAATAAAATGGTCTGATGGTGATGTGGATATACTCAGAATACATATCCCAAATGAAATAAATGATCTCACTTCAATACATTTTAATAGAAAGTTAGCAAAAATAGATAAGATCTTGCTACCATGGAAAGGTAAATACCTGTCTATTTGTGGACAAATCACCCTGATTAACTCATTAGTATTATCCCAGTTTACCTATTTGTTATGGTCTTGCCTACGCCTAGCGAACAGTTTTTTAAATTATATGAGAAAAAAATATTCAATTCTATTTGGAACGGCAAGCCAGACAAAATTAAACGGGCCTATTTATATAATGAAAATGAATTTGGGGGACAGAAATGATTAAATATTAAAGCATTAGACCTATCAATAAAAGCTTCAGTCATACAAAAGTTATACTTAAATCCGAACTGGTTCTCTAGCAAATTAGTAAGATTGTCTCACCCCATGTTCAAGAATGGCCTTTTCCCCTTTATTCAGATTACAACCACTCACTTTGAGTTATTTGAAAAGGAAATCATCTCCCAAATATCACTATTTCTAAAACAAGCCATAGAAAGTTGGTTGCAATTTCAATTTAACCCTCCAGAAACGACAGAAAAAATAATGCAACAAATATTGTGGTTAAACTAAAATATACTAAATTATTTTAAAAAACATTATTTTTTGAGAAATTTAAAAAAAAGGTATAATCTTCGGAAATTATATCATAGGTAGGACTGGTGGGGTTATGTTGCACATGCAGCTAACAAAAACATATGGAAATGTCTGCTCTACCCAAAATTACAACCAAATATTTGCAGCATTACCGCAAAAATGGAAGTGGGAGAAAGTAAGAAACTTGTCTGTCGGCCCTACATTAAAGAACATAATTGGTTAAAGAAAATTGGGATAAATAAAAAAGTATACCAGTTTCATTTGAGGACCAAAGGATTGACAGCCGTCCCATATAGATCGCAAAATAGTTCGGAAGAGATTTTTGACGTACCGATTCCATGGCATAGTGTTTATGAACTGATATGCAAAACGACGCCGGATTCAAAACTTCTAATTTTTCTATTTAAATTATTATACAAAACTCTTGCTACCAATATAATGTTATTTATATGGGGGATATAATCTTCCCAGCTCTGCATATTTTGCTGCGAAGAGACAGAATCATTAGATCATTTGTTTTGGTACTGTCCATTTGTAGCTTGCTTTTGGTCACAGGCTCAAGGAGTGGCTGAAGGATTGCAATATTTACCTGGAGCTAACCCTGCAGATAGCATTACTGGGTGATCTGAAAAGTCATAGTCAATCGATCAATAATATAATAATACTTTAAGCAAAACATTTTATTTTCAATTTACAATCTGTAGAAACAATGAGAATAGAAGGGTTCAGAACTTTTGTGAAACATCACAGTACAGTTGAAAAATATATGGCAAATAGAAATCCAATATGGATGGTGTTAAGAGATAGGTGGGAGGTGTTGAATGGAGCTGAAGGATGGGACTAATAACTAATAACAACAAGATAACTAATGTAAAGCATACTGTGTCCATAATATGTATATAAACTCAGCAAAAAAAGAAACATCCTTTTTTCAGGAACTTGTTTTTCAAAGTTAATTTGTAAAAATCCAAATAACTTCACAGATCTTCATTCAAATCAAATATTATTTGTCACATACACGTGTTTAGCAGATGTTATAGCGGGTGTAGTGAAATGCTTGTGCTTCTAGCTCCGACAGTGCAGTAATATCTAACAATTTCACAACATATCCCAATACACACAAAACTAGTAAGGAATGGGATTTAAGAATATATACATACAGTGGGGAGAACAAGTATTTGATACACTGCCGATTTTGCAGGTTTTCCTACTTACAAAGCATGTAGAGGTATGTAATTTTTATCATAGGTACACTTCAACTGTGAGGGACTGAATCTAAAACAACAATCCAGAAAATCACATTGTATGATTTTAAAGTAATTAATTTGCATTTTATTACATGACATAAGTATTTGATCACCTACCAACCAGTAAGAATTCCGGCTCTCACAGACCTGTTAGTTTTTCTTTAAGAAGCCCTCCTGTTCTCCACTCATTACCTGTATTAACTGCACCTGTTTGAACTCGTTACCTGTATAAAAGACACCTGTCCACACACTCAATCAAACAGACTCCAACCTCTCCACAATGGCCAAGACCAGAGAGCTGTGTAAGGACATCAGGGATAAAATTGTAGACCTGCACAAGGCTGGGATGGGCTACAGGACAATAGGCAAGCAGCTTGGTGAGAAGGCAACAACTGTTGGCGCAATTATTAGAAAATGTAAGAAGTTCAAGATGATGGTCAATCACCCTCGGTCTGGGGCTCCAAGCAAGATCTCACCTCGTGGGGCATCAATGATCATGAGGAAGGTGAGGGATCAGCCCAGAACTACACGGCAGGACCTGGTCAATGACCTGAAGAGAGCTGGGACCACAAAGAAAACCATTAGTAACACACTACGCCGTCATGGATTAAAATCCTGCTGCGCACGCAAGGTCCCCCTGCTCAAGCCAGCACATGTCCAGGCCCGTCTGAAGTTTGCCAATGACCATATGGATGATCCAGAGGAGGAATGGGAGAAGGTCATGTGGTCTGATGAGACAAAAATAGAGCTTTTTGGTCTAAACTCCACTCGCCGTGTTTGGAGGAAGAAGAAGGATGAGTACAACCCCAAGAACACCATCCCAACCGTGAAGCATGGAGGTGGAAACATCATTCTTTGGGGATGCTTTTCTGCAAAGGGGACAGGACGACTGCACCGTAGAGGGGAGGATGGATGGGGCCATGTATCGCGAGATCTTGGCCAACAACCTCCTTCCCTCAGTAAGAGCATTGAAGATGGGTCGTCGCTGGGTCTTCCAGCATGACAACGACCCGAAACACACAGCCAGGGCAACTAAGGAGTGGCTCCATAAGAAGCATCTCAAGGTCCTGGAGTGGCCTAGGCAGTCTCCAGACCTGAACCCAATAGAACATCTTTGGAGGGAGCTGAAAGTCCGTATTGCCCAGCGACAGCCCCGAAACCTGAAGGATCTGGAGAAGGTCTGTATGGAGGAGTGGGCCAAAATCCCTGCTGCAGTGTGTGCAAACCTGGTCAAGACCTACAGGAAACGTATGATCTCTGTAATTGCAAACAAAGGTTTCTGTACCAAATATTATGTTCTGCTTTTCTGATGTATCAAATACTGAAGTCCACGATCATCTCTTTTGTTTTGTTGATGTTGAGTGAGAGGTTATTTTCCTGGCACCACACTCCCAGAGCCCTCACCTCCTCCCTGTAGGCTGTCTCGTCATTGTTGGTAATCAAGCCTACTACTGTTGTGTCGTCTGCAAACTTGATGATTGAGCTGGAGGCGTGCTTGGCCACGCAGTCATGGGTGAACAGGGAGTACAGGAGGGGGCTTAGCACGCACCCTTGTGGGGCCCCAGTGTTGAGGATCAGCGAAGTGGAGATGTTGTTTCCTACCTTCACCACCTGGGGGGCGGCCCGTCGGGAAGTCCAGGACACAGTTGCACAGGGCGGGGTTCCGACCCAGGGCCTCGAGCTTAATGATGAGCTTGGAGGGTACTATGGGGTTGAATGCTGAGCTATAGTCAATGAACAGCATTCTTTCATAGGTATTCCTCTTGTCCAGATGGGATAGGGCAGTGTGCAGTGTGATGGCATTTGCGTCGTCTGTGGATCTATTGGGGCGGTAAGCAAATTGAAGTGGGTCTAGGGTGACAGGTAAGGTAAGGTAGAGGTGATATGATCCTTGACTAGTCTCTCAAAGCACTTCATGATGACAGAGTGCTACAGGGCGATAGTCATTTAGTTTAGTTACCTTTGCTTTCTTGGGTACAGGAACAATGGTGGCCATCTTGAAGCATGTGGGAACAGCAGACTGGGAAATATTGAATATGTCCATAAACACACCAGCCAGCTGGTCTGCGCATGCTCTGAGGACGCGGCTAGGGATGCCGTCTGGGCCGGCAGCCTTGCGGGGGTTAACATGCTTAAATGTCTTAATCACGTCGGCCATGGAGAAGGAGAGGCCACAGTCCTTGGTAGTGGGCCTCGTCAGTGGCACTGTGTTATCCTCAAAGCGGGCGAAGAAGGTGTTTAGCTTGTCTGGAAGCGAGACATCGGTGTCGGCGACGTGGCTGGTTTTCTTTTTGTAGTCCGTGATTGTCTGTAGACCATGCCACATACGTCTCGTGTCTGAGCCGTTGAATTGCGACTCCACTTTGTCTCTATACTGATGTTTTGCCAGTTTAATTGCCTTGCGGAGTGAGTAGCTACACTGTTTGTATTCTGCCATATTCCCAGTCACCTTGCCATGGTTGAATGCGGTGGTTCGCGGTTTCAGATTGCGCGAATGCTGCCGTCTATCCACGGTTTCTGGTTAGGGTAGGTTTTAATAGTCACAGTGGGCACAACATCACCTATACACTTCCTGATAAATTCAGTCACCGTTTCAGTGTATACGTCTAAATTATTTTCGGAAGCTACCCGGAACATATCCCAGTCCGCGTGATCAAAACAATCTTGTAAAGGGTTTAAACACTGTTTCCCATGCTTGTTCAATGAACCATAAATAATTAATGAACACGCACCTGTGGAACGGTCGCTAAGACACTAACAGCTTACAGACGGTAGGCAATTAAGGTCACAGTTATGAAACTTAGGACACTAAAGAGGCCTTTCTACTGACTCTGAAAAACCCCAAAAGAAAGATGCCCAGGGTCCCTCCTCATCTGTGTGAACGTGCCTGAGGCATGAGGACTGCAGATGTGGCCAGGGCAATAAATTGCAATGCCCGTACTGTGAGACGCCTAAGACAGCGCTACAGGGAGACAGGACGGACAGCTGATTGTCCTCGCAGTGGCAGACCACGTGTAACAACACCTGCACAGGATCGGTACATCCGAACATCACACCTACGGGACAGGTACAGAATGGCAACAACAACTGCCCGAGTTACACCAGGAACGCACAATCCCTCCATCAGTGCTCAGACTGTACGCAATAGGCTGAGAGAGGCTGGACTGAGGGCTTGTAGGCCTGTTGTAAGGCAGGTCCTCACCAGACATCACCGGCAACAACGTCGCCTATGGGCACAAACCCACCGTCGCTGGACCAGACAGGACTGGCAAAAAGTGCTCTTCACTGACAAGTCGCGGTTTTGTCTCACCAGGGTTGATGGTCGGAATCGTGTTTATCGTCGAAGGAATGAGCGTTACACCGAGGCCTGTACTCTGGAGCGGGATCGATTTGGAGGTAGAGGGTCCGTCATGGTCTGGGGCGGTGTGTCACAGCATCATCGGACTGAGCTTGTTGTCATTGCAGGCAATCTCAACGCTGTGCGTTACAGGGAAGATATCCTCCTCCCTCATGTGGTACTCTTCCTGCTGGCTCATCCTGACATGACCCTCCAGCATGACAATGCCACCAGCCATACTGCTAGTTCTGTGCGTGATTTCCTGCAAGACAGGAATGTCAGTGTTCTGCCATGGCCAGCGAAGAGCCCGGATCTCAATCCCATTGAGCAAGTCTGGGACCTGTTGGATCGGAGGGTGAGGGATTGGGCCATTTCCCCCAGAAATTTCCGGGAACTTGCAGGTGCCTTGGTGGAAGAGTGGGGTAACATCTCACAGCAAGAACTGCCAAATCTGGTGCAGTCCATGAGGAGATGCACTGCAGTACTTAATGCAGCTGGTGGCCACACCAGATACTGACTGTTACTTTTGATTTTGACCCCCCCTTTGATCAGGGACACATTATTCAATTTCTGTTAGTCACATGTCTGTGGAACTTGTTCAGTTTATGTCTCAGTTGTTGAATCTTGTTATGTTCATACAAATCTTTACACATGTTAAGTTTGCTGAAAATATACGCAGTTGACAGTGAGGACGTTTCTTTTTTTGCTGAGCTTTTTATGAAAGAGCACAGTTAGAAATATATGGCATATAGAAGCAAACCGGATGGACATCATGAAAATGATCGGAGAGGTTGAGGGTAGAGGAAGTTCAGGAGTAAAAACAAACAAAATATAATTATTGTAAAATTGACTGTGTCCATAAAATGTATAAGCTGGAAGTAGAGGCCTAAGCGTTGTTGTTCACTAGTTTACTCCAATTAGGGAAGGGGTGGTGGGGCTGGAAAGTAATAAAGGGAAATATATTTTTAAAAAGGATATGTATATATATACAGTGAGGGAAAAAAGTATTTCATCCCCTGCTGATTTTGTACGTTTGCCCACTGACAAAGACATGATCAGTCTATAATTTTAATGGTAGGTTTATTTGAACAGTGACAGACAGAATAACAACAACAAAATCCAGAAAAATGCATATAAAAAATGTTATAAATTGATTTGCATTTTAATGAGGGAAATAAGTATTTGACCCCTCTGCAAAACATGGCTTAATACTTGGTGGCAAAACCCTTGTTGGCAATCACAGAGGTCAGACGTTTCTTGTAGTTGGCCACCAGGTTTGCACACATCTCAGGAGGGATTTTGTCCCACTCCTCTTTGCAGATCTTCTCCAAGTCATTAAGGTTTCGAAGCTGACGTTTGGCAACTCGAACCTTCAGCTCCCTCCACAGATTTTCTATGGGATTAAGGTCTGGAGACTGGCTAGGCCACTCCAGGACCTTAATGTGCTTCTTCTTGAGCCACTCCTTTGTTGCCTTGGCCGTGTGTTTGGGGTCATTGTCATGCTGGAATACCCATCCACGACCCATTTTCAATGCCCTGGCTGAGGGAAGGAGGTTCTCACCCAAGATTTGACGGTACATGGCCCCGTCCATCGTCCCTTTGATGCGGTGAAGTTGTCCTGTCCCCTTAGCAGAAAAACACCCCCAAAGCATAATGTTTCCACCTCCATGTTTGACGGTGGGGATGGTGTTCTTGGGGTCATAGGCAGCATTCCTCCTCCTCCAAACACGGCAAGTTGAGTTGATGCCAAAGAGCTCGATTTTGGTCTCATCTGACCACAACACTTTCACTCAGTTCTCCTCTGAATCATTCAGATGTTCATTGGCAAACTTCAGACGGCCCTGTATATGTGCTTTCTTGAGCTGGGGGACCTTGCGGGCGCTGCAGGATTTCAGTTTTTCACGGCGTAGTGTGTTACCAATTGTTTTCTTGGTGACTATGGTCCCAGCTGCCTTGAGATCATTGACAAGATCCTCCCGTGTAGTTCTGGGCTGATTCTTCACCGTTCTCATGATCATTGCAACTCCACGAGGTGAGATCTTGCATGGAGCCCCAGGCCGAGGGAGATTGACAGTTCTTTTGTGTTTCTTCCATTTGCAAATAATCGCACCAACTGTTGTCACCTTCTCACCAAGCTGCTTGGCGATGGTCTTGTAGCCCATTCCAGCCTTGTGTAGGTCTACAATCTTGTCCCTGACATCCTTGGAGAGCTCTTTGGTCTTGGCCATGGTGGAGAGTTTGGAATCTGATTGATTGATTGCTTCTGTGGACAGGTGTCTTTTATACAGGTAACAAACTGAGATTAGGAGCACTCCCTTTAAGTGTGCTCATAATCTCAGCTCGTTACCTGTATAAAAGACACCTGGGTGCCAGAAATCTTTCTGATTGAGAGGGGGTGAAATACTTATTTCCCTCATTAAAATGCAAATCAATTTATAACATTTTTGACATGCGCTTTTCTGGATTTCTTTGTTGTTATTCTGTCTCTCACTGTTCAAATAAACCTACCATTAAAATGATAGACTGATCATGTCTTTGTCAGTGGGCAAAAGTACAAAATCAGCAGGGGATCAAATACTTTTTTCCCTCACTGTATGTATGTATGTGTATGTATGTATATGTATATATATATATATATATATATATATATATATATATATATATATATATATATATATATATATATATATATATATATATATATATATATATATATATTTGCGAGAAGAAAAAAAACATATGGGGGATTGGAAGTGATGCAGGCAATTACATTGATGGAATATTGCAATATTAAAGCTGATATACACCCCCAATTTTTTTTTTTTTTTACCATTTTAAAAAACTCACAAGCGAGACCTGTGGTTTCTTGCTAGTGTGGGTGTCAAGCCCCACATCCTCTAGGCAGACAGCGAAAGATTCTTGCTTGCTCGGGTCAAGGACCCATTTTGAGGAACTATGTCTGGGGAGATTTCCTGTTGTTTTAGCACCTATTTTTCTCAGAATGAGACCTTTTTCACAGTTAGTCTGCACCCTGTACCCCAGTTCCGTCTCATTGTCCAGCACATACACACACCAAGATCAAGTGTTTTGTACATGCTTGCATAAGATGACTTGCCTATATAAGGTTTCTGTACTCCTCGTGTCATTCGAGCTCTCTGGCGTACACCTCAGATGTGCATGCCCGACCAGCGCCATTATTGCAATAATTAATAGATCAATAAAGTATAATTGATTGAAGAAATAACACAGTTATCTCTTTATTGGGTAGAATTTCCACGACACCTGGAGGGGTTTCAGGTGGTTATTAGCTAGGGGTGTAACGATCCATCTACTACATCGATGTATCGATTTTTATTCCTATGATCCAACTACATCAATCTGTGCTCGGCGAGTTGGCCTTTTGGACAACATATATCAATCTAACATCGTTTTAAAATGTAATACATCGATTGTATCGATACTAGGAAATAACCCATTGGATTTAAGCACGTCAGACTTTATATGGATGTTTTTTCTTAGCACTTTTAATGATAAAGGCTTGAAACATTACTCGATTCAGTCTGCCTATCCGTGACGTCATCGCCCCGCGCCAGCAGCAGCGCAAAGGCGCAAAGACAACAAAACATAGCATGGCGGACGACAGAGGAGAAGCCGACGAGCGAGAAATTATCAAGCCACCATTGCGGTCCTTTTTATTTTTTTATTATTATTATTATTATTATTATTATTAATTTTTTTTTTTTGGGGGGGGGATGGATCAGCTTAATATTGCAGATAGATTGTATCTTCTATCAATGTAATTATCTGCATCACTTCCAATCCCCCATGTTTTATTTTTATTTTTTATATATATATTCCCCTTTATTACTTTTCAACCCCACCATCCTTTCCCTACTTGGAGTAAATTAGTGAACAACAACGCCCAGGCCTCTACTTCCGGTCTATACTTACTATCTACACCTTATGGACAGAGTTAATTTTACAATAATTCTATATATATATATATATATATATATATATATATATATATATATATATATATATATATATATATATATATATATATATATATATATATATATATATTATTTATTTTTTTGCTCCTGAACCTCTTCTACTCTCAACCTCTCCGATCATTTTCATGATGTCCATCCGGTTTGCTTCTAAATGCCATATCTTTCTAACTGTGCTCTTTCCCAAAAGCTCCCAACATACAACCTATATACTTATTATGGACACAGTATGCTTATATTATTAGCTATCTTTGTTATTATTTGTTGTTATTTGTTATTAGTCCCATCCTTCAACTCTATTCAATACCTCCCATCTATCTCTTAACACCATCCATATAGGATTTCTATTTGCCATATATATTTCAACCGTACTGTGATGTTTTACAAAAGTTCTGAACCTTTCTATTCTCATTGCTTCTACAGATTGTGAATTAAAAATAAACATTTTTGCTAAAAGTATTATTATATTATTGATTGATTGACTATGACTTTTCAGATCACCCAGTAATGCTATCTGCAAGGTTAGTTCCAGGTAAATATTGCAATCCTTTAGCCATTCCTGGACCTGTGTCCAAAAACAAGCTACAAATGGACAGAACCAAAACAAATGATCTAATGATTATATCTCTTCACAGCAAAATCTGCAGAGCTGGGAAGATTGTATCCCCCATATAAATAACATTCTATTGGTAGCAAGAATTTTATATAATAATTTAAATTGAAAGATTCTAATTTTTGAATCCGGTGTCGTTTTGCGTGTCAGTTCATAAACACTATGCCATGGGATCGGTACGTCAAAGATCTCTTCCCAACTATTTTGCAATCTATATGGGACGGCTGTCAATCCTTTGGTCCTTAAGTGAAACTGATATACTTTTTTATTTATCACAGTTTTCCTTAACCAATTATGTTCTTTAATGCAAGGCCGACAGACAAGTTCTTTACATTCTCCCCCTTCAACTTTCCTCTTCCACTTTTGCGGTAAGGCTGCAATTATTTGGTTGTAATTTTGGATAGAGCAGACATTTCCATATGTTTTTGTTAGCTGCATGTGCGACATAACTCCACCAGTCCTACCGATGATATCATTTACGAAGATTATACCTTTTTTAAACATTCTGTCAGAAAATAAAGTTTTTTTGTCAATTAGTATATTTGAATTTAACCACAATATTTGTTGCATTATTTGTTCTGTTGTTTCTGGAGGATTAAATTGAAATTGCAACCAACTTTCTATGGCTTGTTTTAGAAATAGTGACATTTGGGAGATTATTTCCTTTTCAAATAACTGAAAGTGAGAGGTTGTAATCTGAATAAAGGGAAAAAGGCCTTTCTTGAACAGTGGGTGAGACAATCTTACTAATTTGCTTGAGAACCAGTTCGGATTTAAGTATAACTTTTGGATGACTGAAGATTTTAGTGATAGGTCTAATGCTTTAATATTTAATAATTTCTGTCCTCCGAATTCATATTCATTATATAAATATGCTCTTTTAATTTTGTCTGGCTTGCCGTTCCAAATAAAATTGAATATTTTTTTCTCATATAATTTAAAAAACTGTTTGCTAGGCGTAGGCAAGACCATAAGCAAATAGGTAAACTGGGATAATACTAAAGAGTTAATCAGGGTGATTTTTCCACAAATTGACAGGTATTTTCCTTTCCATGGTAGTAAGATCTTATCTATTTTTGCTAACTTTCTATTAAAATTTATTGAAGTGAGATCATTTATTTCCTTTGGGATATGTATTCCGAGTATATCCACATCACCATCAGACCATTTTATTGGTAAACTACATGGTAATGTAAAAATTGTATTTTTTAGTGATCCAATACGTAATATAGTACATTTGTCATAATTTGGTTTTAATCCAGAGAGGTTAGAAAATGTATCTAGATCCTCTATGAGGCTGTGGAGGGATTCTAGTTGTGGATCTAAAAGAAAACATGAATCATCTGCGTACAATGACACCTTTGTTTTTAAGCCCTGTATTTCTAATCCTCTGATATTATTATTGGATCTGATTTTAATAGCTAACATCTCGATGGCCACAATAAATAGATATGCCGATAGTGGACAACCTTGTTTCACTCCTCTTGACAGTTTAAAACTTTCTGAGAAATAGCCATTATTTACTATTTTACACCTAGGGTTACTATACATGATTTTGACCCATTTTATAAGAGATTCTCCAAAATTGAAATGCTCCAGGCATTTATATATAAATTCCAGTCGAACTTTATCAAATGCCTTTTCGAAGTCTGCTATGAATAGCAGGCCTGGTTTCCCAGATTTTTCATAGTGTTCTATTGTTTCCAATACTTGCCTTATATTATCTCCAATGTATCTTCCATGTAAAAAACCTGTCTGATTAGAATGAATAATATCCGACAATACCTTTTTAATTCTATGCGCTATACATTTTGCTAGGATTTTTGCATCACAACACTGAAGTGTAAGGGGCCTCCAATTTTGTAAATGGACTGGATCTTTATATTTTCCACTTGTATCCTGTTTCAGTAATAATGAGATCAGACCTTCTTCTTGAGTGTCAGATAATCTAACATTTACATAGGAGTGGTTAAAACATGCTAATAACGGTCCTCTTAGTATATCAAAAAAGGTTTGGTATACCTCGATTGGTATGCCATCCAACCCTGGAGTTTTCCCGGACTTAAAGTCTTTAATTGCATCCAGAAGTTCCTCCTCTGTAATTTCACCTTCACATGAGTCTTTCTGTGTGGCTGTTAATTTGACATTATCAATAGAAAAAAAATCTCTACAATTAGCTTCAGTTAGAGGAGATGGAGGCGACTGAAAAGAAAACATATGCTTAAAATACTTTGTTTCTTCCTTCAAAATATCATTAGGTGAATTATGGGTGACTCCGTCAATTGTAACCAGTTTCATTAAGTTCTTTTTGGTAGCATTCCTATGTTGAAGATTAAAAAAGAATTTTGTGCATTTTTCCCCATATTCCATCCAGTTTGCTTTATTTTTATAATATATTACACTTGATCTTTCTTGAATAAGTTTTTCCATTTCTTTTTGTTTTTCCTCTAATTTGTTCTGAGCCTCTATGTTACAGTTTTTATTGCCATCTATCTGTTCTGTTAGACTTTCTATTTCCTTTCTTAGTATAAACTCTTTTGACCTAAATTGCTTTTGTTTTCGAGATGAGTACTGAATTGCATGGCCTCTAAAGGCACATTTAAAGGTGTCCCATACAATAAGGGGATTCGCTGTACCTATGTTATGTTGGAAAAAGTCAGTTATAAATTTCTTTGTTCTAATTATAAATAAATTATCATCTAATAGGCTTTGATTAAATTTCCAATATCCTCGCTACGTGGAAATTCAGTCAGAGTAATGTATATGCCTATTATATGATGGTCCGACCGCATTCTGTCCCCTATCAACACTTTTTTTACTTTTGGTGCCAACGAGAATGAGATAAGAAAGAAGTCAAGACGACTAGCTTGATTCAGTCTCCGCCATGTATATCTCACTAGATCAGCATATTTAAGCCTCCATATATCTACTAGTTCTAATGTATCCATGACATTCACAATTTCCTTAAGAGCATGTGGGTGATTGTTTGTGGTGTGATTTCCTTTTCGGTCCATTGAGCTATTTAAAACAGTATTATAATCCCCCACCATAATAATATTGTCTTGAGTTGCTTGCAGGCTTGATAATTTATTATATATATTGTCAAAGAATTGTGGATCATCATTATTTGGTCCGTAAAGGTTAATGAGCCATATCTGTTTATGGTCCAATACCATATTTAAAATAATCCATCTACCTTGCGTATCTATTTGGACAATTTGCACATTCGGATCGAAATTACTATTAATTAATATCATCACCCCTTTTGAATTTCTTTGCCCATGGGAGAAGTATATTTCCCCCCCCCCATTCTTTTTTCCACGCTACTTCATCTCGAATTGTTGAATGAGTTTCCTGTATACAATAGATATTATATTCCTTCTCTTTGAGCCATGTAAATATTGTTCTTCTTTTGTTATTATCAGCTAAGCCATTACAATTATAACTGGCTATACTTATTTCACCATACACCATAAATGAGATACAAGTTTCAAGTCTATTTATCATTATATATGTTTGTAAATTTACCAATAAAAAATAGCGTAATGATTGAGTGTCCATATAGCTGTACCGTGATATTTGCATTGCTACGGAGTAACCCTTCAATTGTTCTCCACTAATTCCCCCGCTAAAGCCCCTCCCCATCCCAAGTTGAGCCGTCATCCCAGTGATCAGCATCCCACCCACGTCCCTCCGTATCCCTATGGCCCCGAGAGGCCAGGACCCATCCATCGAAAACAGCACACAGTGCCACCCACAAAACAGAAGCAGGTTAACCGCCAAAAGCATTTCCAATGCTTTCACCTCTATATATATATATCTATATAACTATTTTTTTATTTTTTATTATGCATATCCTATTTTCCATCATTATCAATTAATATGCGTAATAATGTCGGCAGTTCACGCATAGGATTCTAACATATAACCAGGATTGCCATTGTATTACATTTAATTCATTGACAAGCAATTATTATCCTAGCAAATAATTCCCACGGTCCATCCCATACCCCCCCCCCCCCAACATCCCCCCCCCCCCCCCCCCACAACAGATGCCAGACAAGCACACACGCACATACTCACATACTCCAACACACTCAACCCCCCTCCTCCACAATCCACCATAAAATCCGATACTCAACGGCTGTTATATCCCAGAGCCCAACTCGAGAAATAACTTGATCTACGAGTGCACATACAGTTAAAGCTGATTGAGAAAGCATGCAGATTGAGCAGAAATTGATAACAATGTGAGATTTGATTAATCTACTTAATCTATGTCAAGTCCTAGGTGATGGAGATCAGATCCACCCTCTTCACCTGAGACACAAACACTCTGATCCCCTGTTGTAACCATTTTCCCAAGCATCTCCATGCGGTCAGACCTTTGATTATTTTGTGCCACCTGGGCCACAATGATAAACCCCCTCTCTGATTGTCCGAGTGTGACCCCCTCCCCATGGGTTACTGCAGCCAGTGTTGCCAGCACTGCCACTACCTGGGTGGGCGTACCCCACCGGAATCCCCACCGGCTAGGTAAAAGGTCGTCAAGGTTCTCATTAGCAGCTTTGAGAATTTCCTTGTATATTATGCTCTCCCATCAGGGGGCTCTGGCTTTGTAGGACCAACCCTGCCAGGCAGGCTCAGAATCTTGAGGGGGCGGTGCTGCTCAAGTAGGTCTCTGACCGCATTTATTTCTCTGTTTAGACTGCATATTCACAGCAGGTCCATAAAATAGATGGGAACTTCTCTTTGGTGTATGGGTCGCTCAGGTGGGTGTCCAGGTTATAGGGTTAGGGATCTTTCCATCATGATAGGACAATGAATAATTAGATTAGATGTATACTATATTTAAAAATGTATATCCCTCATCTACACAAAATTGAAAGCTCTCTCTCTCACTACCCCTGTTCATAGACCCCCGGTCGGCTCTGGGATATGCAACCATTTCCCCTCTCACTCACTTAACGCCGCACCTTTTCAAACACAAAAATGCACACCACATGGTTGACTGCGGAAGAAATGGGCCGAGCGTGCAAACGCACCCGCATCCACATCTGCTGCAAGGGGGAAAGGACGCCAGAGAGAACACAGGACCAACCACAACAACCATCCGCCAAAACAACAACCTCCCGCCAAAAAATCCCTGTTCTAATTATTTGTATATAAAGATGTATTATTCTGCTTGTTATATCGTTTTATCCATTTATAAAATACTATACATACTATAAATGTTATTTAATATTACATTCCCTATCATTGCTAGTATCAGGTGCTCCAATATTTGACTCCTCTATTACAACTTTTAGAATAGCCATGGAGTAGTCTTTGTGTCCTTACAAGAAACAGGTATCTAGGAAACTTCACCTGCACTGTCCAGTATCCAGGTATTTATTTCAGTCACACTGGTTGAATTTTTGGCTAAAAGGTTACTGAATCGATTTCAAGTCACTGAATCGTTTCGGATCGTATCGTTCTAAATGAACCAATATCGTCCTTGAATCGTATCGACAACCACGAATCGTGATACAAATCGAATCGTTGTTAAAACGAATCGTTACACCCCTATTATTAGCACATTATCACATCAACCACCTAATCTGGATTTATCTCCAAGAAGGGAAAAATATAATTAATTTAAGTAAACAAAGTAAAATTGAGTGTAATAATATGGAGGGCTGTTAATATCAATATCAGCGACAGAGGAGCCAATGATAAAGGTCCTCTCATAAAGTTTATCAGTGCTGCAGCCCAACACTGCACCTTTGGACACACAGGTGATACATGAAAAAGAGGGATTAGAGGAAGAGAGGGATATATAATAGAGAAAGAAGGCAGGGGCAAAGGTAACCTCACTTGGCACAGGTTATGATCAAATTATGAAATCTTTCTTCTGGTAAGAACTATAAAGAGAAGAAGAGGATTCTGTGCATGACTACAATACCACTGGCTGGATGTTGCAGAAGAGGGGGTTGGGAAAGTGTCTTTTGAGACAGTCTTGCAACTAATTTTACAGTTAAAATGACCGTTAAGCAAGACTGGCATCCAACCAAAAATGAAGACTTTTCATTTACATTTTAGTCATAATTTGTGCATAATTTGGCTCACATCTGGCACAGGTTATGACCATTTTACAGCACTTTTCCTCTGATAAGAACTTCTAGTAACAGAAGTGGTTTCTGTGTGTGACTACAGTTACACTGGGCAGCTGTTGCAGAGGAGGTTGTGAAAATGTTCCATTGTGATGCTACAGTCTTGCAACTACTTTTACCATAAAAGGTACTGTTCATAGTATTTTGTTGAGTTAGAACGAGCCCAACCCCAAACTAAGACTTTTCATGTTTGTGCATGTCCATAAACACAGTGTGTGTGTGTGTGTGTGTGTGTGTTACCTGGCACTGGCTGAAGAGGTAGGGGTGTTTCTTCCCAGCAGTCTGTTCAGGAGTGAGCCACTGCAGCGCAGAAGCACTAGGAGCCGTCTCATAAGTCACCTCCACGATCACATGCTGACCCCTGACAAACAAACACACACACACTAAATATTGCACCAAAACCAGTATTCATCAGTTCAATCTCTGAGGGTTGAGTTACCTGGGGTGCAATCAGTGATGTGCAGTGTTCTGAACGTTATAGACAGAAATGGAATGAATAGAGCAGAGACTATTCATATTCTATATGACAAAATCATATATGTTCTACACAATTCATTTATATCTGAACATTCTGTAACATTATATCTTCCTGAACAGGCCCCTAAGGTGTGAGAGTGAGACAGAGGGGTGTGGATACCTGGAGAGGTCAAAGGGCAGTGTGATCTCCAGAGGGGTTCCCATGAACCTGTGCTTGGGTCCCAAAGTGAACTTTGCTGCCTGTCCATTGGCTGTTACCTTGGAGACCTTCAGGTCCTTTGTGTCAAGGGTCTGATGGTAGAAAGAAAGAAAGAAAGAAAGAAAGAAAGAAAGAAAGAAAGAAAGAAAGAAAGAAAGAAAGAAAGAAAGAAAGAAAGAAAGAAAGAAAGAAAGAAAGAAAGAAGTGGGGCAATAAGTTTGGGTTACCAACATTTATAAAGCAGAATTGTGACAAAGTCAAGTGTGTGAGCAACTACAAGAACCACAACCTCCAACTTCCTCCAGGTTGTGACTGTAAAACATCTGCCACCATAAAAAATACATAATTATATCTCTACCTGGCCCTGAAAGGCTGCCTACATTTTCTACACCTGCTGTGAGAAACACACCTGGGAGAAACAGTCTGAACTCAGATCTTAAATTCACATGCCTGGTATCATATGCCAGCTTGACCTGTCAAAGTCTTACTGTCACTGAGCAGAACAGAACAGTGTCATAAAGCACATATGGCTAGCTACATATCATTCCTGAATGTGATCAGGTTTGATCAGATTTGCAATGAGTGATATTCAAATCAGTTTGTCTTGCAGCAGTGTGTGATACGTTGTGTGTCTGATAAACTCAACCAAATGCTTTGTAGCGGTGTACTGAAACAGGTGTACTGATACAAGGCTTACAACTGAAACAAGGTGTACTGAAACAAGGCTTTTCCCAGGTCAAATTCAGTAGCAACACAAAGGCATTTGCTAGCAAAAATGAATGAACTTGGGTAGCTAGTTTCCTAGCTTGCTGGCTAATAAGATTGAGAAATTAGATTAATACTGTACCAAAGACGTGAAATTATCCACTAAAACCTCCACGGTGAGCGCGACCTTAGCTTTGAGGACATGGCTGTCAAAATCCACATGATAGGTGAGATTCAGGTGCTTGGTAACGCACTTGGAGAAGGAGGAAAAGGAGCAAGGGTCTGTAGCTGAAGCCATGTTCGGTCCAGGCTCATGAAGCGAGAGCGCAAAAAAAATTGCATTAACTACAACCCTGCTCACCACATAACCATGTGACAGCGGCCTGCATGCATTGTGGGAGTTGTAGTTTACTCTGGAGCTGAATGTGTTCAATTTCTTTCTAAATGAATCATCAAACAACTCCATTTACCAGAATGAGCTGGTAGATTTACGTTCCCTTTCAATGATCCATTTCTTTGCATTAATAAACACGTCGGTGAAACATTTTATTCATATGAAAAATGATGTACATTTCAAAGCAGTCTTTGAATTGCGCTTGTTTTTA
The DNA here is from genome assembly GCF_964263955.1 of Coregonus lavaretus. Taxonomy (NCBI): domain Eukaryota; kingdom Metazoa; phylum Chordata; class Actinopteri; order Salmoniformes; family Salmonidae; genus Coregonus; species Coregonus lavaretus. The sequence continues at coordinate 36,023,725 of NC_139992.1, read as the reverse complement.
GCTTTTATTAGAACAACTATCTACTATACTACAGGGCAGCGGGATTCAGCTGTCGTTTCAAGCCCTTCTCACTGGAGGGCGCAGCGTCTTGCTTTCATGTCACGAAGTAAATAGCGGACAGGGCAGCACAATCATTCGGGACAATGATGAAATGGACCTTTGAATCGTGATGGACCCGTTTGACAGCTCCGAATCTTGTCTTGTTGAGTCGAAGAATGCGGCAGAGAATACAGAATCGCGTTTGCCATGGGCCCGGTTCTCGTCGTGGCTGGAGTGTGTCTGCGTCGTTACCTTCGACCTCGAGCTCGGCCAAGCTATAGAGGTATTGTGGGTTGCAGTGTACTGTAGCATCCCTAGCAGGTGTTGTTGACATCACATCTGACATCCGTTCTAGCTAGCTAGCGTGCTAATGTTGTTCATGTGTACAAAGTCTTGTTTGCTTGCTGAAATAAATCACCATGATCCACATCACCAGATCAACCTCTCATGTGTTTCATAATCTGGCCAGCCGGCGCATGTGTGGAATAGTGACATCTTGATATCATACATACTGGCACTTTTTCTCCTCTATTCCAGTTTGTGTACCCCCACGATGTGAAACTCACTGAGAAGGAGGTACGAAATGAATTTATGCTCATACTTTTTGTGATGCCCCCCCATACATAACAAGCTAGTTGCCTGTCAATTATTCAATAATTTTGTATGTCCCTGATTGTGCTTCCTCTCTTTTAAACTCCAGAAAACCAGCATTTGCTACCTGTCCTTCCCTGACTCTTACTCAGGTTAGTGAATCAGATTACACAATCTGTCATCACATTATCACAAAATACATTACAGTCAGTCAGAGGCCCAACCCCAAATCGACCCAGGACCCTAGGCCCTATGCACTTGTGGAGATCTGGCATGAATTGATGGCTTTTAGCAATATGGTGAAACTTCCACCTAACTGGCGGCCCATGGTGGTGATTTTATTTGGCCCCCCAAGTTTTCTGAGCAAAAACAAAAATAGTTAAAAATATATATATATTTTTTTATTGCTGGACACAAAAGACTGTAAAAACACCAGCAAATCAGCACCAAGTGATTTTAATTTTGGAAATCTGTTCTAAAGTATTCCCACGCATAGTAGATAGATACATGTGATTGTATACAAATGTAAGCAAAGTTTGAAATGATTATGTTTTAGTCAAATATGATATCTGTTTGGGCTTTGTGTGGTCAATTTGCAGTCTACAAATTATTTGTAATTATGTTCCGGCCCTCAGACCATCTGCTCAAGAAAAGATCGGCCCGCGGCTGAATCTAGTTGATGATCCCTGCTGTATTGCTTACACCTGTCAAATCCACTCAGATCTCCACAAGTGCGTAGGGTCTAGGGGTTGATTTGCGATTGGGCCAAAAATCTATATCAGTCACATGACCTGTGTGATGTGTTTCCCAGGATGCCTTGGGGACACCCAGTTCAGCTTCAGACTGCGTCAGTCTGTGGGCCGCAGGGGCTCCTGGATCGGAGAGGAGGACGCCTACAGCAGAGACGCACCTGTCACACTACAGGTGAGCCCTCTGTCTGGCCCAATCCCAAATCACACTTGTGGAGATCTGATTGGATTTGACAGGTGTAAGCAATAGGGTAATAGCTCCACATTGCCCTCTGATAGGCTAGATGAAAGTTTCACCATATTGCTTATATCAACCAAATCCTCTCACATCTCCACAAGTGCATAGGGTGTAGGGCTTACTCTTAGGGGTCGATTTGGGATTGGGAGTCTGTCATCGGTCCTTTACTGTGGTCTGACTGAACAACTGGTCTAGGCCAGGGACAGTTTGGTTGCTACCTTTTAGGGTTATGGTTGTTTTTTTTAATAGGGACAGCTAATCTGAAATCAGTGACTGGAGTGGAATATCATGTCAGCCACCACTAATCTTCTGTCATTGCAATAACTTGATTATTCTCAACTCTCACCCTTTCCCTTTCTCCCTCAGCGAGAGCTGGCCCATTTCTATGGCTATGTCTACTTCAGACAAGTCAAGGACGCTGCCGTCAAAAGAGGCTACTTTCAGAAGGTGAGAAGCTTATGTTACAGATCTGATTCGTCATCAGAACCACAATGTATTCACATTTGGTTTTCTCTTTCATTCTCTCTCCTGCCTTTCTCTTTCACTCCCTATCTCTCTCTAGTCTCTTGTCCTGGTGTCCAGACTACCGTATGTCCACCTCTTTCAGTCCCTGCTGCAGATCATAGCTCCAGAGTATTTTGAGAAGTTGGAGCCTTGCCTTGAAGCAGGTGGGGAGATAACTTCTTGTCTTTTTTTTCAGAGTGTTATCTTATTTCTAATTTGTCTCCCATTATAGTTACCTGGGGCTCTATGGTACAGTCTGGACTCTACTTCCCTAACCTTTTCTTCTCACTCTCCCACCGTGCAGTGTGCAACGAGATTGACCAATGGCAATCTCCGGTGCCAGGGCTGACACTCAACCTGCCTGTAATGGCCGTGGTCATGCAGGTCAGGATCCCATCCAAAAACGACAAACCAGAGGGAAGTCCGGTGAAACAGGAACAAAATGAGGTTGGTATTGCTTTTTATGTAATGGGCCACATGCCCATGGAAATACGACTTCTCCATGATGTTAGTAAAGTTGATGTTAGTTGATAGGTATCGCTAGAGGATTATTAATCTAAAAAAAGTATGTTCCTGTTATAACCAGAATCTTCTACCAGCCCCTATGATGCTACCGACCATACATGAGCTTGACCTCTTCAAGTAAGTGAAAATCTAAACTTCATAGACTGTGAGTAGTTATGTATCTGTTTATGTATTTGTGTAAATTACATGGCTTGAATTTAGCTGTATTTTCAGTTTAATTTGAGGATACATTGTATTAGTGAAAGCAGCATCCATCAGATATGAACTGACCTTTGCCCTCTGACCTGTTCAGGTGTTTCCAGTCCTTCCTGATCCACCTGCAGATGCTCTGGGAGCTCATGCTACTCGGAGAGCCCGTGGTCGTCATGGCACCCTCTCCCACTGTCTCCTCGGAAACCGTGCTGGCCCTAGTGAGGTAAACAGAAAATGCATGAAAAGATGCCAAATGATGTATGACATTTAGCTTCACGTGTATGTAACGCAACTCAATGTAACTCAGTGAGTTTGTCAAATTAAAATTATTATTTTCCCCTTCCTATAGCTCGATTGCTCCACTGCGGTGTTGCTGTGACTACAGGCCCTACTTCACCATACACGACACTGAGTTTAAGGAGTATACCACTAGGACACAGGCACCGTGAGTAGGGCTTACTCTAAATATTGTGTTTATACCAGAGGGGCAACTCAACTCACTCTGCTCCCTTTCTCTCTCCTCTCCAGTCCCAATGTGATTCTGGGGGTCACCAATCCCTTCTTCATAAAGATCTTCCAGTCCTGGCCCCACATTATACGCCTCGGAGAACTCAAGATGTCAGGTGATCTGCCTAAGCAGGTGAAGGTGAAGAAACTAGCCAAGCTGAAAACACTGGACACTAAACCAGGTAAAACATCTGGAGTTATGGAGCCAACATAGTTTGAGAGCGTGAGTTATTAGTGTGTCAAAATGTTATCCCTACCTGTAGGTATCTACACAGCACATAAAACATTCCTTCAAAAAGACAAGTCCCTCATCAAAAGACTCCTAAAAGGGATCCAGAGGAAGAGGCCATCTGAGGTGCAGAGCGCCATCTTGAGGAGACATCTATTAGAACTCACCCAGAGCTTCATCATCCCACTGGTGAGGGCACTGCCTTCCCTGACACGTACACTACCAGTTAAAAGTTTGGACACACTTACTCATTCAAAGGTTTTTCTTTATTTTTTTACAATTTTTTACATTGTAGAATAATAGTGAAGACATCAAACCTATGAAAGAACACATATGGAATCATGTAGTAACCAAAAAAGTATTAAACAAATTGTATATTTGAGATTCTTCAAATAGCCACCCTTTGCCTTAATGACAGCTTTGCACACTCTTGGCATTCTCTCAACCAGCTTCATGAGATAGTCACATGGAATGCATTTCAATTAACAGGTGTGCCTTCTTAAAAGCTAATTTGTGGAATTTATTTCTTTCTTCATGCGTTTGAGCCAATCAGTTAAATGGCAAGAACAGCTCAAATAAGCACTTTAAGAGATGAAGGTCAGTCAAGAACTTTGAAAGTTTCTTCAAGTGCAGTCGCAAAAACCATCAAGCGCTATGATGAAACTGGCTCTCATGAGGACCGCCACAGGAATGGAAGACCCAGAGTTACCTATCCTGCAGAGGATAAGTTCATTAGAGTTACCAGCCTCAGAAATTGCAGCCCAAATAAATGCTTCACAGAGTTCAAGTAACAGACACATCTCAACATCAACTGTTCAGAGGAGACTGTGTGAATCAGGCCTTCATGGTCGAATTGCTGCAAAGAAACCACTACTAAAGGACACCAATAATAAGAAGAGACTTGCTTGGGCCAAGAAACACGAGCAATGGATATTAGGGCTATTTGACCAAGAAGGAGAGTGATGGAGTGCTGCATCAGATGACCTGGCCTCCACAATCCCCCGACCTCCACCCAATTGATGGTTTGGGATCAGTGGCGGCTCCTGAACAAATTCTCAGGGAGGGCAATTTTTCTGATGATTTAGGTGACCTACACACATTTTTAAAAAGATATGTCCAGCAACAACATGAAGACAGGGGCAGCATATAAGTCAATACCAGAAGCATTTATTGACTGATCTCAAAAGTGTTGGCTTACAAAAGCAAAATAAGTTATCACAGTAAAAATAATCAAGGGTGTTCTTTCACATTCCTCAACACTGCATAAACAATATGCATTTCCATAAACAAATGAAATATCAGCTGAAAATACAGCATCTTGGTATTTGTTCAGATTGCAGGATCAACAAGAGCTTTTACCACATTTTTTGATATCAGTTTAATCTTACCTTATGGCCTGCACTTGCTTGTGAAGCTGTCGAGGGCACGTTTGATAGAGACAGCATCGATGTCCTTCTTCTGTAGCTTCTGGTACAGAATGTCGACGTGGGGCATGATTTTGTGAAAAAGCCGCAGGAAAAAAATTAAATCTTCATCATGTAGTATCCTCACGTAGCCAGCTGCCTCTCTCAAGGTGTGCTGGTCAAATGAACCCAATGAACCCGTCCGGATGGCTTCAAAACATTATATGAGGTCGTCTCGATTCTCGTAGACAGTGTTCACGACTCTGCTGTTGCTAACCTCATCGTTGTGGCGGCGGACAGCTAGCCTGTATCCCTCATCCAGTTGAGTGGCAATATTCACTCTCCCAAAAGCAGACAATCTCAAACAGCTATATGTGGGTCTTTGACAGCTAATTTTTCTTAATCTTTTCTGAAAGATGGTGCATGTCGGTTACACCAGTCGCTGTCCAAGCGGTGCTGTCTGCTGTGCCGCCTTCAGGGTGGAAGAGTAAGCAGGGGTAGCAAAAAACTGCATTAGCTACATCGCAGCCTGCTAGCCAGGTTTTCCGTTCATACCAATTTTTGGAAAATCCTCGGGTGTAGGACTTCCCCCCTTTAGTAGACACCTGTTGAATTATTAAATTTGGTCTGGGAGGTCCTAATTGTTTCGTTGCCAATTTATCTTCATTTGTTCGCCGACAAAAAGGAACTTCTTTCAAAGACACAATCGAGTTGGACTGAAGCCTAGCCATTTTGATAGTAGTAGTGAATTGATTGAGGCTGCTACCTGGTCTTTTCTTAGTTACGTTCATTCGTGGTTACGTTATGTATGACGAAAGCGCGTAAGTGCAAGCCCACAGACACCCATAGAGAATGTATTGAAAGCTTTGAAATGTGACAAAAATAGATTTTACATGGGAGTCTATGACAGACTTCTGGGCGATTTTCAACCTGACTGAAATCGCCCAAAAAACGGGCGGGGCCATTTGAAGCACGACTTTAGCCTGATTTGACATTTAGTGGCTGGCAGATCAGACGTGAACACTGATAACTGCTGTTGCCGTGATATAATTTTTTATAAATTTATAAAAAAAAAATTTTTTTTTTTTTTTTTTTTTTTTTTTTATATAATTGATTATAAAAAAAATCCCTTCCTTTTCCCGTTTGGCAGTGCGTCGCCCATATCGCCCTATTGAACAAGCCGTCCCTGTTTGGGATGAGTCGGACCGCAGAGTGAAGGAAAAGCAGCCAACAAGTGCTCAGCATATGTGGGAACTCCTTCAAGACTGTTGGCAAATAATTCCAGGTGAAGCTGGTTGAGAGAATGCCAAGAGTGTGCAAAGCTGTCATCAAGGCAAAGGGTGGCTATTAGAAGAATCTCAAATATAAAATATATATGGATTTGTTTAACACTTTTTTGCTTACTACATGATTCCACATGTGTTATTTCATAGTTTTGATGTCTTCGCTATTATTCTACAATGTAGAAAATAGTAAAAATAAAGAAAAACCCTGGAATGAGTAGGTGTGTCCAAACTTTTGAGTGGTACTGTACAAACCACCCATATATAGACTATTTGTCTGTCTGTCTGTCCTGCTGCATGCTGTGTGTCTCACCTGTCTTTCGGTCTGTCTCCCCCAGGAACGCTACCTGGCCAGCCTGATGCCTCTGCAGAGGTCTGTGACTCCTTGGAAGGTGGGTAATATTGATAACAAACCTGTTTCTATAGTATGTTGATACTATGTTTGAATATGGTAATAACATGTGTCTGTGTTTCAGACCCCTCCTCAGATCCGTCCCTTTAGTCAGGAGGAGTTCATGGGGACTTTGGAGCACGCTGGACCTCAGCTCACCTCTGTGCTCAAAGGGGATTGGGTGGGCCTGTACAGGTGAGTCTGTCCACCTTCCACCTCACCTGTCATTTCTAACTATTGTATCTTGTTGTGGCACGTTTTTCTAAACAAATCATTCATAATGCATTGCACTTCGATGTATGGCCTTGTAGGAAATTCTTCAGGTCCCCCAATTTCGATGGCTGGTATCGCCTGCGACACAGAGAGATGACCCAGAAACTAGAATGTCTCCACCTAGAGGTCGTCTGTGATGCTGTGAGTTGATCCCCACAGCCTTGTTCACTCACACCTAAAGACATTAGTTTAACTCTACTTACAGAGCATCATGTGACCAATAAACTCAACCACACGACTCCACTGACTTTACTTCAGTTAGGAGTCCTTTCCCTACCCATAGGAGTTGATTTAGTTTAATGTTTTGTTAATGATCTGCTCACCCAGGACCTGCTGGGTTGGACCAAAGACAAGTCAGAGGTGGAGATCGTGGACCTGGTTCTGAAACTGAGAGAGAAACTGGTCAGTAAAACCCATCAATATGTCCATTACGCTCACCTCAACGGGTGCCGTTTGTAACATGCTATATTTAGTGTAAGAAATGAATTCTGTGCCACAAACCGTTGCATACTATAGTCTCTGTCTGTCTCCCCCACTCCAGATGAAGGCTGGCAAGCAGCAGCTCCCAGTGAAGGAAGGGGTGCTGGTGAAATTAGAGGGATACCTCCAGACCGTCATCAGCTCTCTACCAGAGGACCTGCAGACTGTACTACACAGATATTGACGCTAACACTGGTACACTGAATAGATACAGAAACTGACACTGAAATGTTTAGTTTTTAGTCTTTTAAAAACAACCTGAAACTAAAAGTATTGCCATCACCCAAACCACTACCCCCTCTGAGTAAGATAATGAAGGTTTAGAATGTAGCAAACTAGAAGTTTAGGTAAAATAAGAAACATAGCTATGTTTCATCGTGACAATAACATTAGGTTAAGGGGAATAGAGTAGTTGAAATGTAGGCTTTATGAGATTATGCCTTCACAAAGTATCCTGATTGTTACTAGAGGGATTGAAGCATATACCTGTGGAGAGGGACATGTTTGAGTATAGCCTTTTGCTCGATTCCAGCTATTCAGATGTAACATGCATAGTTGTTAGGGTAAAATATAACTAGCATATGCACCTTAAAAAAAAAAATACAACATTCTATTTTTTATTTTGATGAGTTTAAAACACTTGTCATTAAACCCATAAAAGGGGTGAATTACATTTAAGTGACTAACTGCATTTTGAGGCTTTCATCAATCTCAGTATTTTATATTGATCAAGCACAAACAAATCACACTACATTGAAACACCTCTAAATATCCAGGTTACAAAATCTTGAATTCCAGATTTCAGTTTAGGGTGTATGTATGTACAAAAGTATGTGGACACCCCTTCAAATTAGTGGATTCGGCTATTTCAGCCACACCCCATTGCTGACAGGTGTATAAAACCGAGCACACAGCCATGCAATCTCCATAGACAAACAATGGCAGTAAAATGGCCCGTACTGAAGAGCTCAGTGACTTTCAACGTGGCCCCGCCACCTTTCCAACTAGTCAGTTCGTCAAATTTCTGCCGCGCTAGAGCTGCCCCGGTCATCTGTAAGTGCTGTTATTGTGAAGTGGAAACGTCTAGGAGCAAAAACGGCTCAGCCGCAAAGTGGTAGGCCACACAAGCTCACAGAACGGGACCGCCGAGTGCTGAAGCGCGTAACGCGTAAAAACCATCTGTCCTCAGTTGCAACACTCACTACCGAGTTCCAAACTGCCTCTGGAAGCAACGTCGGCACAATAACTGTTTGTCGGGAGCTTCATGAAATGGGTTTCCATGGCCGAACAGCCACACACAAGCCTAAGGTTACCATGCGCAATGCCAAGCGTCGGCTGGAGTTGTGCAAAGCTCGCCGCCGTTGGACTCGGGAGCAGTGTAAACGTGTTCTCTGGAGTGATGAATCACACTTCACCATCTGGCAGTCCAACGGACGAATCTGTGTTTGGCGGATGCCAGGAGAACGCTACCTTCCCCAATGCATAGTGCCAACTGTAAAGTTTGGTGGAGGAGGAATAATGGTCTGGGGCTGTTTTTCATGGTTTGGGCTAGGCCCCTTAGTTCCAGTGAGGGAAATCTTAACGCTACAGCATACAATGACATTCTAGACGATTCTGTGCTTCCAACTTTGTGGCAAGTCCCCGTGTGGCAAGTCCCCGTGCACCAAGCGAGGTCCATACAGAAATGGTTTGTCGGGATCGGTGTGGAATAACTTAACTGGCCTGCACAGAGCCCTGAGCTCAAACCCATTGAACACCTTTGGGATGAATGCCGACTGCGAGCCAGGCCTAATCCGCCAACATCAGTGCACGACCTCACTAATGCTCTTATGGCTGAATGGAAGCAAGTCTCTGCAGCAATTTTCCAACATCTAGTGGAAAGCCTTCCGAGAAGAGTGGAGGCTGTTACAGCAGCAAAGGGGGACCAACTCCATATTAATGGCCATGATTTTCGAATGAGATGTTCGACGAGCAGGTGTCCACATACTTTTGGCCATATAGTGTATTTGGTGCACAGTAGACATGGCTGAAACTGAGCTTATTTCTTTAATATTATAGTGGTCAATGAGTGCATAAAACACATGTAATACACGCATTATATCTTGTGGGTATGTGCAGGGTTTTTTAACAAAGTTGACAGTGCCAGTACTAGCCAAAGCCGCACCAGCTCCAAGCTAATTCTGCTAAGATATTCATCCATCAGCTAACATCTTTCCTAAACTACAACCACTCATTATATTGCAGGTTACCAGTGAATGTAAAACGAATGCAGCTGCAGATAAGAGTATTGATAATACTGATCTACTATTTGGATCCTGGTGTTTACTTATTTATAATAACCTAGTTTTTTTTTTATATACACTACCGTTCAAAAGTTTGGGGTCACTTAGAAATGTCCTTGTTTTTGAAAGAAAAGCAAAAAAAATTGTCCATTAAAATAACATCAAATTGATCAGAAATACAGTGTAGACATTGTTGAAACGGCTGATTTTGTTATGGAATATCTACATAGGCCCATTATCAGCAACCATCAGTCCTGTGTTCCAATGGCACGTTGTGTTTGCTAATCCAAGTTTATCATTTTAAAAGGCTAATTGATAATTAGAAAACCCTTTTGCAATTATGTTAGCACAGCTGAAAACTGTTGTGCTGATTAAAGAAGCAATAAAACTGGCCTTATTGAGACTAGTTGAGTATCTGGAGCATCAGCAATTGTGGGTTTGATTACAGGCTCAAAATGGCCGAAAACAAATCACTTTCTTCTGAAACTCATGTCTATTCTTGTTCTGAGAAATGAAGGCTATTCCATGCGAGAAATTGCCAAGGAAATGAAGATCTCGTACAACGCTGTGTACTACTCCCTTCACAGAACAGGGCAAACTGGCTCTAACCAGACTAGAAAGAGGAGTGGGAGGCCCCGGTGCACAACTGAGTGAGAGGACAAATACATTAGTGTCAAGTTTGAGAATCAGGTGCCTCACAGGTCCTCAACTGGCAGCTTCATTAAATAGTACCCGCAAAACACCGGTCTCAACATCAACAGTGAAGAGGCGACTCCGGGATGCTGACCTTCTAGGCAGAGTTGCAAAGAAAAAGCCATATCTCAGACTGCCCATCTTAATCTTTAATTTTTATTGGCCAGTCTGAGATATGGCTTTTTCTTTGCAACTCTGAAAAAAAAATCAGCTGTATCCGGCTACAATAGCCATTTACAACATTAACATTGTCTACACTGTATTTCTGATCAATTTGATGTTATTTTAATGGACTTTTTTTGTTGCTTTTCTTTAAAAAATAAGGACATTTCTAAGTGACCCCAAACTTTCGAACGGTAATGTGTATATATAAAACATTTTTATGGTTTCTAATGCAAATATACTGTTAGTGTTACTAATAAAAGTTGGAAACAACTGTGCTGAATGATAACTCAAAGGCTGTGATGCATCCATGCACCCACACGTTTAGAGAATCGCTGATATTTTACATTTTTATGTTAAGAGGGAATCCAAAATATGCATTTCAACAATAAGCATTGTATTATCCACACAATAAAACTGTATAGTAGAAAATACTGTAATTACCAACCAAAGTATTCAGCTTTTTAGCCCTCAGATTATCATACAATTATGTACAACACATACAGGAGATCTAGCATTAAAGGGATACTTTATCTACTTCCCCAGAGTCAGATGAACTCAAGGATACCATTTTTATGACTTTATGAAGGAAGTTAGTTTTGCGAGCCAATGCTAACTAGTGTTAGCGCAATGACTGGAAGTCTAAGGTATCTACTAGCATAATAGCAGTTACCATAGACTTCCAGTCATTTCGCTAACTCTAGTTAGCAACTTCCTTTAAACTACACACAGAGACATTAAAATGGATTCCATGAGTTCATCTGACTCTAGGGAAGTAGATAAAGGGCTTCATTGCCAAAATCCTGAAGAATCTCTTTAAAGCTACTGATGCACTCAAGTTTTAAAGGAAAGATTCACCCATTTAGAATGTTATATCATATTTGTGCATCTCTGAGCAATGTTCTATTGATTCCCGGGGTCATTTCATGTTTTCATGTGTACCGGAGCGATTCGCCCTTCAAGCAGGCAGAAATACAGTCGGTATGTAGAGTTTTGCATTATTTTTTCCACTAATTGGTTTTATTTCAAAATGATGCAAAACTCGCCATACTCGGCGTTAGTTCTGTCTGCTTGAACGGGGAATCTTTCCTTTAACATCATTATGGCTGTGTTTACACGGACAGCCCAATTATTAGTAAAATATTTGATCTGACTGGACAAAAAACTATTTGTGTAAACACAGCCTATCTCACCAAGATCAATAGATCATTTATTTTCAATATATACAGAGGTACAATATAAATATTCAAATAGAAGCAGGAGATCATTAGTTAACGAAGCCAGATGAGGAAACTCAGACAACTACATTTGACCTGTGTAGAACACAAGCCTGTTGGATAGTATCCTAACTCCTGTGGCGCACGTCACGTGACCGAGATGGACAACTCAGGAGATAATCAGTGTTGTGAAGAGAAAAACAACTCTCACACAGGTCATAAAGACTGAGGTTTATTATATAAAAGTTAACAGATTCTGTCCTTGTCCCTGTGTAATAACAGTCAATATTTGGTTACCTTCTTTTGGCAGAAACAGATGTGAGCCTCATTTTATCTTATCGAAGAATCAAAACAACCGAACATGCTGCTTCACATAGTGGCAAATACAAAAACAAACTCACACTTCTATATCCACTCATTACATTGCGAAATCCAATGTTGTGTGCTCTTTTTTCACACATAAAGCAATTATTTTGAAAATGAAATGTAATCAACAGTGTCAAAGCTCAAATGTTGGTTGCCATTTCATTTGACACCACACTCCTGGGAAAACAACACACCAAAATAAATATACTTTATTCAGGAAAACTAAACAACACACACTTGTCGACTGTCGGAGGAACATTTCAAATGAGCTCTCATTATTTGCCGAGTGAGGAGCTGAACTCTTCTCGTCCATCATCATTACCTCATCCCTGACGTCCACCACGCCTGGTTCTGGTGCTGTTTGACCACCGCCTGCTTCTCCTGGGGGCTGAAGTGCAGGATGGTCAGTATGGCTGCGAGGGTCTGCTGACGCCCCCTGGTGTCCTGAAGGGTGAGGAACTTGTAGATTACGTTCTTGAGGTACTCCAGGTTGGCCCCCTCCCTGCCCTGGTCCCTGTGCCGTTTGTCCAGCTGGCCCCGGAGCTCAGCCACCTCCTCGTAGTAGTGCTCCCCGTTGGCGATGAGCCTCCCCTGCAGCTGGTGCACGTCGTCCTCCAGCTGGTGCTTCTGCCGCCGCAGCGAGCCGATCTCCACCTCCTTTCTCGCCAGCTGCTCGACGTACAGGAGGAGCGTGGGCTCGTTGGGCCCCACCAGCCGCAATGCCTGGGTGATGATGTCACTCTCCTCCTGCACCGGGTCATCCATGTTGTTGGCGTTGTTGCTGCCGCAGTCCGCAGTCGCTCTGAAGTCCGGCACCGTGTCTCCTTCGTCGCTGTGGTGAGCTCTGTAACCAGCGAGACTGTAGCCGATAGACTTTAGCTTCTCCAGCTCCTGGTCCTTCTCTTGCAGCAGGCCCATGGTGCGGTCCCTCTGCCGGTGCAGTTCCCCCTCCAGCCTGAGGAGGCTCTCTCTGTACTGGGCCTCAGCCCGGTCAAGCTCCTGTTTATGACCCTGCTGCAGCATCCCTATCCCCTGCTGACACTCATCCAGCTCCCGGCGGTGCTTGGCCTCGGCCTCGTCGCCATGGATACGCAGGTTGATGTACTTCTCCTTGAGATCAGCCAGCTGGTCACGGGCCTCCTCCAGCTCTTTGGCCAGGCTGCAGTCTTTAGCGTTCTTGTTCTTCAGCACCACCTGCGCCCGCACCTTGTAGCGCTCAAACTCCTCCTTCAGCTGACGCAGTTCCTGCTGGTAGTAGAGCGCTGAGGCCTTCTCCCCGTCTGACGACTCCCCCCCACTGCCCGTCCCCTGACCCAGCCCCAGCTGCCCCTCCATCTCAGCCAGCTTCTCTATCTCCATGGTCTGCTCTGGGTGGTTCCTCTGTGTGGCTAGCAGAAGAAGCCTCTTCACCTTCTCCAGGCGCTCCTTCAGTACGTGCACGTCCAGGTTAGCCTCGTCCATGCTGAGGTCCAGAGGGGAGCCCCGGGTGGAAGCGGCGATGGCCAGGGTCTTGTTCTCCATGTCCAGCTGCAGGATGCGCTCTCTCAGCCGGTGGGCGTTCTGCTGGTCCCTCTGCCGGGCCTTCTCGCAGGCCCCAAGCAGCTCAGACAGCTCAGACACCCGCAACTCCAGGCTGGCCACACGGCCCTCCTCCAGCTGGGATTGCTCCTGCAGACGCTCCTCTGCCTGCGACGCCTGCAGACAGAGAGAGGACAGGCACATGGCAGCCATGAGACACAAATGGACAATGGAAGACAACAGTACATGTATTGTGTTCTTTCTTCCTCTCCCTGAAAAACAAGTGTCCTTATAATTCCATGTTGTTCTCTACTATGGCATTTATGTTTTATCAAGCTATTGTAGAAGTGCTCAAGAGATAAAGGTGCTCAAAGTTGACCTATTTTGCATACCCCCCACCATACAATGAGAGATCCATGTCTTCATCACTGGAAAAGATAAAGGATTGAGAATGATATAATTTAAAAGCTTACAAACAGGGTTGTCAAACTATTTCATAATTTCTTGGAAAAATATTGTTTTATTAAAAATTGTATTATTTACCTGAAACGTCAATTATATAAAAACGCGTGGACTCAGATTATTTTCATATTTACATATGCTGTAGCTTAGACCCTATTTTACATAATCTACGGTTTTTGTGTTGTGCCTGCCATCGGTTGAGACAACATGCTCTTGAATACAGGGTGGGTGTCAAGTTTTGGCTGACAAATGTTCTAAAATGGGAATTCAATTTTAATGTCAACTTTCAAATGGAACCCCAAAGATGATTGGAGGTCCACACATCAGAAAATGTTGACTTGAACGGGAATATTGGTTTTAAATTATACTTTCAATCCTCCATAGGAAACCTATTGAAATCATATAAATATACAGTGCATTCGGAAAGTATTCAGACCCCTTGACTTTTTCCACTTTGTTATGTTACAGCCTTATTCTAAAATGGATTAAATTGTTTCCCCCCCTCAATCTACACACAATACCCCATAATGACAAAGCAAAAACAGGTTTTTAGAGCGGAAATATCACATTTACATAAGTATTCAGTCCCTTCACTCAGTACTTAGTTGAAGCACCTTTGGCAGCGATTACAGCATAGAGTCTTCTTGGGTATGACACTACAAGCTTGGCACACCTGTATTTGGGGAGTTTCTCCCATTCTTCTCTAAAGATTTTGCATATTCTACCTTTATGTACCTATTCAGGATACATCACCATGAAGAGAATGATATTCATATCCATAATTATGCATTTCTGGACAGTACAGATCAGGGACCCATGATGTAATTCCGTTACCGGGTGTAAATCCACTTCACCTACTGTAGTTCAATAACCAAAAGTATTTTTTTTTAACTCAAGGTGTCATGTCATAGCTGACACCCATTCTTTCTGCAGACATCTTTGAATCTTCATTCAGAGCAGATATTTAAGAGTTTTTGGAAAACGTGGTAGCATAAAAAACTGAGGGAGATTTTACTGTAATTCTGTTACCAAACTTTGCATCTGCACAGTTCTTCCAGTAAATGTGTTTTTGTGAAATTCTGTGTGAATTGTTCAAAGTAGTCCTTGTGCATAGAGTTGTATGGTATGTTAAACTTTGACATTTACATTTACATTACATTTTAGTCATTTAGCAGACGCGCTTATCCAGAGCGACTTGAAATCAATGGTTT
The DNA here is from genome assembly GCF_964263955.1 of Coregonus lavaretus. Lineage (NCBI taxonomy): Eukaryota > Metazoa > Chordata > Actinopteri > Salmoniformes > Salmonidae > Coregonus > Coregonus lavaretus. Next base: position 36,008,410 of record NC_139992.1, on the reverse strand, counting down.
TAGTTTGGCATACACTTTAAAGTGAAATCGGAGTCAAAGCGTAATTCAGTTACCATGGAATTGCCTGTATGGAAAATGGGTCAACTTTGAAATCGGAGTCAAAGCGTAATTCAGTTACCATGGAATTGCCTGTATGGAAAATGGGTCAACTTTGAGTATCTTTATCTCCTGAATGTTTTGACATTCAAGTCCAAAAAGTCACTTTCTGACCACTTCTCCATGAGGAAACATGCATGGAAAGTGTTCTTTAAATCAAAAAGGGATGCTGTTAAAATGTGATTGATTTCAAATGGATTTACCCTGCAGTCTTCCCAATCATTACCATACCTTTCTGATCTCATGCTGCATCTGCTGCTGAAAGTGGTTATTGTGCGCTGTCAGTTCCCGCTGCAGCTCCTCCACCCGTGGGTCTGGCTTGTTCCTCTCTGACTCTGCAGCCTGCAGGCTCCTCCTCATCTCCTCCCTCTGCTGGGTCACCTCCTTTAGCCGGGCCTCATAATCGTGCTTCCGATCTGCGGCCTGTGTGACCTCCAGCAGGACCTCCCTGGCGTCCTCCAGCTGAAGCTCGGCATCCTGCCTCTGGCCTCTCTCCTCCTGCAGTAATTTCTGGAGCTCTCTGAGCATAAGGGAGTGGTTGCCCTGCTCCTGTTCTCTCTCATGTTGCTGGGTGATGACCCGGGCCTTGCTCTCCACCAGCTGCTCATGCAGGGCGTGGATCTCCGCTTCATGCTGCCTCCTGGCCTCCTCCAGCCTCCCCTGGAGCTCATCCATCTCCTGCTTGATCTTCCGCTTGTCGGCCTGGAAATTGGCCTCCATCCTGGACTTTTCCTGCGTGACCGTGGCCAGGGAGCTGGTCAGGGTGGTCAGCTGGGTCTTCAGCTGGAGGACCCTCCGGTCGGCCTCCATAGAAGAGGTGGGTGGGGGTGTTGGTTGCTGCTGAACCTCAGACCCTCCACTACTGCTGGAGCTGATACCGCTCTCTGACCCACTAGCCTCCTCAAACCTCTGCGACACTGAGGGGCCTCCTGGCCCGGTCGCCCCCATCTCTCCTGGGCTACTACCCTGCTCCTCTTCAGCCTGGTCGCCCTTGGTGCTCCCACTGGTAAAGCTGGTAGCAGTGTCGGCGGAGGCTGCTGTGTCCAGACTGTCCTCGCTGTGCATGGAGCAGTGATCATCTGGAAAGTCAGAGGGCATATGGCTGCTACTGGCAGAACCGTCATCTCCACGCTGGCTGAGGTCTACCTCCTGGGAGACGGTCAGTACCTTCAGACTAGCCTCCAGAGCCTCCTTCTCCTTCAGCAGGCTCTTGTAGGCCCTGACCACATCCTTGAAGCGTGTTTGATACTGGACCAACTGCTTTCTCTGAGTCTCTATGGTGTCCACAAGCTCCTTCTTGTTGGGGCCACCCACAAAGCTCATCCCAAACTTCTCCATGGCTCAGTGGGTTTTCGATTTTATTTTCAGTTACTTGACTTTCAGCTGGGATCCATGATTGCTGGCTCAAACAAAAACCCTGCATGGGATATACACTGCTCAAAAAAATAAAGGGAACACTTAAACAACACATCCTAGATCTGAATGAATGAAATAATCTTATTAAATACTTTTTTCTTTACATAGTTGAATGTGCTGACAACAAAATCACACAAAAATTATCAATGGAAATCAAATGTATCAACCCATGGAGGTCTGGATTTGGAGTCACCCTCAAAATTAAAGTGGAAAACCACACTACAGGCTGATCCAACTTTGATGTAATGTCCTTAAAACAAGTCAAAATGAGGCTCAGTAGTGTGTGTGGCCTCCACGTGCCTGTATGACCTCCCTACAATGCCTGGGCATGCTCCTGATGAGGTGGCGGATGGTCTCCTGAGGGATCTCCTCCCAGACCTGGACTAAAGCATCCGCCAACTCCTGGACAGTATGTGGTGGAACGTGGCGTTGGTGGATGGAGCGAGACATGATGTCCCAGATGTGCTCAATTGGATTCAGGTCTGGGGAACGGGCGGGCCAGTCCATAGCATCAATGCCTTCCTCTTGCAGGAACTGCTGACACACTCCAGCCACATGAGGTCTAGCATTGTCTTGCATTAGGAGGAACCCAGGGCCAACCGCACCAGCATATGGTCTCACAAGGGGTCTGAGGATCTCATCTCGGTACCTAATGGCAGTCAGGCTACCTCTGGCGAGCACATGGAGGGCTGTGCGGCCCCCCAAAGAAATGCCACCCCACACCATGACTGACCCACCGCCAAACCGGTCATGCTGGAGGATGTTGCAGGTAGCAGAACGTTCTCCACGGCGTCTCCAGACTCTGTCACATGTGCTCAGTGTGAACCTGCTTTCATCTGTGAAGAGCACAGGGCGCCAGTGGCGAATTTGCCAATCTTGGTGTTCTCTGGCAAATGCCAAACGTCCTGCACGGTGTTGGGCTGTAAGCACAACCCCCACCTGTGGACGTCGGGCCCTCGTACGACCCTCATGGAGTCTGTTTCTGACCGTTTGAGCAGACACATGCACATTTGTGGCCTGCTGGAGGTCATTTTGCAGGGCTCTGGCAGTGCTCCTCCTGCTCCTCCTTGCACAAAGGCGGAGGTAGCGGTCCTGCTGCTTGGTTGTTGCCCTCTTACGGCCTCCTCCACGTCTCCTGATGTACTGGCCTGTCTCCTGGTAGCGCCTCCATGCTCTGGACACTACGCTGACAGACACAGCAAACCTTCTTGCCACAGCTCGCATTGATGTGCCATCCTGGATGAGCTGCACTACCTGAGACACTTGTGTGGGTTGTAGACTCCGTCTCATGCTACGACTAGAGTGAAAGCACCGCCAGCATTCAAAAGTGACCAAAACATCAGCCAGGAAGCATAGGAACTGAGAAGTGGTCTGTGGTCACCACCTGCAGAACCACTTCTTTATTGGGGGTGTCTTGCTAATTGCCTATAATTTCCACCTGTTGTCTATTCCATTTGCACAACAGCATGTGAAATGTATTGTCAATCAGTGTTGCTTCCTAAGTGGACAGTTTGATTTCACAGAAGTGTGATTGACTTGGAGTTACATTGTGTTGTTTAAGTGTTCCCTTAATTTTTTTGGAGCAGTGTATTAAGAGGAACCATTGTTAGACAGCATCATAAAACAGTAGCAAGCTAACGTTAGTGCAAAATATATATTGCCTTCAGAAAGTATTCATACCCCTTGACTTATTCCACATTCTGTTGTGTTACAGCCCGAATTCAAAATAGATTAAATTGTTTTTTTCCCCCTCACCCATCTACACACAATACCCCATAATAACAAAGTGAAAACATGTTTTTAGAAATATTTGCAAATCTATTGAAAATAAAATACAGAAATCTAATTTACATAAGTATTCACATCCCTGAATCAATACTTAGTAGAAACACCTTTGGCGGCAATTACAGCTTTAAGTTCTCTTGGGTATGTCTATCAGCTTTGCACATCTGGATTTGGGGGATTTTCGCCCATTCTTCCTTGCAGATTTTCTCAAGCTCTGTTAAGTTCGATGGGGAGCAGTGGTTAACAGCAATCTTCTGGTCTTTCCACAGATTTTCAATGGGATTCAAGTCTGGGCTTTGGCTGGGCCACTCAAGGACTTTCACATTCTTGTTCTGAAGCCATTCCAGCATTGCTTTGGCTGTATGCTTGGGGTCATTGTCCTGTTGGAACGTAAATCTTCTCCCCCAGTCTAATATCACTTGCCCTCTGAAGCAGGTTCTCTTCAAGGATTTGGCTCCATTCATTGTTCCCTCTATCCTTATCAGTCTCCCAGTCCCTGCTGCTGAAAAGCATCCCCATAGCATGATGCTGCCACCATCATGCTTCACGGTAGGGATGGTGTTAAGACAGGTGATGAGTTGTGACTGGTTTTCTCCAGACATAGCACTTTGCAATCAGGCCAAAGAGTTTACTTTGTGTCTCATCAGACCAGAGACTATTTTGCCTTATGATCTGAGTCTTTCACATGCCTTTTTGCAAACTACAGGCGTTCTGTCATGTGCCTTTTTCTCAGGAGTGGTTCCGTCTGGCCACTCTTTCATAAAGCCCAATTGATGAAGTGCTGTAGAGTGTTGTCCTTCTGGCAGGTTCTGTCAGAGTGGTCATTGGGTTCTTGGTCACCTCCCAGATCGTTGTCTTTCTTGCCTGGTTGCTCAGTTTGGTTGGACGGCCAGCTCTAGGCAGTGTCTGGGTAGTTCCATATTTTTGTCAATTTCCCAATGATGGAGACCACTGTGCTCTTGGAAACTTTCAACACTCTAGAAATTGTTTTATACCCTTCCCCAGATATAGTTGAAGTCGGAAGTTTACATACACCATAGCCAAATACATTTAAACTCAGTTTTTCACAATTCCTGACATTTAATCCTAGTAAAGATTCCCTGTCTTAGGTCAGTTAAAATAAAGTGGTGATCCTAAGAATGTGAAATGTCAGAATAATAGTAGAGAGAATGATTCATTTCAGCTTTTCTTTATTTCATCACATTCCCAGTGGGTCAGAAGTTTACAGACTCAATTAGTATTTGGTAGCATTGCCTTTAAATTGTTTAACTTGGGTCAAACGTTTCGGGTAGCCTTCCACAAGCTTCCCACAATAAGTTGGGTGAATTTTGGCCCATTCCTCCTGACAGAGCTGGTGTAACTGAGTCAGGTTTGTAGGCCTCCTTGCTCGTACACGCTTTTTCAGTTCTGCCCACATATTTTCTATAGGATTGAGGTCAGGGCTTTGTGATGGCCACTCCAATAACTTGACCTTGTTGTCCTTAAGCCATTTTGCCACAACTTTGGAAGTATGCTTGGGGTCATTGTCCATCTGGAAGACCCATTTGCGACCAAGCTTTAACTTCCTGACTGATGTCTTGAGATGTTGCTTCAATATATCCACATCATTTTCCTTCCTCATGATGCCCTCTATTTTGTGAAGTGCACCAGTCCCTCCTGCAGGAAAGCACCCCCACAGCATGATGCTGCCACCCCCGTGCTTCACGGTTGGGATGGTGTTCTTCGGCTTGCAAGCACCCCCTTTTTCCTCCAAACATAACGATGGTCATTATGGCCAAACAGTTATATTTTTGTTTCATCAGACCAGAGGACATTTCTCCAAAAAGTACAATCTTTGTCCCCATGTGCAGTTGCAAACCGTAGTCTGGCTTTCTTATGGCGGTTTTGGAGCAGTGGCTTCTTCTTTGCTGAGCGGCCTTTCAGGTTATGTCGATAAAGGACTTGTTTTACTGTGGATATAGATACTTTTCTACCCGTTTCCTCCAGCATCTTCACAAGGTCCTTTGCTGTTGTTCTGGGATTGACTTGAACTTTTCGCACCAAAGTACGTTCATCTCTAGGAGACGGAACGCGTCTCCTTCCTGAGCGGTATGACGGCTGCGTGGTCCCATGGTGTTTATACTTGCATACTATTGTTTGTACAGATGAACATGGTACCTTCAGGCGTTTGGAAATTGCTCCCAAGGATTAACCAGACTTGTGGAGGTCTACAATGTTTTCTTTCTGAGGTTTTGGCTGATTTCTTTTGATTTTCCCATGATGTCAAGCAAAGAGGCACTGAGTTTGAAGGTAGGCCTTGAAATACAGTGGGGAAAAAAAGTATTTAGGTCAGCCACCAATTGTGCAAGTTCTCCCACTTAAAAAGATGAGAGAGGCCTGTAATTTTCATCATAGGTACACGTCAACTATGACAGACAAATTCAGGAAAAAAAATCCAGAAAATCACATTGTAGGATTTTTAATGAATTTATTTGCAAATTATGCAGGGGGACACGTCAGAAGTTTACATACACTAAGTTGACTGTGCCTTTAAACAGCTTGGAAAATTCCAGAAAAGTATGTCATGGCTTTAGAAGCTTCTGATAGGCTAATTGACATAATTTTAGTCAATTGGAGGTGTACCTGTGGATGTACAGTGTTGTGATACAATGAATTATAAGTGAAATAATCAATTGTTGGAAAAATGACTTGTGTCATGCACAAAGTAGATGTCCTAACCGACTTGACAAAACTATAGTTTGTTAACAAGAAATGTGTGGAGTGGTTGAAAAACGAGTTTAATGACTCCAACCTAAGTGTATGTAAACTTCCAAATTCAACTGTATACGCTACCAGTAAAAAGTTTCGATACACCTACTCATTCAAGGGTTTTTCTGTATTTTTACAAAAAATATATACATTGCAGAATATTAGTGAAGACATCAAAACTATGAAACTATGTAGTAACCAAAAGTGTTAAACAAATCTATTTGAGAGTCTTCAAATAGCCATCATTTGCCTTGATGACAGCTTTGCACACTCTTGGCATTCTCTCAATCTGCTTCATGAGGTAGTCACCTAAAATGCATTTCAATTAACAGGTGTGCCTTCTTAAAAGTTAATTTGTGGAATTTCTTTCCTTCTTAATGCATTTGAGCCAATCAGTTGTGTTGTGACAAGATAGGGGTGGTATACAGAAGATAGCCCTATTTGGTAAAAGACCAAGTCCATATTATGGCAAGAACAGCTCAAATAAGCAAAGATAAATTACAGTCCATCATTACGTTAAGACATGAAGGTCAGTCAATACAGAACATTTCAAGAACTTTTAAAGTTTCTTCAAGTGCAGTCGCAAAAACCATCAAGCGCTATGATGAAACTGGCTCTCATGAGGACCGCCACAGGAAAGGAAGACCCAGAGTTACCTCTGCTGCAGAGGATAAGGGGGGGGGGGGGGGGGGGGGGGGGGGGGTGATAGAAACTGCTGAGAAAACATTCCAGGGTGAAGGGGACTGAGAAACTGTTTAAAAGCCTCCTAAAAAGTGGGCGAAGCAAAGTGCCTTTGAGTGTCAAGGGGTATAAAAGCTGTATATGTGTTTTTTGGCGGTAGAGCTCTCCATGATTAAACATACAGATCATTCTTGCCGGTTGTGGACCTTTGTTTAATTCATGATTAAACCAGAGCCTTACACCCTCTGAGAATTATTCAGAGCATTAAGTTTGATTAATTAGAGATAGAAATTCTCGTGACAATTTCCCACTATAAAGCATGGAGGAGGAGTTGTTATGGTGTTGGGGTGCTTTGCTGGTGACACTGTCTGTGATTTATTTAGAATTCAAGGCACACTTAACCAGCATGGTTACCACAGCATTCTGCAGCGATACGCCATCCCATTTGTTTTGGGCTTAGTGGGACTATCATTTGTTTTTCAACAAGACAATGACCCAACACACATCCAGGCTGTGTAAGGGCTATTTTACCAAGAAGGAGAGTGATGGAGTGCTGCATCAGATGACCTGGCCTCCACAATCCCCCGACCTCAACCTCAACCCAATTGAGATGGTTTGGGATGAGTCGGACCGCAGAGTGAAGGAAAAGCAGCCAACAAGTGCTCAGCATATGTGGGAACTCCTTCCAGACTGTTGGAAAAGCGTTCCAGTTGAAGCTGGTTGAGAGAATGCCAAGCTGTCATCAAGGCAAAGGGTGGCTATTTGAAGAATCTCAAATACTAAATATATTTTGATTTGTTTAACACTTTTTTGGATACTACATGATTCCATATGTGTTATTTAAAAGTTTTGATGTCTTCACTATTATTCTACAATTTAGAAAATAGTAAAAAATAAAGAAAAGCCCTGGAATGAGTAGGTGTGTCCAAACATTTGACTGGTACTGTATGCCTCATCACATTTCTATCTCAGAGATCCACGGACAGTTCGTTGGACTTCATGGTATAGTTTCTGCTCTGACATACAATATCAACTGTGGTACCTTATATAGGCAGGTGTATTTCTTTCTAAATCATATCCAACCAATTGAATCGGCCACAGGTGGACTCCAATCAAGTTGTAGTGACATCTCAAGGGTGATCAAAGTAAATTGGATGCACCGGAGTTCAATTTGGAGTGTCATACCAAAAGGTTGTGAATACTTATGTAACTTATATATTTCTGTATTTCATTTTCAATTAATTTGCAAACATTTTCTAAAAACATGTTTTCACTTTGTCATTATGGGGTAGTGTGTGTAGATGGGTGAGGAATTTTTTTTATTTAATCAATTTTGAATTCAGGCTATAACAACAAAATGTGTAATAAGTAAAGGGGTATGAATACTTTCTGAAGCACTGTAACGTACCTTCTGTGTTAGTGCTGTCTACTTGTCTGTTTACTTTACAAGACAGATTTCAACCGACATGGACAGACGTGGTTATGGGCAGACTAGTTGCAAATAATAATAATGTATTATCGACAGCTAGTTAGCTTGATAGTTAGTTAGTTGTCATGTTAAGCTACACAACAATATCGAATGGTCTTCGCGAAAGACCTCTCTCTCGCCCTCTTCGACAGCATACCATTTGCAACAAACAGTTCGATACACCGATGTATAATCAAATTTACACTAATATAATCAGAATGTGCAATATCATAACTTTAAAGTAAACTCACCTTCAGAATAGCACGTCTCAACAAACGATGGTTTTCCAAGCTATTTCCTGTTCTTCACAGTGAGATTTTTTTATGTTAAAAAAAAAATGTACTAGAAGCAGTCTGTTAAAGCGGCCATCTTGCTAAGGTCGAAATAATTATTTATCTGTCAAATACAGAGAAGATTCTCTGTATTCAACATTCTCAATAAACTACTTCTGTGCACATTTTGATACTATACACTATATGCATTGTAAAATGAAAAGCTCAATAAACGATAGCTACATGGTGCAAAATGAAGGAGCGAGTCTGTGAATAAAGTTATGTGAAAGCGCTGACGTAATTTATTCCGCGTTGGCCTGGACGTGGCATCTGAGAAGACTGCGAAAGGAAGGCTGCACCCACTCTCTCTGTCTGGTTACAATAAACACCTTTTGTTTTCTATTTTATTATCGTCACGCGGAGCTCTTTCACAACATGGGGCTAACAATTTCGTCGATATTTTCCAGGCTTTTTGGCAAAAAACAGATGAGGATACTTATGGGTGAGCAATCCTCTTATCAATCTGGCCAAGGAACTAGGTGGCTGCTAGCTAACGTTAGCTAGCTAGTGGGAGGGGGTTGCCACATCAGGGATGTACTTTGCTTTTTGTAAAAATATTACAGTTATAGTAAACTACCTGTTCATCTGTCTTGCCATGTGTCTTGTAACGTAAACATTACTCGTTTGAGAGCAATTGGAGTAAAAACACAGACTAGCTAGGATAACGCTCAGGCAGAAGATTGCTAGCTATTTGTGATATTGCACAATAATTACTGGTCGTTTGTTCACTTAATACCAACGAATGGCTTACCTACGTCATCTCTCAGGTCTATACAAGTTGGTAGTTAACTTTTTATAATGGGTCTCTAGCATTCAATACAAAGCAACTAGAGTAATGTCCATCACTCTTACCATAGCTTGTCCACCTATGTGTTAGACAGCCTATATTTTGGGGTTGTGGATGCTGCTCCTAATTTGAGCTAAAGGCACAGTTGCTACCCTATATATTTGTATATGTTGTCCAAATCATTGCAGTTTGACAGCTGATGATGGGAAACTAGGCACCCCTCTGTCAGCTGTCAGAGGGATTTCATTTGACACGGAGACAGACCTGTCTTGTAATAGCTACCTGTCTCTTTTCAGTTACAGTACAATATGTTTGTCTTGCATTTTTTGTTGTTTGATTTTGTTGTATGGAAAATAAGTAACCTATCTGGGTTTATTATGATTGGGAAGTTTGTTGACATTACTCTTTTCTTCTGTAGTTGGTTTGGATGCTGCTGGAAAGACCACTATTCTCTACAAACTGAAGCTGGGGGAGATTGTAACCACTATTCCAACCATTGGTAAGAAAATCTCTGGCTATGACCAGAGCCAAAGATTGATAGATCTCTAGCGTACACAACCATACACAAAATATGGGCCCTCTCAGCTTTCGGCACTGTCTTTAAAAGTATCTCCTCAGTAATCTGATTGAAATGGGGTTGCTTTCTCATGGAGCTTGTGGGCAAATTAAGATTTATTTTGATGTCTTGTTCTGGTGACTGACTTAGCATGACACACACACTGAGACCAATCTTTGATGTGTCGCTATGGTAATCAAGTCCAATTGTTCAGGGATGTTGGCCTACCCTGTTTAATGTTTATGGAAATTGACAATAAGGTCCACTCACAATTCAGTCTGTCCAATTTCAGAAAAATATATTTATTGGGACATGACAGAGAGGGATAGAACTGGAGCTGAATGGTTTTAAGCCTTGCATGACCATAGTTCTGGGACAAAGAACAGTAGATGGCTGCACTGCCTTCATACTCCAGAGCTGTTAGGGCTTGCTGGGTGAGGGGGCTCTTTTGATGGAGCAGAGTGGTTGATAAGTTTCTAAACTCCTAGACAAAATAAGTAGGGAAGAAAATAATGGTTTGTCCCACCTGAGATCAAACAGAATTTAATTTTCAATTCAATTTTTATTTATTTACAGTTAGTGAGTGCATACATTTTCCCCCCGTGAGAATCGAACCCACAACCCTGGCATTGCAAGTGCCATGCTCTACCAACTGAGCTACACGGGACTACCTTTATTTAACTAGCCAAGTCAGTTCAGAACAAATTCATATTTACAATGACGGCCTACACCGGCCAAACCCGGACGACGCTGGGCCAATTGTGCGCCGCCCTATGGGACTCCCAATCACGGCCGGTTGTGATACAGCCTGGAATCGAACCAGGGGGTCTGTAGTGACGCCTCCATAATTTTTCATTTTCAACTTGAGCTACAGGCAGTACTTTACTCCTATTGCAAATTGGTTTTAATTAGCCTATAATTTATACAGAACCTTATTTCTACCATAGTGTTCTAGATCAGAGCTGTTTATACTGGTAGAGGTCAGACTAGTGATTCTGGATCTAGTCTCGGTGTGAATTCCTGTTGCTGATGCTCTCTCTCGCTCTTCGGTGACTGAGTAGGTTTTAACGTGGAGACTGTTGAGTACAAGAACATTTGCTTCACCGTGTGGGATGTGGGCGGTCAGGACAAGATCCGCCCCCTCTGGAGGCACTACTTCCAGAACACACAGGTATGACACACACCTGTGACATCAGTGATGTCATCATAGCATATCTTTGATATCTTAATTCAACTATACAAATAGTGCTAGAATCAATAGGTGTCAGAATGGTCCCTGTCAAAAGGACTCTTGTTTATCTAAAAAGCTAGGTTAATATGTAGAGTAGACAAAATACATAACAACAGTAGCCTGACCTTTTGAACCTTGATTTCACAGGGCCTTATCTTCGTAGTGGACAGCAACGACAGAGAGAGAGTAGCGGAGTCGGCAGAGGAGCTGTCTAAAATGGTAAGTGTTGCATACATGTCTAATTATAAGCTACTGTTGTTTTTGGTCAAGGGACAGTACGCTTTTTGTGTTGGCATTTACAGTATTTCTGTGAAAAGGAACCTAAAACTGAGTTCATGGTTGACATGGGCAAATAAACAGTAATTCAATAGTAAATAATGGTGTTATTTATATAGTTGCCATTGTGACTGTGATCATTCATCATCTGTATTGACACACACAGCCTTCTGTGGCCTATGGTTTCCGATTGACAATGGCCGCTTGCATAAATGTTTTCCCTCCCCTTATTCTCCCTACCAATTTTCTCTCATTTATTTATCTCTCTCTTTACAGCTCCAGGAGGATGAGTTGAGGGAGGCAGTGTTGCTGGTGTTTGCGAACAAACAGGACCTGCCCAACGCTATGGCAGTGAGCGACCTCACAGACAAACTGGGCCTGCAGAGCTTGCGCAGCAGAGTTGTGAGTATCTCTCTCTCTTCCTCACACACACACTTGAACAGTCCTTCCAAAGAGTTGTACAGTAAAATGTATTTCTGACCAGATAAACATGTGGTCCATGTAATATACACTGTGGCTATGTAGTTATTCACAAGTATGACATTACTGGCTTTAATTTACTGCAACTCATGTCGCTCTCCTTCCAGTGGCATGTCCAGGCTACCTGTGCTACCCAGGGCACTGGGCTATACGAAGGACTGGACTGGCTATCCAACGAGCTGTCGAAACGCTAAAGAATGGAGAAATCGCAGGACCGGAGCAAACGAAAGATCTGAACACACGAGCGAGAGTAGGAGAAGGGGCGCAGGCTGAGCATTTCATCAATGGGAAAAAAAACTGCAACTTTTTAAATTATCAGTGTGTCTGTCTGGTAGAACTTGCAGTTATGGACTTTGCGATCAGTTCCTGTTCTGAAACCTTTTTTCATCATTCTTCCCTTTTATTCCCATTATTGTCATACCTGCAGATGTTTCTTAAGACTGTTTATATCTTTATGTCACCCAACTTCCTCAACAGTAAAATTGTTTTGAGTTGCATGTTTAAAAAAAACATAACAAATAGATTCACATGACAGCTGATGTTGATCGTTGTGGAATGGAACGGTGGGCCAATAGGTTTTGTTGGGTGGGCATTTGGATACCGGGAGTTTGTTGGACACAGTGTATGGTATGGGGGTTTGGGTTCAAAACCCCTCTGGCCTCCCCGAGTCATTCCAGAGAGCTGAACCTGAAGGCCAGTTCCATTCCTAAACAATGTGAAGAGTGCAGGACCTTCAGTCATTTCAATGGCCATTATGATGCAATAAAATATTATTTTTCTTTTCTCAACTCTTAAAACATTGTCAGTTCTCTTTTCTGAGTGGGCGAGGTGGGACATAGTTGGTCATGAAGGAATGGAGAATCTTGAGATGTGGCCATGGTTCAAATAGTAGGGAATGTTTCTTAGCCAAAACAACCTGTTCAGTTTTAGTTTGTACATTTTAAGCAAAGAGAGCAGATTCTTTAATTAGGTTTATCAAAAATTGATACTTTATGAAAAGTTAATTGCATCTTGCAGAAAAAAATGGTGTAGTTAGGAAAGTAAACTGCTTATAAAAACAGTTCCATGCACGTCTTTACATTCCCTTCAGAAGTGCTCCCACTTAATCTTCAGATTAAAACCCTACTTAGATACTCATTGTTTACATTATGACTTGCTTTAAAGCTGCAATATGTAACTTTTTGGGTGACCTGACCAAATTCAGTTATAGATCTTATTCATGTCTAAGAAGCAGTGGATTTGTTCTATGTGCGCTATGATAAAACAGTCATTGCATGTGTATATTCATTACTACTGATAGATATTACATAGCAACATTGCACACTCATGACACTTAGTTCAGGTTAGAAAAAAACAGCACAGAGTTACCCTAAAAATATCAATTTCCATCAAGCCACATTCAGTAGGGCACGACATTAATACATACTTTTTTTAAGCAGAACAGACATGCCTCTGACATGTTGAGTATTTAAAGTCATCAGCTCTATCCATGGTATTTCTATCTGCAACATTCAGTATGTTAAACAAAACCCTGCTGGGTTGTTGGGGAGCATTCAAACTAAATAGCAAGTGCACATATATTATAAACTGAATAGATTTAATTCCAGTCTACCTGCCACACACAAACCGACAATTCATTATCATCACATACTGTAGGGACTAATAGACCACGGCACTATTCTGTTCCATTTCTCATTGCAAACAAAGTTACCAATTAAGATTATACATGCAGTTTGATATGCCTATTTTGGCCCATTCAATTTGAATTCTTCAATATCTATACTGAACAAAAATATAAACTTAACATGTAAAGTGTTGGTCCCATGTTTCATGAGCTGAAATAAAAGATGCCATACATTTTCCATACGCACAAAAAGCATATTTATCTCATGTTGTGCACAAATTTGTTTATATCCCTGTTAGTGAGCATTTCTCCTTTGTCAAGATAATCCATCCACCTGACAGGTGTGGCATATCAAGAAGCTGATTAAATAGCGTGATCATTACACAGGTGCACCTTGTGCTGGGGACAATAAAAGGCCTCTCTAAAATGTGGAGTTATATCACACAACTGGATGCCACAGAGGTCTCAAGTTTTGAGGGAGCCTGCAATTGGCATGCTGACTGCAGGAATGTCCAACAGAGCTGTTGCCAGAGAATGTAATGTTAATTTCTCTACCATAAGCCACCTCCAACGTCATTTTAGAGAACTTGGGAGTACATCCGACCGGCCTCACAACCACAGACCATGTGTAACCACACCAGCCCAGGACCTCCACATCCAGCTTCTTCACCTGCGGGATCGTCTGAGTAGGGGGATGGGGGGTGCTGAGGAGTATTTATGTCTGTAATAAAGCCCTTTTTTGGGGAAAACTCATTCTGATTGGCTGGGCCTGGCTCCCCAGTAGGTGAACTTGGCTCCCAAGTGGGTGGGCCTATGCCCTCCCAGGCCACTCATGTGAAATCCATAGATTAGGGCCTAATTTATTTATTTCAATTGACTGATTTACTTCTATGAACTTTAACTTAGTAAAATCTTTGAAATTGTTGCATTTATATTTTTGTTCAGTATAACTTCATATGTGCTTTCTTCTGTTGTTCTGAAACCTTATAACTAAGAATGGAACGGAACAGTTCAGTGGAGTCCCTGTCCTTTGTGAGTGCGTGGATTGGAGTGGTTTCCTTCGTTCTCCCAACCCATCTCCGCTACACGGTTCTACACCACCACAGGTTCCCTCTGGTTGTTCTGACGTTTCACCACAAACACCTTCTGACCAGACACGGTCACTGTGTACACATAGTCCTCGAGCATGACTGTGAAGAAAGAACACAGGGAGGTCTGGTTATAGTGGCATGTTGGGAGCAGCAATACTGTGTGTGCGTGTGACCCTAGGTCCCAGGTGTGTGTTGTCTGACATGCGTTTGAAGGGCGGCTCAGCAGCACCCTGCAGTCTGAAGCGACACGCGGTCCGCATCATCTGCATTATGACCCCAGCTGTGTGCTCGTCATTCTCCAGCTCCCCCGCAGACTGGGAGAGGGGGGTAACAGGGAGTCAGTTGGGAATGAGATGTGGAGGATATGCGTGCTGCAACCTGGCTTTTATCTAAGTTGCTAACAGGGCAGGACATATAGGTACGCATGTTTGTGTGAACATACCGCCAGTACGCCATCCTCACTGATCACCAAATACCCCAGTTGATCAGGGATCCTCTCCAGACCCTGTGTCAGAGCGCTAGTAGTCTAAAACACAAACAAATGACATGCATGGACATATGTTAGGATCTGTGGGTGAGATACAATTCTCTGCCACCACAAACTGTTTTCAAGCCTCAAAGGAGATTCATTTTGCATCAACTCTGCTTTTGTGAATAGTAAATCAGAATATAAGCGTTTATACTTGCCATTTTCACTTGTTTTGCCCGATGGTGAAGCCCATCTGCTGCGTTTCCTCTCTTTTTTTCACGTGACTTCATCAGCTGATGTGACGTCACGTCATTCCGATACAGAAGGATTTGATCCTTTATGAGGCATAAAACCAAAACCACTACTTCTTTTACAAAACAATTTAAAGCTATTCAATGTATTGCATTATCATTGAGAGACAGTAATTTTTTTCCTGCTCGTCATTTCATGATGTCTTTTTTTATATAGAGCAGATGACGTTTCTGCGTTTTGTGACAGCTGACATCTCGATCGCTCACCAAAAGCGGAAGTACTGGTCAGCTGACAGCTTCGTGATTCAGAGAAGAAACAAAGTCCAGTCATTGCATGTTTTTGCTGTTTTATGTTGTAGAATTGAATAATGGCTGGGCGAGGTAAATTAATTGCCGTCATTGGTGATGAAGATACGTGTACTGGGTTCCTACTCGGTGGCATTGGCGAGCTGAATAAAAATCGTAAACCGAATTTCTTGGTGGTCGAGAAGGAGACAAGCATCGCAGAGATAGAGGAGACCTTCAAGTAAATTATAGCTAGCTATGTACCTAATTTTGAGATGGAAGATAAATAGCTAAACGCTTGTTTGCACACAGGGTGAAGACAGTTGATGCTCCATTATGTTTGTAATTGCATTGGTGATGTCAGGTGGTATCTAGTTACCACCTGACATCGAAAATTCTCTGTGCTACACCAAACAGTAACTAACCTGTAACTCCCAGTATAATGGATACCATTTTGGGGCGGTTAAATGACATTATTTGGTGTTACAATCTGTAGGTAGGTGGTATCGTGATATCTGTATTCCATTAGGCCTAGTTATGTGATTTGATTAATCATAACACCTTGAAATACTACTACTGTCTCATTCAATCCATATACGTTACTGCTGGGCAACATACCTTGTTGTTTGGTGTTTACAGGCCAGCACTGTAATGTTCAGTCGTAGTCTCTCTAACTTACAAACTTCTGTCATGCCCCCCCCCCCCCCCCCCCCAGGAGTTTCCTGACCCGCAATGACATCGGAATCATCCTGATCAACCAGTTCATAGCAGAGATGATCCGTCACGCCATCGACCAGCACATGGAGTCCATCCCTGCAGTGCTGGAGATCCCCTCCAAGGAGCACCCGTACGACGCCTCCAAGGACTCCATCCTACGCAGGGCTAAGGGCATGTTCTCCGCTGAGGACTTCCGATAAACACACAACACGTACCCAAAGATGCATAGCCATGGTCTGGGCAGGGACAGAGATGGAGGAGGGGGACTTTGGAGACTTTCATGATCCTAAATGTGTTATCTTGCGTAATGCCATGGAAGGCTGTAAAGTATGAATTGGCCTGATGGCAGTTTCATGTGTTATCCATATTGAATGAGTCCATATGTGGTCCCTACAGTCCCACTGTCATCTCTTGCAGGGTCCTGCTCCATCCATCTGGCAATGCACTTTCTCCAGACCCAATGTTGAATTGTTTGTTGTAATATTTAGTTTTTCATTCCTTTGCCTGGAACATTATGGTATTACTATTAATTGACCACATTGATGGTTGGATTGTTTTATTGTCTATGCCTTTCCGGGTTATTCATCTTGTATTAGATTTTACGCAGGTACTGTATCTTGTAGTGGTCTCATCCAGTCTGTTTTTCAAATGCTTGCTTCATTTTGTCATATCCTTGGGGAGAGTGTGCTTGCATAAGACATCTCAGCAAATAATAGTGGATAGTCATTATTCAGAGCATGCATGTGACAATGACTGTGTTTTAACTTCACATTTGTAATTTATGGAAACATGCCCTATGCCCCTATGTGTATCTTAAAATTTTTTTGTAAAGTAGCATTTCATCATCTGGTGAAATGTACCCTGTGGATTGGAGAATAATATTGTACATCTCATTAACAGAAAATCCACACAGAAAAATCCACAGCTTGAAAAAACGGCATGTTGAGCACTGCAAAATGACTACCTGTCGTAATGTTTTGCGATTGTGACAGTTTTAACTTATACCTGTAAAAAAAAGAAATGAATGTTTAAGAAAATAAATTATTCTATCCAACCTGTGCTTTGTGTAAGTTATTAATGATATTGTCAAGTCCAGCACAACTGTCTTAAATGTTTGATATTAGAAGACAATTGCACTTCAATCTCACAAAAGTCAAAATAATTCCCTGTACGTTCGCTTGGAAGTCTTCATTATTTCATACTGTACAAAATCTTGAAATTAAATCCAGCAATCCTCCATGCTTATTCTAAAGCCTTATAGCGCTAGTGGTTAGTAGCCTGAAGTAGGACAAGAATGTTACATGTCAGTCATAAGACCCCACTACCAACTATACCTATCTCCAACCCTGTCTGCAAAAGAGATCCAAGCTTTCCTGATGATGTGACCAGTTCGTTTATTTTGGGAAGTGGGGTAAAGTTCCCATAAAGCCAAAGTTCGTTTAACATCTCACTGCATAGTTTAGGCAGAAGTGAAGTACTTCCCATCATCTCTGCCAGTGGCAGCCAAGGACAAGCTCACAAGCTTCAATCACTGAAAAAAGTGTAAAAAACCTTAGAGCCCAGTGAATGACAATAAATCAGACTCCGAGTGGTTCCCATGATTAAAGCCTGACACTGAGACTGACCCTGACTTATTACAGTATGTGGGGGCCTGCACACACGGATGCTGTGAACCAACTGGCAAATATTTGAACAACCTTGAGACGGGCCTCATCATTCTTCTTGCTGGACGTGTGAGTCCTTCAATTCTCTCCCATGTTCTTCAGTGAACCAGGGACAAACACCAACACACAAACACAGCTCTGTTCTACTAACTGCACTTTATAAAGATATGGAAGGTTGGCCAAGAGGTGCTCAGTAGGCTATATAAGAGGTCCTCCCAGAATTAACCTGTCCCTGGACCCTGGGGATTTTTTCACAGAACTAACGGCCCTTACGGAGAACAGATGATCCCTGCCTGGTCTCTCGGTGTCATCCTCCTGGGCTACGTCTTTGGATTCCCAGTCCCCTTCAACAGCACTCAGAACGGTTCGAGGTAAGACATCTACCTACAGTACCTGTGGAAATTAGAGGTTGTATGGATGAATAGATGAATAGATGGATAGAGTTGTGACCTGTTAGGCATGTGAATTTTCTTTCCTCTGTAGACAATATGAATATGAGACTCTTCCTCAACTCAACGACAAAGTGGACAACTTTACAGAGTGAGTGTTGGGTTCTAATACTAAAAACTAATAAGAGTTTGACTAAATGTGAGAATAGTGAGACCAACATACTGCTTTGCTCTTTCAGACCCTTTATGTCGAATGACACAGAGTCCAATGAAACAGAGATTCCCTTCCATTTTCAGTGAGTACATTTATGAGTCTATATTTGTATAGTGTTGAAACCAAATGTTGTAAACCATTTAGAAGAAAAAACAGCTACATTGCATCTCATGTTGGGCGACAGGTAGCCTAGCGGTTAGAGAGGCGAGCCAGTTTGAATCCCAGGTCTCAAATCCTAGATGCCATTGCCTACCATTGTGCCCTTGAGCAAGGCACTTAA
Organism: Coregonus lavaretus; assembly: GCF_964263955.1. Lineage (NCBI taxonomy): Eukaryota > Metazoa > Chordata > Actinopteri > Salmoniformes > Salmonidae > Coregonus > Coregonus lavaretus. The sequence continues at coordinate 35,989,570 of NC_139992.1, read as the reverse complement.
CCCCCCACAACAACAGCTCCCCGGGCGCCCAGTGTGGCAGCCCTCCGCACCTCTCCAAAATCATGTATGTGTGTCTTTCGGAGGGGTTGGATTAAAAGTGGAAGTACAATTTCGGTTGGACCTTGTGTGTAATTGACCAATAAAGTAATCTTAATGTCTTGTTCTATCATTACAGAATGATGCTGCCTATGGAGAATATGAGTCCATTATTGTAAGTCAGCTCTTCAAACTCCCCTTGTCCCCTGAGGGCCAAACACATGTACATTAGCTGTGTAAACACTATTGATTCACGATTGATTCATTTCAATTTTGTTTTACACATGAAGCTGTGTAAACACTATTGACTAGCGATTGACTCTTTTCAATCTTGTTTTACCAGATGTGAAAGAACAAGTTTGATGGATTGACAGACATTTTTCTAAAATATCTCCTCTTTTTTTCTATCTCCTTCAGGGATTACGACCATGCAATACCGTAAGTCTCTCTAAATGTACGCAAGTACAATGCGATTGAATGATTTGACTGAGCACACAAGCCTGTATGTGTCCAACTGTTGTATGTGTGTCCAACGGCACTATTGTTAAAGCAATACTGCATATACATAACCATAACTGTTTCTTTAGCAGCAGCGACACGGTCATTGCTGCATGTCTGACCACCCAGCAGGACCCACTACAGACCTCTAACCTGATACTCCCCTCCTTTCAATCCAGAGGCAGTGCGTCTCTCTGCTACCTTCCCACCTGTATGAACTCTAATCTGGGGTCAGCCCTGCAGAAAGGGGATGAGATAGCGGGCGCCTCCACCAAAGACCCCCATGGGATAGGCAGAAAATGACACTGACACAGCACAGCTTAAATCGGCACACAGCTTTTTAATAACACGTTTTTATCACATTGGTTGCAGCATGACCGATAATAGCTTTTGTGGCTCTCTAACATCAGCCACTGAACATGCATTATGATCGTACTGTGTTGGGTGGTTGTTTTTATTGTTATAAAATAAACTGCACTACAACTATTTCTGAAATGAACTGCACCAGAGTTGAAGTAAATTGTGAGCATGAAAATGAAACTGTAGTGCTAGGGGACGTTTAAAGTGGATGAACATTTATAATAGTTAATAAATTACATTCAATGTGTTGTGTACTTCAATGTGTATGTCAAGTACTTCATTGTTTTGTGTAAAGTGGCTAAACCAAATATACTTCACTTATTTTGTACGCAAATAAAAGCTTTTTACAAACCAGGAGTGATGCTATAAATGCCTGCTTTTCACATAAAAATAGAATCATAAATGTCTGTCTGCACTTTCCTTGATTCAATCCACACTCACTCTGGTTCATAACAAATTATAGGCCTTACTCAACCATGAATATCTAGTTGAACAGAATGACACAAAGGGAAACAAAGTACAGACAGACAGAGTAACTGATAAAGTGATAATCTTCTGTTGAATCTCAAGGCCTTGATGTTAGTCCATGACCTGTGTGGGGGGGTTATATACACTGCTCAAAAAAATAAAGGGAACACTTAAACAACACAATGTAACTCCAAGTCAATCACACTTCTGTGAAATCAAACTGTCCACTTAGGAAGCAACACTGATTGACAATACATTTCACATGCTGTTGTGCAAATGGAATAGACAACAGGTGGAAATTATAGGCAATTAGCAAGACACCCCCAATAAAGGACTGGTTTTGCAGGTGGTGACCACAGACCACTTCTCAGTTCCTATGCTTCCTGGCTGATGTTTTGGTCACTTTTGAATGCTGGCGGTGCTTTCACTCTAGTGGTAGCATGAGACGGAGTCTACAACCCACACAAGTGGCTCAGGTAGTGCAGCTCAACCAGGATGGCACATCAATGCGAGCTGTGGCAAGAAGGTTTGCTGTGTCTGTCAGCGTAGTGTCCAGAGCATGGAGGCACTACCAGGAGACAGGCCAGTACATCAGGAGATGTGGAGGAGGCCGTAGGAGGGCAACAACCCAGCAGCAGGACTGCTACCTCCGCCTTTGTGCAAGAAGGAGCAGGAGGAGCACTGCCAGAGCCCTGCAAAATGACCTCCAGCAGGCCACAAATGTGCATGTGTCTGCTCAAACGGTCAGAAACAGACTCCATGAGGGTGGTATGAGGGCCCGACGTCCACAGGTGGGGGTTGTGCTTACAGCCCAACACCGTGCAGGACGTTTGGCATTTGCCAGAGAACACCAAGATTGGCAAATTCGCCACTGGCGCCCTGTGCTCTTCACAGATTAAAGCAGGTTCACACTGAGCACGTGACAGACGTGACAGAGTCTGGAGACGCCGTGGAGAACGTTCTGCTGCCTGCAACATCCTCCAGCATGACCGGTTTGGCGGTGGGTCAGTCATGGTGTGGGGTGGCATTTCTTTGGGGGGCCGCACAGCCCTCCATGTGCTCGCCAGAGGTAGCCTGACTGCCATTAGGTACCGAGATGAGATCCTCAGACCCCTTGTGAGACCATATGCTGGTGCGGTTGGCCCTGGGTTCCTCCTAATGCAAGACAATGCTAGACCTCATGTGGCTGGAGTGTGTCAGCAGTTCCTGCAAGAGGAAGGCATTGATGCTATGGACTGGCCCGCCCGTTCCCCAGACCTGAATCCAATTGAGCACATTTGGGACATCATGTCTCGCTCCATCCACCAACGCCACATTGCACCACAGACTGTCCAGGAGTTGGCGGATGCTTTAGTCCAGGTCTGGGAGGAGATCCCTCAGGAGACCATCCGCCACCTCATCAGGAGCATGCCCAGGTGTTGTAGGGAGGTCATACAGGCACGTGGAGGCCACACACACTACTGAGCCTCATTTTGACTTGTTTTAAGGACATTACATCAAAGTTGGATCAGCCTGTAGTGTGGTTTTCCACTTTAATTTTGAGGGTGACTCCAAATCCAGACCTCCATGGGTTGATAAATTTGATTTCCATTGATAATTTTTGTGTGATTTTGTTGTCAGCACATTCAACTATGTAAAGAAAAAAGTATTTAATAAGATTATTTCATTCATTCAGATCTAGGATGTGTTATTTTAGTGTTCCCTTTTTTCTTTTTGAGCAGTGTATGTATACTGTATGTAGGCGATGAACCCCAGCTGAGTAAACAAGAAATGTTCTATAACTTGAAGTGACTGAGAGTAGTTTAACTCACTACTGATATCCCCTCTGTATCCACACAGGCTAGAGGAGACCTATGTTCCTTAGAACAGCACTGACACAGAATATGGCTCAACATGAGTAAGATCATTGGTGGAAAGGGTTGTGTCTATGCTATATAAAATATATACTGTTATAGTTGAACTCTGTTGTTTCTCTTTTGCCAACAAGTCTGAGGAGCTGATGCAGAGTCGGAACAAGACAGATAGCAACTCAACATTACCTATGTGAGTTGTCTTATACTATTATTATAAACATGCACATGTTCCAATGTCATTAATTATTTATTTCCCCTCTACTGCACATGGACACAGGTACAAGGGTCCTCCACTGTAAGTATGTGTATTCAGTCACTCATCATACATTTGATCAGTAGGTGGCGCTTTATCTCTAAAGGAGGGAAGACAAAAAGCATTACTAAACTGTACATCATTGAAGTGAAATCAATGTTTCCTCTGTCCTTCTTGGAAACTGTTTTTAGGCGCTGCGTGGTGAGTCTCTGTGCCCTAAATAATCTAGGCCATGCTACTGAACCAGGACGAGAGCGCAGGCAGGGCAACCAGAGACCCACATGGCAACGGCAAGAGATGAGAGGAAGAGCAGTGGAGGAAGATGAGAAGAAGTGTGATATGGGGCCTCATACAGGAGCTGCTGGCTGTGCTCTATTTCTCTGAAACCATTACTTTTCTTTGCCTGCTTTCCTTTGTCACCACTGATCTGGAAGGACAAGAGGATTGAGAGAAACGTTGAAATATTGTAGTCACTACACCTGCCTATAGCTTATGTGCACCACTTGGTGATGGAGGAGAGGACACACTAGGAGAGGAGTTGTACAGAGAGTGTAATTTGTGTGCGGTAAACTTAAAAAGTTGCTATTTATTAAAGACAGATTAATAATTTTCTTCTTAATTAATTTCAGATGATCCACTTTTAATAAAGAAAATTATCAAATATTTGTCACTGTGTGACGCAGGGCCGGCTCCAGGCATTTAGGGCCCCCGCCCCCAATCGGGGTCTCAACTGTTGAGAGTTAGAATATTAGAATACACAAGATGCAAGTTCGATATGTGATTGTGCAGTCACCCATGTCAGCTAACAATTTTTAGATTGGTAAATTAGTTTAGCCGGGTCTCTAAACTTGTAGTAATCATGGCCGAATAATGACCGCCTCCAGGGGGACCCCATTGATTAGTCACTCTCACTCAGATATCATTAACATGGCATAAGTCATGGCAAAATGTGTAGAATTGCATGAAAGTTGTTATAAAATTGTAAAATGTTCTCTCCGCAAAATGTGTAGAACTGCAGAAAATGGGTGGAGCCGGCCGTGGTGTGACGACATGAACCTATTGTTACGCAAATGTTTGGAGAGGTTTCCCGAGCGCGCCATGATACCCCCACCCATTTTGGTGAAGGAAAAGTCCATCCTACATCCCGTGAAATGTCTCTTGCACATTTAATGTGATGGGGATTGTATTGTTGCTGAATGTATCCAGATAATAAAAGGATATTCAAAATATTTTATTGCTGTGGGTGACAGTTAACCTCAATACGCAAGAAGGCTAGCTGGCTTTTGGGAAGAGCAGCAGACATGGATTCTCAAAAACAGGAGTTTTGGAAGGAGGCTATTTTGAAAGAAAAATTTGTCAGACTAAATTGGTTTCGAGATAACTGGATCAAACCTAAACTTGTCAAAAAGGTGGGTGAAAAACGAGGGATGAAACTGCCACAAATCAACGAACCTCAACGTGAAGCCAAAACGGTGAAAACGCTGACCAGAGAAGTGGCGCAGGTCAAAAGTAGAGACGAGAAGGTCCCTATCGATGTAATGCGGCCGGTTTCGGAAGAGACTCGGGATGTGTTGTATGATGGCTTTTCGGTAGAGGAGACTGGACGCTACAAATACCTCCTCCTCAGGAAGCGCAAGGATCCTGAGGTCAAGTACCTCTACCCTATAACCAGCAACTGGCAGTATGGATGGGGTCTGGGTAATTTTTATTTATTTAAATTATTAGGATTAATTGTTGATTAACCAATTAAACAAGCATTCTAGCAACATGGTAAAACCACTCATCATGGATTTGAAATGTTTAAATGTTTTCAACTTTGAAATAGCCAAAATTAACTGACACATCACATGCAATGGGGCATACAGTAGAAAAACGATTCAGGGGGTGACATCATGGTCCTGCCCAGCTTTTATATCTGCTACTTCCATGTCTAATCTCCGGTTGTCATGGTAACTGTCCCTGCTGTGCTCCCTCTGAATGCAGGTGACATGAACAAGGCCTACGTCCCGATGTACGCACTCAACGCCATTGTGAAAGAGAGCTTCTTCCGCAAGAACGGCATCTTCCCTCACTCCGCCACCTCAGACACCGTGGCGTGATGGTGCCCACCGGAGATCACACAGGACCCAACTGACAATACAGACACACCACCAACACCTGCACTGGTTTTATTGTGTATTCATCCTATTCTGTGAAGACGAAAATCGTCATTCAGCTGCTAAATAGAATGTGTAAAATAAAAGCATGGTTATGGAAACTTGTGCCACTGGAGTTTGAGATGGATATTGCCAGGTTGGCCTATGTGCCCTCCACATGCCCCTCCCCCCTTTCAACACACTGTCTAAATGATAAGTAACTAAATTATCAATGTGAAGTAATGCACCAGACACTCAGACCTTTGCCCCTGTTGGCTATGAGGCTATGGCCTAATGTCATTAATCATTCACCTGCTAGATTAATATCATATTAAGTCCTGCTTTTCACAAATGGGCAGATCAGCTTACTTTCACCTGGCTGCCACAGGTGGGCAAGGAGAGTTGGTCTGCAGTCAGGGATGAGTGAACCAACGCTGAGCCCAGACAATAGAGTGGATTCTGTTACAGTTGGCTACTCTGGTAACAGGGAGAGGGATTGATGGCCAGACACTGGCCCTGAGGTAAGGGGGCATGCCCACCAGCCCCCTTACCTCCCCTCTCTCTAATTAGAGGGATGTAAATGTATCCCCTCACCACAGTTTGATAGGTAGTAGCCTATTAAAGGCAGACTATTCTGATGTGTCTAACATACAACATAACAATGAGCTTTCTCTTCTCCTTACATAATTATATTGCTGCCTGTTCAAACAGCCCTAAGTCAGTGAGCCCAATAAAGCTCATGCTGTGAGTCTATTAGTCCAGTCACCACAAGGGGGAGCCCACACCTCACAATAGACAGAGCAGTGAGCATTATGACGATATGGCAGCTCAGTCAAAAGCCTCTCTGAAATTACATGAATGATCATTCAAAGCAATGTACTGTAACCCAAGGGACAAAGGCTGGCATTTATGTGAAATTTAACTACCCTAATTTAGTATCTACTTTTGTCAGTCAAAGACTCTACTTGAATCACAGCATTGACCACCAGACAACAACACAGGGGAGAATGACCTCCAGAGAGTGCCACTGTTCTTTCATAGACGGATCAATGCCAATACTCTATTGTTACACAGAGCATAAGTGTAGATATTGTCAAAAAAATGTGAGACGTGCCATGGCAATTCACTGCATTGGCACTTTAGCTATCAAACAAATTGGAAATGACAGGCTCCTCTTATTCCTAGTCTGATGATGCTCACTCTCTCTCGTCACAGGGCCCCATCAGGACAGCAGGCTGTGCTCTGTCAGATAAATGGCTCTCATTACCCACCCAGACACCCACTGAGAGACAGCATTAGCACAGGCAGCCAAATGTCACCAAAGCCAGATTCCGAAGCTCTGTGATGGGAGCAGTGGGCATGGAAATATACTGAACAAAAATATAAATGCAACATGTAAAGTGTTGGTCCCATGTTTCATTAACTGAAATAAAAGATCCCAGAAATTATCCATACGCACAAAAAGCTTATTTCTCTCAAATGTTTAAAATACATTTGTTTACATCCCTGTTTGTGTGCATTTCTCCTTTGCCAAGATAATCTATCCACCTGACAGGTGTGGCATTTCAAGAAGCTGATTAAACAGCATGATCATTACACAGGAACACCTTGTTTTGAGGGAGTGTGCAATTGGCATGCTGACTGCAGGAATGTCCACCAGAGCTGTTGCCAGAGATTTTAATGTTTGTTTCTCTACCATAAGCCACCTCCAACGTTGTTTTAGAGAATTTGGCAGTATGTCCAACCAGCGTCACAACCGCAGACCATGTGTAACCACGCCAGCCCAGGACCTCCACATCCGGCTTCTTCACCTGCTGAGGCGTATTTCTGTCTGTAGTAAAGCCCTTTTGTGGAGAAAAACTCATTTTGATTGGCTGGGCCTGGCTCCCCAGTGGGTGGGCCTAGCTCCCAAGTGGGTGGACCCTTGCCCAGTCATGTGAACTCCATAGATTATGGCCTAATGAATTTATTTCAATTGACTGATTTCCTTATATGAACTGTAACTCAGTAAAATCTTTGAAATTGTTGCATGTTGCATTTATATTTTTGTTTAGTATATCATTACTAGAATGGTCAAATTGACTTGAATGAGGATCCCCATGCTAGTAATTATATTTCTATGGCAGAGGAGCCTCCGTACACTTGGCTATTAGCAGTGCGTCACCCAGTCGCATCTCCCATTGACCTCGCTGTGACCTCCAAGTGGAGAGTTTCCCAGACAGTGATGGAGTGAGTGTGTCACTCAGAGGAAGGAAAAAAAGTGCATAAGTGTTTCCAGGACACTGGCAATGTTGCAGGCTTCTTAGAAGCTGGTAGATGATTATTGTCCCAATCAGTGAGTGAATCAGCGTGTCGTTTTCGATGACAGTAACCCCCATATCCTGAAGTGACAAGAAAAAGTCCTTGTGAATGGACACGTGTGATGAGGGGGTGTTTAGAATCAATATTGGAGACAAATTGGCTAAATTGGAAGAGCCACAGGACTGATTGCTCATTTGTAAGAGTGGGAGGGGTAGAAAAGGTCCCCCTATGGCTTCTTCCAAGTTCACAGGGGAGAAAATGGAGCCTAATGTAAACTGTATGAAGGCTGGGGGGTGGTTTGGTTTCCCAGTCCACCTCAGTCCACAGCAGGTTTCCATGGTGAGGTGAAGTCACAACAAAGTGGATTAAGCCTCTTACTGTATTGCTGCTACAGAGCTCTAGACCTGTTCAGAAGTTTCTGGAGTAAAAATCTTGTACTGTTATTGCTCTTTTTCTAATGACTGATTCATCAAATGTTTACAATGTGAAACAAAAAGGAACTGCAGTGGGTGCTATTGATTCCAACTAGTTTTCTCAGACATTGCTATTTTGCCTTAACCGGAGACATCTAGATCAGTGGTTGAATAGAGCTAAAATCAAATCAAATCGTATTTGCCTCATGCGCCGAATACAACAGGTGTAGACATTACAGTGAAATGCTTACTTACAAGCCCTTAACCAACAATGCATTTGTTGGTTAAGTATTTTTATTTTTAAAGAATAAAAACAAATAAATAAAGAGCAGCAGTAAAATAACAGTAGGGAGGCTATCTACGGGGGGTACCGGTGCAGAGTCAATGTGTCGGGGCACCGGCTAGTCGAGGTAATTGAAGTAATATGTACATGTGGGTAGAGTTAAAGTGACTATGCATGAATAATAAACAGAGTAGCAGCAGCGTAAAAGAGGGGGATGGTGTGAGGGTGGGGGGGGCAGTGCAAATAGTCTGGGTAGCCATGATTAGCTGTTCAGGAGTCTTATGGCTTGGGGGTAGAAGCTGTTGAGAAGCCTTTTGGAACTTGACATGGCGCTCTGTACCGCTTGCCTTGCGGTAGCAGAGAGAACAGTCTATGACTAGGGTGGCTGGAGTCTTTGACAATTTTGAGGGCCTTCCTCTGACACCGCCTGGTATAGAGGTCCTGGATGGCAGGAAGCTTGGCCCCAGTGATGTACTGGGCCGTATGCACTACCCTCTGTAGTGCCTTGCGGTCGGAGGCTGAGCAGTTGCCATACCAGGCGGTGATGCAACCAGTCAGAATGCTCTCGATGGTGCAGCTGTATAACTTTTTGAGGATCTGAGGACCCATGCCAAATCTCTTCAGTCTCCTGAGGGGGAATAGGCTTTGTCGTGCCCTCTTCACAACTGTCTTGGTGTGTTTGGACCATGATAGTTCGTTGGTGATGTGGACACCAAGGAACTTGAAGCTCTCAACCTGTTCCACTACAGCCCTGTTGATGAGAATGGGGGCGTGCTCATTCCTCTTTTTTTTCCTGTAGTCCACAATCATCTCCTTTGTCTTGATCACGTTGAGGGAGAGGTTGTTATCCTGGCACCACACGGCCAGGTCTCTGACCTCCTCCCTATAGGCTGTCTCATCGTTGTCAGTGATCAGGCCTACCACTGATGTGTTGTCAGCAAACTTAATGATGGTGTTGGAGTTGTGCCTGGCCATGCAGTCATGGGTGAATAGGGAGTACAGGAGGGGACTGAGCACGCACCCCTGAGGGGCCCCCGTGTTGAGGTTCAGCGTGGCAGATGTGTAGTTACCTACCTTTACCACCTGGGGGCGGCCCGTCAGGATGTCCAGGATCCAGTTGCAGAGGGAGGTGTTTAGTCCCAGGATCCTTAGCTTATTGATGAGCTTTGAGGGCACTATGGTGATGAACGCTGAGCTGTAGTCAATGAATAGCATTCTCACGTAGGTGTTCCTCTTGTCCAGGTGGGAAAGGGCAGTGTGGAGTGCAATAGAGATTGCATCATCTGTGGATCTGTTGGGGCGGTATGCAAATTGTGGGTCTAGGGTTTCTGGGATAATGGTATTGATGTGAGCCATGACCAGCCTTTCAAAGCACTTCATGGCTATAGACGTGAGTGTTACAAGTCGGTAGTCATTTAGGCAGGTTATCTTAGTGTCCTTGGGCACAGGGACTATGGTGATCTGCTTGAAACATGTTGGTATTACAGACTCAGTCAGGGACATGTTGAAAATGTCAGTGAAGACACTTGTCAGTTGGTCAGCACATGCTCGGAGTACACGTCCTGGTAATCCATCTGGCCCTGCGGCCTTGTGAATGTTGACCTGCTTAAAAGTCTTACTCACATCGGCTACGGAGCGCGTGATCACATTGTCATCTGGAACAGCTAGAGCTCTCATGCATGCTTCAGTGTTGCTTGCCTCGAAGCGAGCATAGAAGTGATATAGCTCGTCTGGTAGGCTTGTGTCACTGGGCAGCTCGTGGCTGTGCTTCCCTTTGTAGTCTGTAATAGTTTTCAAGCCCGGCCACATCCGACGAGCATCAGAGCCAAACAGTCCTGTAGCTTAGCATCTGCGTCATCTGATCACTTTTTTATTAACCGAGTCACTCGTGCTTCCTGCTTTAGTTTTTGCTTATAAGCAGGAATCAGGAGGATAGAGTTATGGTCAGATTTGCCAAATGGAGGGTGAGGGAGAGCTTTGTATGCGTCTCTGTGTGTGGAGTAAAGGTGGTCTAGAGTTTTTTTTCCTCTGGTTGCACATTTAATATGCTGGTAGAAATGAGGTAGAATGGATTTAAGTTTCCCTGCATTAAAGTCCCCAGCCACTAGGAGCGCTGCCTCTGGATGAGCGTTTTCCTGTTTACTTATGGCCTTATACAGCTCATTGAGTGCAATCTTAATGCCAGCATCTGTTTGTGGTGGTAGATAGACAGCTACGAAAAATATAGATGAAAACTCTCTTGGTAAATAGTGTGGTCTACAGCTTATCATAAGGTACTCTACCTCAGCCGAGCAAAACCTTGAGACTTCCTTAGTATTTGATTTTGTGCACCAGCTGTTGTTTACAAATATACACAGACCGCCACCCCTTCCTTGTCTACAGCTATTTACCAAGAGACTTTTAATCTATATTATTCGTAGCTGTCTATCTACCACCACAAACCGATGTTCTCCTTGCCAATCAAATTAAATAACCAATATCTTCCTAGTCGATGGCCTATTCCTTGATAACATTTTCAAAATTGGTCCTGGATTATTTTTGATTGTTTCATTGATAAGACATTCACATCTCTAGTTCCTCCTGGAACACTTCCACAGCGCAACAGCACTAATGAAAAAATAAAACCATTTCTTTGAGACTCCAAAGGGATATTTACAAAAGTTTCAACCACCCACTTCTATCAATCAATAGGGATGCATATCTGCAATCCAAAATAGTTAGGGGCAAATTACACCAGTGCCTCTGTAATCACTTGAGTGTTAGGTTATTTATCACCCCCTTCCAGCTCTCTCACACACACACACACAAGCACACACACACACATCATCTCCCTTTAGTAGTCCCTATAGAAGGCTCATAGATAGTTCTAATCAGACAGTTTCTCCCCCGGTTGCAATCTGTCAACACCCCTCTTAATCCTCTCTAGCTTGACTCATGTACTCTACAGCCTCCTATAGCTCAGTTGGTAGAGCATGGTGCTTGCAATGCCAGGGTTGTGGGTTCAATTCCCACGGGGGGCCAGTATGAAAAATGTATGCACTCACTAACTGTAAGTTGCTCTGGATAAGAGTGTCTGCTAAATGACTAAAATGTTGTACTGATCTGCAGACTAGTTCTTTTATCCTGTGACTCACTGCTGCCATCTTCATCTATAACGGGAGGTCAACCCTGCCACGCTTCTCTGGCACATCACATATATTTTATGTGTGTGTTGTAATAGAGACAAACTATACACTTGTCAGTTGAGTGATGAAAGGTCTTGTCATCCTAAACCAGGTAGAACTGATCTCTGGCACGGTTAAATGATTCACACCTCCATCAATGACCATTTTCACCTGCCCTTTCACCATTGGACAGATTATGTCTATACTGGCTCTATACTGGTCTCCAATTGGGCAGAAAACGAAGATGGAAGATCCCTCCATATATGGCACGGACCCATGGATCATTGGGATGGCTAACAGAGTTTAATTGTAAAGATGTTTAGTTAATGGTTACATATCGGCCCTCCAGCCGCCATTCTTCATATGAAGTGGGTTTTAATGAGAGACCACTATCACCCTACTCAGTGTCTGCCAGCGTTTAATGGAGAGGAATAATCTCTTACACGTATGAGTGATTCTGAATAAAATCGCCAAAGGTTAGCTAACCTTGGTCTGCTGAAAACTTTGCTTAAGACCCTTTTACGCAGAAACCCTTCTGTCCTAGAGTTTTGGTCTAAGTACCTGACTCTGTTTAAACTATAGGGAGATGAATTACTCATGCTTACACGCCGTGAACGCTGTATGGCTAGACAGGACACGCATGGTTAAGTCTTCCTAAATAATCAAGTATCTTAACCCTTTTTCTTTTCATTCCCTCTCGCTTCCTTTTGTCCATACTTCATTCTGGTTCAGTCTCAAAGAGATGAGGTTGTCACTACCAAGTTCTCACTCTGATGTATGAGGATGACTGTGATCTCTGTGCCAGTGTTCAGGGAACTGATTTTTACTTTTATATTTCAGTAAAAACAACACCTGCCGTTTCACCTGCAGATATCAGTCCTGCCAACATTTTATTTCCCCAAAGTCATAACCGTCCAACTGTACCACATGGTACGTGAAACAAAGTGGTCCAAACATGATCCCATACCATTCCAAGTCTCACAGCGATAACATAATGTGTTATTCTGTCTATGTTCGTAGCACCTACATCCCCTGTTAACTTTAATACTTCTATCAGTAAAAAGACCAATCCAATCCCGGAGACAAGAAAACACAATCCATTACATTACATTACATTTCTCGTGTTGTTCGTATACGTATCAGTGCATCAGAGAGAGGGAGAGGTTTAACTGATTGGGAATGCAATCACAAAACGCTGCTGCTAGCTGATTAGATGATTATATCCTAGGCTGGGCTGCTCTTTGAGCAATCAAACATGGCAGGGAGAGACACAGAAGCAGGTGTGTGTCACAGCTCTTTGTCTAGGCATGTGTGGCTGATGCAGGGTGAACACAGGGATGGAATACTGAAACAAAAGCCCAGGGAGGAGAGAGAGAGACAGAGACAGAGAGAGAGAGACGCAGAGAGAGAGCGCGAGAGACAGACAGACAGAGAGAGAGAGAGAGAGAGAGAGAGCGAGAGAGAGAGAGAGAGAGAGAGAGAGAGAGGCAGAGAGAGAAATAGAGAGGCCTTCTGTTCCAGGGAATCCTGTCCAACTGGCGACTCAATGGTGCACGGGGGACAGCGCTTCAACTTTTTCATATAATAAAAGCATGTAAGCTGCCACGAACACAAACACCCATCCACTCATAATAGCACACAATAAGCATTAAGCACACACAAAAGTCACGACACATGCACGCGCACATACCAGTGGAGGCTGCTGAGGGGAGAACGGCTCATAATAATGGCCTGAACGGAGCAAATGGAATGGCATCAAACACCTGGAAACCATGTGTTTGATGTATTTGATACCATTCCACTGATTCCGCTCCAGTCATTACCACGAACCCGTTCTCCCCAATTAAGGTGCCACCAATCTCCCACACAACAATCAAGCACACAAACAAACAAACATCATGCCATTTTGTTAGCATGCTGTCGAACCTGATCAGTTTTAATGGCTGACACGATGGGGGGTTGCTTGTACGTTCACATCACTCACAGCTAAATAGATTGGCTTGGGGGAGCGATTGACAGGCACAAGCACCTCTTTATGGGTTTGTCAATATTACAACTGTTTGGAAGATGGCTAATGGACGGAGTGGGCAGGGCGGGGGGTGGTTCCAGGCTGCCCTAAATGGACCATAGAAATCATTGCTCCATGATATATACATCGTCACATATATAGGAGATTTATCTTATACTGTCCCAGTCGATAAGCAACAGGGTCTCACTAGTGTCCCCTGTGGTAGGGTAAGGAGTTGCACTATTGCACAAATACAGTATATTACATTTTTATATATATTTTTTTTATATTACATCACCTTTTCTGAAATCCGGTCCTCGAGGTAAGAAATAGTACTGATTTTCATTCTTCTTCTCTAAACAGGGCCTGATTCAGTCCTGGGACACCCGGTGAGCGGACTGTCTGGTAGTGCGAAGCGATAAAGCAACATTAAAAAAAAGTTATTAAACAACTAATTGATTGAAGTCGGTTCAATTACTTAAATTCCATTTCGTTTCGTTTTTTTTGTGAGCCCAACGTGCCATTTCTCTAGAGAGAAATCAAATAATTAATGACAGGAGAGAAATCAAGTCAAGAACCTTGTGGGACGCTGGGCTGAAGGGAATTTTCATTAAGCAAATATTCAACCTAGTTCAGCGCAGAAACATGTTTAGTAACTACAATGACCATAATCAATTGCACCTGTTTTTTTTCTGGCTCGGACAGAGACGGGTCAGAGAGGACGAAGCAAGAGGTTTCACTTTCACCAAAATCTGTCCAAAATAATCCCAATGCGTTTCTATGGGTTTATTTTGGATCTAAACTTGTTGCCTTCCTCCCCGCCTTTGGGACAACGACATCCATTATTAGGGCGGCGACATGAACATCTCGTCATTATATACAGATCTCTGGACAGATACACTTTTACGCCTGATACAGTACGTTAGGTCAGGGTTTCCCAAACTTGGTCCTGGGGCCCCCCCCCCCGGGTGCAAGTTCTGGTTTTTGCCCTAGCACTACACAGCTGATTCAAATAATCAAAGCTTGATGATGAGTTGGTTAAATCGAATCAGCTGTGTAGTGCTAGGGCAAAAAACAAAACATGCACCCAGGTGGGGCCCCAGGGCCGAGTTTGGGAAACCCTGTGTTAGGTTAGATACACCCTGACCGCATAGACTGCATGAGAGAGAAATGTAGCCTACACCACACAACGATGAGCGGGACAGAGACAGTTTGTGAAAGTATGCCTTATCTATTTTGAAGAATTAGTAAAATGATTTTGTCAGACAGTTCTGCAGCATACTTAGGCAGGCTAGCTAAATAGGATGACTAAAGACAGTACAGTATGGGGAGAACATAGATAACTGGCTGGCTATCTGCTACTGCCTGAGCAGAGATGAGATGATGACCTTAAGGAATAAAAAATAACAAAGTCATCAAATAAAACTAAGTAATATATACAACTGAAATATTGTATTATTTCATAGTAATTTCCTATTGATGTCTACCCAATGTGGACCTGTCAGAGACAATATTTGTAATGTTTTGGCAATTGAATGTTCACAATTTTTGGCTTTGGAATTTCCATTAAAAAGCTCTAAAATCATTGTAATGTCATAATTTCATAATGCATTTAATATATATTTTTTTAATTATAGAAACCGAAATCGAAAACTGTGATTGTTTTTTTTATAATCGAACCGAAACCGAACCGACCTCAAAAAGCATCAATCGCTCAGCACTACTCTCTGGCTAATCATTGATGTCAATCAATTACTTATTAACTACCAGGGAGAAAATAAAATCGGAAGTATTTTGGCCTCGGATATGAGTACCCCTGCAGTACCCTAGACTCACATGCCAGGCCTCTAGGCTAGCCACCAATAAGCAATTACGAAACCAGTTAAATCAACTCCTTTCTCCTTGACTTAAAAACCTAATTTTCCCACTGCATTCAAGGAGATGGTCATCTGCACAGAAGTGATCTAGTTGTTGTAATGAAGTCATGGGTCACTGAGGTCAATGGAGGCTTAGACCTTGGCTACGTTACAAATGCCCCCCTATTTCCTATGTACTGCAATACTTTTGACCAAAAGCAATGCACTATATAGGGAACTGGGTGCCATTTGGGACGCAGCCCTTAGGCTTGACCTGGAAGGGATGACCCAGAGGAGTTACACAAGAGGAACATCAACACTTCTAGAGGGGCGATGAAGGCTTAGTAAGAGAACAACTGCCCGAGAGCCTTATATCTAAATATTTAAACATTAGCTTAGCTTCAGAGACAGCATTGGGATGCAGGGTGGTATGCTGCTGGTAGACTCCAGCTAGGAGGGTCATTGCAGTAGATTGACTGTGACTGTTAATTTATCCTGAGCACAGCTATGCAGCATTTGTGGTCGGTAGCGAACTCTTTAATGAGTGTTTATAGGCCTAGAGCTGGTTGGCGACAGCCTGTCCTCTTTTAACAGATGGTATTTGCAAACACAGTCTAAATGTAATGAATTCCTCCAGTAGCAGGCCAGAGCCAGGCTTATTAATGTAATTCCACTTTAATTAAAGCTAAGACCGGCCAGGAACTCTGCTGATACCATAGCCCTCTGTTAGCCTGTCTGCTCATCTCTCTCTCTCTCTCTCTCTCTCTCTCTCTCTCTCTCTCTCTCTCTCTCTCTCTCTCTCTCTCTCTCTCTCTCTCTCTCTCTCTCTCTCTCTCTCTCTCTCTCTCTCTCTCTCTCTCTCTCTCTCTCTCTCTCTCTCTCTCTCTCTCTCTCTCTCTCTCTCTCTCTCTCTCTCTCTCTCTCTCTCTCTCTCTTTTTTCCTATTTTGTTGCCTTACAACCTGGAATTTAAATGGATTTTTGGGGGGTTTGTATATTATGATTTACACAACATGCCTACCACTTTGAAGATGCAAAATGTTTTTTATTGTGAAACAAACAATAAATAAGACAAAAAAACAGAAAACTTGAGTGTGCATAACTTGCAGCAACTACAGCTGCAAGTCTCTTGGGGTATGTCTCTATAAGCTTGGCACATCTAGCCACTGGGATTTTTGCCCATTCTTCAAGGCAAAACTGCTCCAGCTCCTTCAAGTTGGATGGGTTCCGCTGGTGTACAGCAGTCTTTAAGTCATACCACAGATTCTCAATTGGATTGAGGTCTGGGCTTTGACTAGGCCATTCCAAGACATTTAAATGTTTCCCCTTAAACCACTCGAGTGTTGCTTTAGCAGTATGCTTAGGGTCATTGTCCTGTTAGAAGGTGAACCTCTGTCCCAGTCTCAAATCTCTGGAAGACTGAAACAGGTTTCCCTCAAGAATTCCCCTGTATTTAGTGCCATCCATCATTCCTTCAATTCTGATCAGTTTCCCAGTCCGTGCCGATGAAAAACATCCCCACAGCATGATGCTGCCACCACCATTCTTCACTGTGGGGATGGTGTTCTCGAAGTGATGAGAGGTGTTGGGTTTGCGTCAGAAAGTGTTTTCCTTGATGGCCAAAAGCTCAATTTTAGTCTCATCTGACCAGAGTACCTTCTTCCATATGTTTGGGGAGTCTCCCACATGCCTTTTTTGCGAACATCAAACGTGTTTGCTTATTTTTTTCTTTAAGCAATGGCTTTTGTCTGGCCACTCTTCCATAAAGCCCAGCTCTGTGGAGTGTACGGCTTAAAGTGGTCCTATGGACAGATACTCTAATCTCCGCTGTGGAGCTTTGCAGCTCCTTCAGGGTTATCTTTGGTCTCTTTGTTGCCTCTCTGATTAATGCCCTCCTTGCCTGGTCCGTGAGTTTTGGTGGGCGGCCCTCTCTTGGCAGGTTTGTTGTGGTGCCATATTCTTTCCATTTTTTAATAATGGATTGAATGGTCCTCTGTGGGATGTTCAAAGTTTCGGATATTTTTTTATAACCCAACCCTGATCTGTACTTCTCCACAACTTTGTCCCTGACAAGTTTGGAGAGCTCCTTGGTCTTCATGGTGCCGCTTGCTTGGTGGTGCCTCTTGTTTGGTGGTGTTGCAGACTATGGGGCCTTTCAGAACAGGTGTATATATACTGAGATCATTTGACACTTAGATTGCTCACAGGTGGACTTTATTTAACTAATTATGTGACTTCCGGAGGTAATTGGTTGCACCAGATCTTATTTAGGGGCTTCATAGCAAAGGGGGTGAATACATATGCACGCACCACCTTTCTGTTATTTATTGTTTCGAATTTTTGGAAACAAGTTCTTTTTTTCATTTCACTTCACCAATTTGGACTATTTTGTGCATGTCCATTACATAAAATCCAAATAAAAATCAATTTAAATTACAGGTTGTAATGCAACAAAATAGGAAAAACGCCAAGGGGGATGAATACTTTTGCAAGGCACTGTATAACAAAAATGGTGGGACCAACAGCAATACAGTTGAAGTCGGAAGTTTACATACACCTTAGCCAAATACATTTAAACTCAGTTTTTCACAATTCCTGACATTTAATCCTAGTAAAAATTCCCTGTCTTAGGTCAGTTAGGATCACCATTTTATTTTAAGAATTTGAAATGTCAGAATAATAGTAGAGAGAATGATTTATTTCAGCTTTTATTTATTTCATCACATTCCCAGTTTTTCAGAAGTTTACATACACTCAATTAGTATTGGGTAGCATTGCCTTTAAATTGTTGAACTTGGGTCAAACGTTTCGGGTAGCCTTCCACAAGCTTCCCACAATAAGTTGGGTGAATTTTGACCCATTCCTCCTGACAGAGCTGGTGTAACTGAGTCAGGTTTGTAGGCCTCCTTGCTCGCACACGCTTTTTCAGTACTGCCCACACATTTTCTATAGGATTGAGGTCAGGGCTTTGTGATGGCCACTCCAATACCTTGACTTTGTTGTCCTTAAGCCATTTTGCCACAACTTTGGAAGTATGCTTGGGGTCACTGTCCATTTGGAAGACACATTTGCAACCAAGCTTTAACTTCCTGACTGATGTCTTGAGATGTTGCTTCAATATATCCACATAATTTTCCTTCCTCATGATGCCATCTATTTTGTGAAGTGCACCAGTCCCTCCTGCAGCAAAGCACCCCCACAGCATGATGCTGCCACCCCGTGCTTCACGGTTGGGATGGTGTTCTTCGGCTTGCAAGCATCCCCCTTTTTCCTCCAAACATAACGATGGTCATTATGGCCAAACAGTTCTATTTTTGTTTCATCAGACCAGAGGACATTTCTCCAAAAAGTACCATCTTCGTCCCCATGTGCAGTTGCAAACCGTGGTCAGGCTTTTTTATGGCGGTTTTGGAGCAGTGGCTTCTTCCTTGCTGAGCAGCCTTTCAGGTTATGTCGATATAGGACTCTTTTTACTGTGGATATAGATACTTTTGTGCCTGTTTCCTCCAGCATCTTCACAAGATCCTTTGCTGTTGTTCTGGGATTGATTTGCACTTTTCGCAACAAAGTACATTTAGAGGACCACGCACCAAAGTACGTGGTCCTCTGTAGCTCAATTGGTAGAGCTCGGCGCTTGTAACGCCAGGGTAGTGGGTTCGATCCCCGGGACCACCCATACGTAAAAATGTATGCACACATGACTGTAAGTCGCTTTGGATAAAAGCGTCTGCTAAATGGCATATTATTATTATCTCTAGGAGACAGAACGCGTCTCCTTCCTAAGCGTTATGATGGCTGGGTGGTCCCATGGTGTTTATACTTGCGTACTATTGTTTGTACAGATGAACGTGGTACCTTCAGGCGTTTGGAAATTGCTCCCAAGGATGAACTAGACTTGTGGAGGTCTACACATTTTTTTCTGATGTCTTGGCTGCTTTCTTTGATTTTCCCATGATGTCAAGCAAAGAGGCACTGAGTTTGAAGGTAGGCCTTGAAATACATCCACAGGTACACCTCCAATTGACTCAAATCATGTCAATTAGCCTATCAGAAGCTTCTAAAGCCATGACATCATTTTCTGGAATTTTCCATGGTGTTTAAAGGCACAGTCAACTTAGTGTATGTAAACTTCTGACCCACTGAAATTGTGATACAGTGAATTATAAGTGAAATAATCTGTCTGTAAACAATTGTTGGAAAAATTACTTGTGTCATGCACAAGTAGATGTCCTAACCGACTTGCCAAAACTATAGTTTGTTAACAAGAAATGTGTGGAGTGGTTGAAAAACTAGTTTTAATGACTCCAACCTAAGTGTATGTAAACTTCTGACTTCAACTGTGATAATAGTAGTAGTGGAAATGGGATTACCATTAACAGCAATTACAACAACAATATTAATGAGAATAATAATACATTAAAGCAATAGTAGTCGACCAGTCTCAACATGACTGAGAAGACACATGACATGGTATGAAAGCCAAAACAAAACAGGAAATATTATTGACATTACATTACACTTTTCACTGGCTGTCCCTCAGGTTGTGGCAGGAGGACACATATTTGGCTGCCAAAATTGCACATTTTGGCTTTTCACTCAATAAATATTTGATTTTTTCTTCCTCTTTTATAGTTTCTTTATACTGAATTAGAATCTTGGGAAAGAAAGATTCTCTTAGGTCTGAGTATTTGTCACAGTGTAATAGGAAATGCAGCTCTGTCTCTACCTCTCCCCAGGGGCAGAGTGAGCACAGCCTGTCCTCCCTGGGCAGCCAAGTTTGCCTATGACGACCGGTCTTTATAGCCAGACTGTGCTCACTGAGTCTGTACCTAGTCATTGTTTTCTTCAGTTTTCTATCAGTCACAGTGGTCAGATAGTCTGCCACCATGTACTGTCTGTTTAGAGCCAAATAGCATTGAAGTTTACTTTGATTTTTTGTGGTGTCTTTCCAATAGGTGATATATTTTTCTTTTTGCTTTGTGATGATTTGGTTGGGCCAGATTTTCTCAGTACTGTCCTGAGGTTCTATGACGTTGGTTTTGGTTAGTGAACTGAGCCTCAGAACCAGCTGGCTGAGGGGACTGTTCTCTTTTTTCATCTCTTGACATAGTAGAGCTGTGTGATGGAATGTTTTGGGGTCACTTGTTTGTAGATGGTTGTAAAATTTGATGGCTCTTTTTTCTATTCGAATAAGGAGGGGGTATTGGCCCAATTCTGCTCTACATGCGTTATTTTAAGTTTTTATTGCCACTTGCAATACAGTCTTGCAAAATTCTGCATGCAGTATTTCGATTGGATGTTTGTCCCATTTGGTAAATTCATGATTAGAGAGCGGACCCCATACTTCGCTGCCATATAGAGCAATTGGTTCTATAACTGATTGGAACATTTTGAGCCAGATTCTAATTGGAATTTCAATTTTAATATTCCTTTTAATGGCATAGAATGCTCTTCTTGCTTTGTCTCTCAGCTCATTCACAGCCATGTGAAAGCTACCTGTGTTGCTGATATTTAGTCCTAGATACGTGTAATTTTTGGTGTGTTCTAATAGAACTGTGTCCAAATAGAATTTATATTTGTCATCCTGATTTCCGGATCTTTTTTGGAATATCATTATATTTGTTTTTTTTAGATTAACGGTCAGAGCCCAGGTCTGACAGAACCTGTGCAGATGATCTAGATGCTGCTGTAACCCCTCCTTAGTGGGAGACAGTAGCACCAGGTCATCTGCGTACAGCAGACACTTGAATTCAGTGTTGTGTAGGGTGAGACTAGGTGCTGCCGATTCTTCTAATGTTTTTGCCAATTCATTAATGTAGATGTTAAATAGTGTTGGACATATTGGGCAGCCCTGTTTCACTCCACGTCCCCGAGAGAAGAAGTCTGTTTGCTTGTTGCCAATTTAACCACACATTTGTTTTCAGTGTACATTGATTTAATAACATAATATGTTTTCCCTCCAATACCACTTTCTATTAGTTTGTAAAAAAAGACCTTCGTGCCAAATTGAATCAAATGCTTTCTTGAAGTCTACAAAACACAAGTAGATTTTGCCTTTGTTTTGGTTTACTTGTTTGTCAATTAGAGTGTGGAGGGTGTAAATGTGATCTGTTGTGTTCATCAAGGAAATCATGTAGTCTGCTGTTTATGATACTGCAGAGAATTTTCCCCAAGTTGCTGTTAATGCAAATTCCTCTGTAATTATTTGGGTCAAATTTGTCTCCATTTTTATAGATTGGTGTGATCAATCCTTGGTTCCAAATATCGGGGGAAATACCTGCAGTTAGGATAATGTTGAAGAGTTTGATTATTGCCAATTTGAATTTGTGGTCTGTATATTTGATCATTTCATTTAAAATACCATCAGCACCACAGGCCTTTTTGGGTTGGAGAGCGCAAAGTTTTTCCAATAATTCTTGTTCTGTAATTGGGGTATCCACAGGATTCTGATAGTCTTTGACTGCTGATTCAAGGATTTGTAATTTTTCTTGTATATCTTGTTGTTCTGGGCTCTTTGTTAAATTGCTGTAGAGGTTTGCAAAGTGATTTCTCCACATATCCCCATTTTGGATAGCCAATTCCTCATGATGAGATTTGTTTGATTTATTCAAATTCTCCCAGAAGTGGTTTGATTCTATGGATTCCTCAATTACATCCAGCTGATTTCTAATGTACTGTTCCTTTTTTGTTCTTAGGGTGTGTTTGTAGATTTCTAATGTACTGTTCCTTTTTTGTTCTTAGGGTGTGTTTGTATTGCTTCAGTGTTTCCCTATATTGAAGGCGTATATTTTTGTTGTCTGGGTCTCTGTGTTTTTGATTAGATATATTTCTCAATGACTTTCTTAGATTTTTGCAATCATTATCAAACCATTTTTCATTATCTATTCTTTTTGGTTTGCTCTTATGTTTCTTTAGATTAGCCAAGGAGACTAATTTGTCAAATCTAAAGTTTATGTTCCAAACGGCCAAATTTACACCTTCATTGCTGTAGGAGAATGTTTCATTGCTGTAGGAGAATGTTAAGGCTACAAAGTTGTCCAGGAGAGATTGTATTTTTTGGCTACTAATTGCTTTTTGGTAGGTTTCTGTACTGTTTGCATTCCATCTATAGGCCTGTTTAGTACCATGTCATTTATTGGGCCGTGATGCTTCATGGTTGGGTTCTGCTCTTCTCAGATACACTGTGATTTTACTGTGGTCTGAGAGAGGTGTTAGTGGGCTCACTGTGAAGGCTCTGAGAGACTCTGGGTTGAGGTCAGTGATGAAGTAGTCTACAGTACTGCTGCCAAGTAATGAGCTGTAGGTGTACCTACCAAAAGAGGCCCCTCTTAGCCTACCATTGACTATGTACAGACCCAGTGTTCGACAGAGCTTCAGGAGCTGTACTCCATTTTTGTTATTCACTTTGTCATATAGTGAGGGAAAAAATTATTTGATCCCCTGCTGATTTTGTACGTTTGCCCACTGACAAAGAAATGATCAGTCTATAATTTTAATGGTAGGTTTATTTGAACAGTGAGAGACAGAATAACAACATAAAAATCAAGAAAAACACATTTCAAAAATGTTATAATTTGATTTTGCATTTTAATGAGGGAAATAAGTATTTGACCCCCTCTCAATCAGAAAGATTTCTGGCTCCCAGGTGTCTTTTATACAGCTAACGAGCTGAGATTAGGAGCACACTCTTAAAGGGAGTGCTCCTAATCTCAGCTTGTTACCTGTATAAAAGACACCTGTCCACAGAAGCAATCAATCAATCAGATTCCAAACTCTCCACCATGGCCAAGACCAAAGAGCTCTCCAAGGATGTCAGGGACAAGATTGTAGACCTACACAAGGCTGGAATGGGCTACAACACCATCGCCAAACAGGTTGGTGAGAAGGTGACAACAGTTGGTGCAATTATTCGCAAATGGAAGAAACACAAAAGCACTGTCAATCTCCCTCGGCCTGGGGCTCCATGCAAGATCTCACCTCGTGGAGTTGCAATGATCATGAGAACGGTGAGGAATCAGCCCAGAACTACACGGGAGGATCTTGTCAATGATCTCAAGGCAGCTGGGACCATAGTCACCAAGAAAACAATTGGTAACACACTACACCGTGAAGGACTGAAATCCTGCAGCGCCCGCAAGGTCCCCCTGCTCAAGAAAGCACATATACAGGGCCGTCTGAAGTTTGCCAATGAACATCTGAATGATTCAGAGGAGAACTGAGTGAAAGTGTTGTGGTCAGATGAGACCAAAATCGAGCTCTTTGGCATCAACTCAACTCGCAGTGTTTGGAGGAGGAGGAATGCTGCCTATGACCCCAAGAACACCATCCCCACCGTCAAACATGGAGGTGGAAACATTATGCTTTGGGGGTGTTTTTCTGCTAAGGGGACAGGACAACTTCACCGCATCAAAGGGACGATGGATGGGGCCATGTACCGTCAAATCTTGGGTGAGAACCTCCTTCCCTCAGCCAGGGCATTGAAAATGGGTCGTGGATGGGTATTCCAGCATGACAATGACCCAAAACACACGGCCAAGGCAACAAAGGAGTGGCTCAAGAAGAAGCACATTAAGGTCCTGGAGTGGCCTAGCCAGTCTCCAGACCTTAATCCCATAGAAAATCTGTGGAGGGAGTTGAAGGTTCGAGTTGCCAAACGTCAGCCTCGAAACCTTAATGACTTGGAGAAGATCTGCAAAGAGGAGTGGAACAAAATCCCTCCTGAGATGTGTGCAAAGCTGGTGGCCAACTACAAGAAACGTCTGACCTCTGTGATTGCCAACAAGGATTTTGCCACCAAGTACTAAGTCATGTTTTACAGAGGGGTCAAATACTTATTTCCCTCATTAAAATGCAAATCAATTCATAACATTTTTGACATGCGTTTTTCTGGATTTTTTTGTTGTTATTCTGTCTCTCACTGTTCAAATAAACCTACCATTAAAATTATAGACTGATCATGTCTTTGTCAGTGGACAAACGTACAAAATCAGCAGGGGATCAAATACTTTTTTCCCTCACTGTAGTTGTTTCTGTGGGGAGGGAAAGGTTGTTGTTTCCCGGTCGGTGTATGTCCCCATGACTGTTAATAGTGTTTAGTTCTTCTGCTGTTCTAGCATTCAGGTCTCCACAGACCAGCACGTTGCCTTGGGCCTGAAAGTGACTAATCTCCCCCTCTAGAATGGAGAAACTCTCTTCATTGAAGTAGGGTGACTCTGAGGGTGGATTTGTATGTGGCACAGAGGAAGACGTTTTTATCTGTTAAGATAGCCTCCTTGTTGATTTTTGACCAGATAAAGAATTCTCCTGGTTTGATCAATTCGATTTAATTAGTTAGTTCAAAACATCACCTCTGCACAATGTTTCCTTAGGACTACAATATCAACATCATCGATTTATTTAAGGAAGTCTGGGTTTCTGCTCTTTAGCCCAAAAGCAGAGGACTTCAGTCCTTGTAAATTCCAACATGTGTCACGACTTCCGCCGAGGCTGCCTCCCCTCCTTGTTCGGGCAGGTTTCGGTGTTCGGCGTCACCGGCTTACTAGCTACTGCCGATCCATTTATCATCACTCCATTTGTCTTGTCTTCAATCACACGCACCTGGTCCTTATTCCCTAATTCACTCATTGTATAAGTGTTCCCTCTGCTTCCTTGTCTGTGTGGGTGATTGTTTATTGTGGAGGTTAGTGAAGCTCGGTGGAGCTTGTGTATTTTGTATCGACGGGAGTATTTTCCTGTGTGCCTTGTATTTTCCAGTGCGCCTGTTTTGTGCCCTGGAGTGTGTTTGACGCATTTCTGCGTAAACCTGTATTTTGCAGATTAAAGCCTGTTATTCTGTGATTTACCGTCCTGCGCCTGACTCCTTCAACACCACCTCATCACAGAATCACCCACCCACTATGGAGTCAGTGGGAGAGACGTGCATGCCTGGAGTCGTGGAACGGAGCACCCTCCGCTGCGCACTGTAAAATACACATCTCCTTTACTGAGCACATGGTAGTTCCCCAGTGTAAGGCGCTAGTCGATTCAGGCGCAGCTGGGAACCTTATGGACAGGGCATTCGCACACCGTATAGGCATTCCATTGATTTCCCTATCCATTCCACGCCCCATCAGAGCACTTGATAGTCGACCATTAGGGTCCGGGTTGGTTAAGGAAGTTACTGCAACAGTCACCATGATTACCCAGGAGACTCATTGTGAGCAGGTTACTTTTTCCATTATTGAGTCTCCTGCTTTCCCTGTGGTATTAGGTATCCCTTGGCTAGCACTCCACAACCCCACCTTCTCATGGCTGCAGAGGGTTCTCACAGGTTGGTCATGAGAGTGTCAGGGTAGGTGTCTAGGTGTTTCCGTTGGTGCAACCACAGTGGAAAGTCCAGACAGTACCTCCACCGTGCGCATTCCCCCTGAATCCCTCGATCTGGCGCAAGCGTTCTCTAAAACGCAGGCGACTAAGTTACCACCTCATCAGGCGGGGGATTGCGCGATAAACCTCCGGGTAGACGCTGTACCTCCCAGGAGTCATATATACCCCCTGTCACAGGCTGAAACGGTAGCTATGGAGACATATGTCACCAAGTCCCTGCGCCAGGGGTATATACGTCCCTCCACTTCACCCGCCTCCTCAAGTTTCGTCTTTGTGAAGAAGAAGAACGGAGGTCTGCGCCCGAGCATTGATTATCGACCACTGAACAGATTTAGTTATCCTCTCCCCCTCATTCCTTCAGTAATTTAATCAATGCATGGGGCGCGCTTCTTCACCAAATTAGATCTCAGGAGTGCGTACAACCTGGTGCGTATCCGAGAGGGAGATGAGTGGAAGACAGCATTCAGCACAACCACGGGGCATTATGAATACCTGGTGATGCCCTATCGTTTGATGAATGCTCCCTCAGTTTTCCAGTCCTTTGTGAATGAGGTGTTTCGGGACACGCTTGGTCGCGGTGTAGTGGTCTACATCGATGACATCCTGGTGTATTTCGCTACGCGTGCCGAGCATGTGTTCCTGGTTCGCAAGGTGGTGGCCCGACTGTTGGAAAATGACCTTTATGCTAAGGCAGAGAAGTGTATGTTTTTCTAGCAGTCCATCTCCTTCCTTGGATACCGCATTTCTACCTCAGGTGTGGAGATGGAGGGAGATCGCATTTCAGCCGTGCGTAATTGACCGACTCCAACCACGGTTAAGGAGGTGCAGCGCTTCCTTGGCTTTGCCAACTACTATCGGAGGTTTATCCGGGGATTTGGCAAGGTCGCAGCTCCCATTACACACCTGTTGAAGGGTGGGCCGTCCCGGCTCCGCTGGTCTGCTGAGGCTGACAGGACCTTCAGCAAACTGTGGGGTCTGTTCACCTCAGCCCCAGTACTGGCCCACCCCGATTCATCACTACTGTTCGTAGTGGAGGTGGATGCTTCCGAGGTTGGGATAGGAGCTGTCCTGTCTCAATGCTCGGGTACGCCACCTAAGCTCCACCCCTGTATGTTCTTCTCGAAGAAGCTCAGCCCGGCGGAGCAGAACTACAGCGTTGGTGATCGGGAGCTGTTGGCTGTTGTCCGAGCCTTGACCGTGTGGAGGCATTGGCTCAATAGGGCGAAACACCCTTTCCTCGTCTGGACGGCCCACCGTAGCCTGGAGTACATCCGGGCAGCGAGGAGGCTGAATCCTCGCCAGGCCAGGTGGGCCCTATTCTTCACCCGGTTTGATTTCACTCTATCATACATCCCGGGTACAAAGAACGTGAAGGCCGACACACTGTCCCGGCTGTATGACACAGAGGAGAGGCCCAGAGACAACACCCCCATACTGCTGGCCTCCTGCATTGTGGCGCCGGTAGTATGGGCGATGGACGCGGATATAGAGCAGGCATTACGCACGGATCCCTCTCCACCTCAGTGTCCAGATGGGCTACAGTACGTGCCTGCTCTTATCCGTGATCGTTTGGTCTACTGGGCACACACTTCACCCTCCTCTGGTCACCCAGGTATCGGCCGTACAGTGCGCTGCCAGACCGGAAAATACTGGTGGCCTACCTTGGCTAAGATGTGAGGGTGTATGTCTCCTCCTGCTCAGTGTGCGCCCAGTGTAAGGCACCTAGGCACCTCCCAGCAGGTAAGTTACAACCTTTACCAGTTCCACAATGACCATGGTCTCACCTACAGTGGGGAAAAAAAGTATTTAGTCAGCCACCAATTGTGCAAGTTCTCCCACTTAAAAAGATGAGAGAGGCCTGTAATTTTCATCATAGGTACACATCAACTATGACAGACAAATTGAGATTTTTTTTCTCCAGAAAATCACATTGTAGGATTTTGAATGAATTTATTTGCAAATTATGGTGGAAAATAAGTATTTGGTCACCTACAAACAAGCAAGATTTCTGGCTCTCACAGACCTGTAACTTCTTCTTTAAGAGGCTCCTCTGTCCTCCACTCGTTACCTGTATTAATGGCACCTGTTTGAACTTGTTATCAGTATAAAAGACACCTGTCCACAACCTCAAACAGTCACACTCCAAACTCCACTATGGCCAAGACCAAAGAGCTGTCAAAGGACACCAGAAACAAAATTGTAGACCTGCACCAGGCTGGGAAGACTGAATCTGCAATAGGTAAGCAGCTTGGTTTGAAGAAATCAACTGTGGGAGCAATTATTAGGAAATGAAAGACATACAAGACCACTGATAATCTCCCTCGATCTGGGGCTCCACGCAAGATCTCACACCGTGGGGTCAAAATGATCACAAGAACGGTGAGCAAAAATCCCAGAACCACACGGGGAGACCTAGTGAATGACCTGCAGAGAGCTGGGACCAAAGTAACAAAGCCTACCATCAGTAACACACTACGCCGCCAGGGACTCAAATCCTGCAGTGCCAGACGTGTCCCCCTGCTTAAGCCAGTACATGTCCAGGCCCGTCTGAAGTTTGCTATAGTGCATTTGGATGATCCAGAAGAGGATTGGGAGAATGTCATATGGTCAGATGAAACCAAAATAGAACTTTTTGGTAAAAACTCAACTCGTCGTGTTTGGAGGACAAAGAATGCTGAGTTGCATCCAAAGAACACCATACCTACTGTGAAGCATGGGGGTGGAAACATCATGCTTTGGGGCTGTTTTTCTGCAAAGGGACCAGGACGACTGATCCGTGTAAAGGAAATAATGAATGGGGCCATGTATCGTGAGATTTTGAGTGAAAACCTCCTTCCATCAGCAAGGGCATTGAAGATGAAACGTGGCTGGGTCTTTCAGCATGACAATGATCCCAAACACACCGCTCGGGCAATGAAGGAGTGGCTTCGTAAGAAGCATTTCAAGGTCCTGGAGTGGCCTAGCCAGTCTCCAGATCTCAACCCCATAGAAAATCTTTGGAGGGAGTTGAAAGTCTGTGTTGCCCAGCGACAGCCCCAAAACATCACTGCTCTAGAGGAGATCTGCATGGAGGAATGGGCCAAAATACCAGCAACAGTGTGTGAAAACCTTGTGAAGACTTACAGAAAACGTTTGACCTGTGTCATTGCCAACAAAGGGTATATAACAAAGTATTGAGAAACTTTTGTTATTGACCAAATACTTATTTTCCACCATAATTTGCAAATAAATTCATTAAAAATCCTACAATGTGATTTTCTGGATATTTTTTTCTCATTTTGTCTGTCATAGTTGACGTGTACCTATGATAAAAATTACAGGCCTCTCTCATCTTTTTAAGTGGGAGAACTTGCACAATTGGTGGCTGACTAAATACTTTTTTTCCCCACTGTAAGTGTTGATTTTCCAACTGATCTTCCCCTCTCCCAAGGTAACACCACCATCCTGGTCGTTGTGGACCGCTTTTCTAAAGCCTGCCGCCTCCTTCCTCTGCCCGGTCTCCCCACGGCTCTGCAAACTGCGGAGGCCCTGTTTACACACGTCTTCCGGCACTACGGGGTACCAGAGGATATAGGGTCTGACCGAGGTCCCCAGTTCACGTCCAAAGTCTGGAAGGCGTTCATGGAACGTCTGGGGGTCTCAGTCAGCCTGACCTCTGGGTTTCACCCCGAGAGTAATGGGCAGGTGGAACGGGTAAATCAGGACGTGGGTAGGTTCCTGCGGTCCTACTGCCAGGACTGGCCGGGGTAGTGGTCGGTGTTCTTGCCATGGGCAGAATATGCCCAGAACTCTCTCCACCACTCTTCCACTCTTCCACTAACCTAACGCCTTTCCAGTGTGTTCTAGGTTACCAACCGGTTCTGGCACCGTGGCACCAGAGCCAGACCGAGGCTCCTGCGGTGGATGACTGGTTTCGGCGCGCAGAGGAGACATGGGATGCTGCCCATGTTCACCTCCAACGCGCCGTGCGTCGTCAGAAGTCCAACGCTGACCACCACCGCAGTGAGGCCCCCGTCTTTGTACCAGGGGATCGGGTCTGGCTCTCAACCCGGAATCAGCCCCTCCGCCTGCCCTTACGGAAGCTGAGCTCGCGGTTTGTGGGGCCGTTCAAAGTCCTGAGGAGAGTCAACGATGTCACTTATAGGTTATTACTTCCCCCTGATTACCGTATTAACCCCTCGTTTCATGTGTCTTTCCTCAGGCCGGTGGTAGCTGGTCTGCTCCAGGAGTCTGAGGTGCGGGAGGTCCCTCCACCTCCTCTGGACATCGAGGGGGCCCCGGCGTACTCTGTCCGTTCCAACCTGGATTCGAGGCGTCGGGTGGGGGGCCTTCAGTACCTCATGGAGTGGGAGGGGTACTGTCCGGAGGAACGGTGCTGGGTCCCGGTGAGGGATATCCTCGATCCCTCCATGTTACGGGATTTCCACCGTCGCCATCCGGCTCGCCCTGCTCCGCATCCTCCTGGCCGTCCCCGAGGCCGCGGTCGGCGCACTGCTGGAGCCACGCGTCAAGGGAGGGTACTGTCACGACTTCCGCCGAGGCTGCCTCCCCCCCTTGTTCGGGCAGGTTTCGGCGTCACCGGCTTATTAGCTACTGCCGATCCATTTATCATCACTCCATTTGTCTTGTCTTCAATCACACACACCTTGTCCTTATTCCCTCATTTACTCATTTTATAAGTGTTCCCTCTGCTTCCTTGTCTGTGTGGGTGATTGTTTATTGTGGAGGTTAGTGAAGCTCGGTGGAGCTCGTGTATTTTGTATCGACGGGAGTATTTTCCCGTGTGCCTTGTATTTTCCAGTGCGCCTGTTTGGTGCCCTGGAGTGTGTTTGACGCATTTCTGCGTGAACCTGTATTTAGCGGATTAAAGCCTGTTATTCTGTGATTGCCCTCCTGCGCCTGACTCCTTCAACACCACATCATCACAACATGCAACGTAAAAAGATTTCATAACTGTTTTTTCTTTACCTTCAAAATGAGATAAACACACAATCCAACAAGAACTATTAAAATAGGATTTTTCAATTAATGTAAACTCTTATTATGCAAATGTATATTAAGATAGCATTTGTGTCATGCCACTTGGGTGGATGTAGTGTGAGGATGGTGGAGTTCTTGTGCTCATCTTACCATGAACCTCGGCCTATCACATGTGAGCATAGTAGATTCAGCATTTGTTTGGTGTCACTCATTTCGTTGGTGGGGGCTGGGCCAGTTGCTCCTCTCACAGCTTGTGCGTAGCTCTGCCTGCCGGGCTGTGGTTCCTCCAGGTGTGGGTCTGCGGTGGGGGGGAGGGGGGTGGTAGGCCTCGTCTGGGTGGGTCTGAAGCTGGGCTGGGGTGGTCTGTGTTGCGCTGGCTGTGGTGGGCATTGAGGGTGGTGCTGTGGCTGTGGCTGGGGGTCCAGGGTGCTGGTCTGGGGTGTTGTCTCGGTGATATCGGGGAGGTGGAGATTGCTCCGCTGTTCCTGGGTGGAGAAGTCGGGCTGCGGTTTAAAGCGACGTCCTTGAGAGTCTTGGCAAGGATGGGGACTGTCTCCCTGTACAGGTGAACATGGTCATAGAGACAGTCCAGTTAGAGGGTGGGATGGTGGGCCAAGTATACATTAGGTCACAGGGCACAGTCGGCTGGCGTTTATTCTTTGGATTGTGGCAGGGTGGAAGTCCTTCCTATGTAGAAGGGTTGACACCACGATCCTTGAGTTGGGGAAGATTGCGGAGGCCTTCTCAATCACTCCCCGTAGTGAAGTCGCCACCCTCTCCTGTTGAGCACGCAGGTCGTTGCTTCCGGTGTGTATGATTATGTGGCTTGGCGACCCGAGCTGGGCCTTATCAAGCAGCTCCATGGCACTCTGCGTTGTTGGGCACCAAACCTTTCTCGTTTTGTGTCTAGGGAAAAGTTTATTCTCCTGAACAAACTTCCCATTTGAGTCCATCAACAGGACGATCTCTGCCAGTGTTCTTCTGGACTGGAGGGGGTAGAGTGGGGGCTGGTGCGTGTTGGAGCTGGGGTGTGGCTGGTCGGTGCCGCTGTCAGTGGGAGGCTGCTCTGTGGGCTGGGGGGGAGGCATGCAGCCGGCAGGGCTGGGGAGGCCTGGCTGGTTGAGGTGGGCTCCTCTGCCGTGTGAGGGCAGGTCATAGAGTGGTGATCTAACTGCTCCTGCAGCCTGTCCTCTGTTCTCTTTCTCTCTTGCAGCTCCTCTCTTAGTGCAGTCAGCTCGTTATAACTGCTCTGCCTGTCTTTTTGGAGCTCTCTCACCTCTTTTGTTAGATCAGCCAGCTCTCTCTTGAGTCCGTCTCTCTCTTGCTGAACTTCTTTCAGCTGTGTTGCAAGGCTGCTGTCCTGCTCTGTCCGAACCTTGGTTAGGAGCTCCTCTAAGGTGTGGATGTCTGGTTGCTGTTTGCTCACACTCTCCCTGAGCAGGACCACCTCCCCCTCCAGTTTGGTGAACTGATCCCTCATGGCAGCCATGGTGGTGAGGAGGGCCTGAGCCTGCTCTGCACTGAGGGGGTCGCTCTCCTCCTGGGGCGTGTCCTCCACTATGGTGGGAAGAGAGGTGCTGGATGTGCCTTTTTGGGTGGGGATAGTGGGGGTGAGGGTGGTGCTGGTGGAGTTTGTCTTGTGGGAGGGCATGTCACTGGTGGTGTTCTTCTCTCTCTCCGCTCTCTCCTTAATGGTCAAAGTCCTGTTTCAAACAGCCTAAGGTTCATTGTTATCATGGTGCTGTCAGGGTCGTCTGTCTCTTTGACTTTCAGCTTCCACCCATTACAGATCTTTCTTTATGGATTGGTAGTGAGACCAGACTGCTGAGCGCCATGCATTTGGCTGGTCAGTGAGAAAGATGAGATTACTCACATCACCTTTTTTGTAGAGGTCTGCTAAAAGGGTTTCTGGCCTCCCCTTCAGTAGTTTCTGTTTAAAAGCTTTCCTCGTTGTGTCATTTTGGGCCTCTGGAGGGTAGAGAATGGACTCAGCGCTGAGGGGCAGTGGGGACATGGTGCCTGTGGGCTCTGCTACTACTGTTGCTGCTGCTCTGTTCTGCTGCACCATTGCCATGGCAACCGGTTTTGTTTGTCTGCTGCTGTTGCTCTAGCTCTAGTTTAGCACAAAAACCAGCAAAAAGAGTGAAAAATCTTCACACAAAAAAACTGAAGATATGTTTAAAGTTAGAGTCCGTGCTTCTTTTTGATTTACTCACTCAGTTTGGTCGTTTGATGTAGTTGCATTAACTCCCCTTGCTAGGTTTGTTCTAGCAAAAACAATTCTGGCTGGCTTGTTAGCCTGCTGGCTAGGTTTTTGTTGTGTAGCTAGCTAGCGAGAGTCAAAACTTCTTAATTTGAGGCGCAAAGTTTATATTCTGATTGAATAGAGTTGTTGTTCATCACTTCTTGTCTTGAATTCTTTTTAGATTATAGTGTTTATCTCACTCAAATAACAGGGGGAGGGGAGGAGGGGATAGAGACTGCTTTTAACCTGTCGAGCTCACTCCTCATCAAATCAATAATCTCAGACAGAATAAATAACCCTGTAAAGTGAATGATTTATAAAAGGTCACACACGCACACACACACACACACACACACACACTACTTTTACATGCACCCACTCTCTCTAAATTGGAGCTGTTTTTCCACATCTGAGAAACATTCAGACATTCAGTGCATAACAGCATTAGACATTACATTCAATCGGAAAAGCTCCTTGCTTATCAACAGCAATTATGATGATGATGGTCATGTTATGGTAAGAATCCCTCCTGGACCTTTTCTACAGTATTTCTCTGAATGGGTTTGATGTTCTTCAGAGGGCCCTTCAGCAGAGAATGATGGAGGACACTCAGTACACAGCCCAGATTTCCTTTCAGCCGAGTGACTGACATTTATGCTAATATCTCATCCTTAAAAAAACAATGTTTTTTATATTGTAACTGTATTGCAACTGTTTCTACTGGGGTGCCATTTGAACTCTTGAGCTGGTGGCGGGTGTTTACTTGTACAGTATGTGCAAAGTTAATGACTCAATTACATTAAAACGGGGTGTTCAGTTCTAGTCTTAACCTTATATCCACACCTGAGCCCTTTAATGTTTACTTAAAGGTGTATTAAAGCCTTTGAAGGAGTAGTCTCTGTTTGAAATCCCTTCTAGTGCTGATGAGTGATGTTCCTATCAGGTATCAGGGGGAAGCAGGCCATCAGCACAACACACGTGGGACAGGTGACAGCAGGGGGGGAGTCAGGGGATTAAAGAGAGGCCAGCCAGCACTCAGCCCAGCAGGGGAGGTGGGGTCTGGGGGGAGGAAGAGGCACGTTAGAGGGTTCAGCTGGCTCTGATCCACCAGAGAGAGAAGTCCCTATTTGACCACCTGTGGAAAGGAGGAGGCAGGTGAGTAGGGAGGGAAAGGAGAGATGGTTTGTGGAGGTGAAAGAGAACAAGAGAGTAGGAAAGAGAGGACGATGGTGTAGTGGATTATGGTGGAGAGAACAGAAGGAGAGGACAAGGGAATAGTGAAAAAGGAGGAGAGGGAGAGATGAGGGTTGGAGAAAGGATTAAGGTAGAGGAAGATGTAAGGATGGGGAAAAACAAAGCAAGAACATTACACTTGAGGGAAGCCATGAGAAAGGAGGATAGAGAAGGATGGGGGAAGGAGGGGGGATCTATGTCCTCAATCACACCATACCTTTTTAATATGAACAGAGTCACACTCTGATTCATAAACACACACAAACACAGACATACTTAATGGTAAGAGATGGTTAATGGTAAGAGGAAAAGGGAAGGTGTCTCGAGCATATTTGTTCCCTGTATCTTTTATGGGGGATACAAAGAGAGGACACATAAGTGTTTTGGAGCAGACAATGTCAGAGGGGAGACATCCAGCTCAGGCATCCACTCAGAGGAAGCAAGTACGGGAGGGAGAGGGGCTAAGAGCCTCTTAAAATAGGCAGTAAAAGATAGTGGCCACAGTCATGGCCCTCATAAAATTCATTTTCAACTGATCCATGAAGGATCTATTGTCTACTAGAACAGAACACTCTATGTAATCACATTAACAAGGAGACACAGCACAATCACACCCACCCACAGACACACACGTGCAGATGTGCACATACACGCACACCAGTGGAGGCTGCTGAGGGGAGGACGGCTCATAATTATAGCTGGAACAGAGCGAA
Source organism: Coregonus lavaretus (assembly GCF_964263955.1). NCBI lineage: Eukaryota > Metazoa > Chordata > Actinopteri > Salmoniformes > Salmonidae > Coregonus > Coregonus lavaretus. The sequence goes on along the minus strand of NC_139992.1, from coordinate 35,954,407 downwards.
TGGAATGGCATCAAACAGATGGAAACCATGTGTATAAAATCGAGCACACAGCCATGCAATCTCCATAGACAAACATTGGCAGTAGAATGGCCTTACTGAAGAGCTCAGTGACTTTCAACGTGGCACCGGCACCGTTGGGAGCTTCATGAAATTGGTTTCCATGGCCGAGCAGCCGCACACAAGCCTAAGATCACTATGCGCAATGCCAAGCGTCGGCTGGAGTGGTGTAAAGCTCGCTGCCCTTGGACTCTGGAGCAGTGGAAACGCGTTCTCTGGAGTGATGAATCACATTTCACCATCTGGCAGTCCGACGGACGAATCTGCTTTGGCGGATACTTCCAACTTTGTGGCAACCGTTTGGGGAAGGCCCTTTCCCCGTACACAAAGCAAAATCCATACAGAAATGGTTTGTCGAGATCGGTGGGAAGAACTTGACTGGCCTGCACAGAGCCCTGAGCTCAACCCCATTGAACACCTTTGGGATGAATTGGAACGCCGACTGCAAGCCAGGCCTAATCGCTCAACATCAGTGCCCGACCTTACTAATGCTCTTGTGGCTGAATGGAAGCAAGTCCCCTCAGCAATGTTCCAACATCTAGTGGAAAGCCTTCTCAGAAGAGTGGAGGCTGTTATAGCAGTAAAGGGAGGACCAACTCCATATTAATGCCCATGGTTTTGGAATGAGATATTCGACGAGCAGGTGTCCACATACTTTTGGTCATGTAGTTTATATGCGCAAAGAAGAAGCACTCACACGCATGCATGTATCCACACACACAAACACACACACTCACAATATACACACCGTGGGAGGCTGACTTCATTATTTCTAGTCATTTCCTGCGTTGAAACCAACATCTCTGATGAGACAAAAGCACTAAACACTCCACACAAAAACCCCAGGAGCTTTTTCTACATTTTCTCACATTCATACAAACCCCATGTATCGTTCCATACGTAAACACTCAAGACCAATACTGTTAAACCCTAACATACTGTAGAGGTTGCTTTTCATGTTGTGTCATGAGCTATCAACAGATGCCTTCTATGTTCTATAGCACCCCACATGCCTCCTTCTCTCTCTCTCTCTCTCTCTGACAGTATAGGCTGACAGCCACTCTCGCCTCTCGCTTGGCTCCTCTGTTTGCCATAATGCCGGGTAATAAGGCAATCAGTGCCTAATTGGATGGGAAACATTCAGCTGTGGATGTATTATAATGCTGGAACAAAAAGCTTTTATCACGCTTTTAACAACATCACCATCACCAGCACTGGGCCTGGGTCCAGATGACGAATCATACACAGATGGAAGTGAAAGTACGCTCTCATTGTAATTTTAACACTTTTTAAAATATCTGTAGTTATTGCTTCCACCAGGCAGTTACCGGTCAAATTAGCAGTAAAATACTTTTAGTGTGGTAAAGGGGGAGATGTTGCCAAAAGTGGCGTAAAATATGTCCACACTAAAAAAAGTGGGTTGGGATTCTCAAAGGGAGCTTTAATTTCCACAACAGAAATGTGTGATGTGTGATTTGAAGGAGTCAGGCGCAGGAGGGTAAATCACAGTATACAGAGTTTATTCCATAATCCAGCGTAACCAGTCCAGTGCGCAAAACAGGCGCACTGGAACAAACATGCACACAGGGAAAATACCCCGGCAATACAAAAATACTGAGCTCAACCGAGCTACTAATCCTCACAATGAACAATCACCCACAAGGACAAGGGGGCAGAGGGAACACTTAAACACGTACTAATGAGGGGAATATGAACCAGGTGTGTGTAATTGACAAGACAAGACTAATGGAATGATGAGATATGGAGCGGCAGTGGCTAGAAGGCCGGTGCCGACGAACGCCGAAGCCTGCCCGAACAAGGAGGGGAGGCAGCTTTGGAGGAAGTCGTCACAGTACCCCCCCCCCCCCCCCCCCTCCCCCTCCCCCCTTGACGCGCAGCTCCAGCTGTGCGCCGACCCCGGCCTCGGAGACAGCCAGGAGGACGCGGAGCAGGGAGAGCCGGATGGCGACGGTGGAAATCCAGGGAGGGATCGAGGATATCCCTCACCGGGACCCAGCACCGTTCCTCCGGACCGTACCCCTCCCACTCCACGAGGTACTGAAGGCCCCCCACCCAACGCCTCGAATCCAGGATGGAACAGACGGTGAACGCCAGAGCAACCTCGATGTCCAGAGGAGGCAGAGGGACCTCCCGCACCTCAGACTCCTGGAGCGGACCAGCCACCACCGGCCTGAGAAGAGACACATGAAACAAGGGGTTAATACGGTAATCATGGGGGAGTAATAACCTATAGGTAACCTCGTTGATTCTCCTCAGGACTTTGAACGGCCCCACAAACCGTGGGCTCAGCTTCCGGCAGGGCAGGCGGAGGGGCAGATTCCGGGTCGAGAGCCAGACCCGATCCCCCGGTATGAAGACCGGGGCCTCACTGCGGTGGCGGTCAGCGTTGGCCTTCTGACGACGCACGGCACGTTGGAGGTGGACGTGGGCAGCGTCCCATGTCTCCTCCGCGCGCCGAAACCAGTCATCCACCACAGGAGCCTTGGTCTGGCTCTGGTGCCACGGTGCCAGAACTGGTTGGTAACCTAAAACACATTGGAATGGCGTTAGCTTAGTGGAGGAGTGACGGAGAGAGTTCTGGGCATATTCGGCCCATGGAAAGAACACCGACCACTCCCCCGGCTGGTACTGGCAGTAGGACCGCAGGAACCTACCCACATCCTGATTTATCCGTTCCACCTGCCCATTACTCTCGGGGTGAAACCCAGAGGTCAGGCTGACCGAGACCCCCAGACGTTCCATGAACGCCTTCCAGACCTTGGATGTGAACTGGGGATCCCGGTCAGACACTATATCCTCTGGTACCCCATAGTGCCGGAAGACGTGTGTAAACAGGGCCTCCGCAGTTTGCAGGGCCGTAGGGAGACCGGGCAGAGGAAGGAGGCGGCAGGCCTTGGAAAAGTGGTCCACAACGACCAGGACGGTGGTGTTACCTTGGGAGAGGGGAAGATCGGTAAGGAAATCAACACTCAGGTGAGACCATGGTCATTGTGGAACTGGTAAAGGTTGTAACTTACCTGCTGGGAGGTGTCTAGGTGCCTTACTCTGGGCGCACACCGAGCATGAGGAGACATACACCCTCACGTCCTTAGCCAAGGTAGGCCACCAGTATTTTCCGGTCAGGCAGCGCACTGGATGACCGATACCTGGGTGACCAGAGGAGGGTGATGTGTGTGTCCAGTAGATCAGACGGTTATGGATAAGAGCAGGCACGTACTGCAGCCCAGCTGGACACTGAGGTGGAGATGGCTCTGTGCGTAACGCCTGCTCTATATCCGCGTCCATCGCCCATACTACCGGCGCCACAATGCAGGAGGCCGGGAGTATGAGGGTGTTGTCTCTTGGCATCTCCTCTGTGTCATACAGCCGTTACAATGCATCTGCCTTCACGTTCTTCATACCCGGGATGTATGATAGAGTCAAATCAAACCGGGTGAAGAATAGGGCCCACCTGGCCTGGCGAGGATTCAGCCTCCTCGCTGCCCGGATGTACTCCAGGCTACGGTGGTCCGTCCAGACGAGGAAAGGGTGTTTTGCCCCCTCGAGCCAATGCCTCCACACAGTCAACAGCTCCCGATCACCAACACCGTAGTTCTGCTCCGCCGGCCTGAGCTTCTTAGAGAAGAAGGCACAGGGGCAGAGCTTGGGTGGCGTGCCCAAGCGTTGAGATAGGACAGTGCCTATCCCTACCTCGGACGCATCCACCTCTACTACGAATGGTAGTGATGGATCGGGGTGGGCCAGTACCGGGGCTGAGGTGAACAGACCCCTCAGGTTACTGAAGGCCCTGTCAGCCTCAGCAGACCAGCGGAGCCGGGACGGCCCACCCTTCAACAGGGATGTAATGGGAACTGCGACCTTGCCAAAACCCCAGATAAACCTCTGATAGTAGTTGGCGAAGCCAATAAAGCGCTGCTCCTCCTTAACCGTGGTTGGAGTCGGCCAATTACGCACGGCTGAAATGCGAACTCCCTCCATCTCCACACCTGAGGTGGTAATGCGGTATCCGAGGAAGGAGACGGACTGCTGGAAAAACATAGACTTTTCTGCCTTGGCATAAAGGTCATTTTCCAACAGTCGGGCCAGCACTTTGCGAACCAGGGACACATGCTCGGCGCACGTAGTGGAATACACCAGAATGTCATCGATGAGACCACTACACCGTGACCAAGCATGTCCCGAAACACCTCGTTCACAAAGGACTGGAAGACGGATGGAGCATTTATCAAACCGTAGGGCATCACCAGGTATTCATAATGTCCCGTGGTTGTGCTGAATGCTGTCTTCCACTCATCCCCCTCTCGGACACGCACCAGGTTGTACGCATTCCATTCTAATTTGGTGAAGAAGCGCGGCCCATGCATTGACTCGATCACTGAAGGAATGAGCGGGAGAGGATAACTAAATCGTATCGTCTCCTTGTTCAGTGATCGATAATCAATGCAAGGGTGCAGACCGCCGTCTTTCTTCTTCACAAAAAATTAACTTGAGGAGGTGGGTGGAGGGACGTATCAAGGTATTTGGGGGGAATGCGCACGGTGGAGGTACTGTCTGGACTTTCCACCAGGGTTGCACCAACGGAAACATCGAGACACCTACCCTGACACTCTTGCGACCACCCCGTGAGAACCCTCTGCGGCCATGAGAATGTGGGATTGTGGAGTGCTAACCAAGGGATACCTAGTACCACAGGGAAAGCAGGAGACTTGTGGGTAACCATGGTGATTGGTGCGGTAACTTACCTAACAAACCTGGACCCTAATGGTCGACTGTCAAGTGCTCTGATGGAGAGTGGAATGGATAGGGCAACCAATGAAATGCCTAGACTGTGTGAGAATGCCCTGTCCATAAAGTTCCTAGCTGCGCCTGAATCGACTAGCGCCTTACACTGGGGAACTACAATGTGATCAGGAAAGTGGATGGGTAGGGTACAGTGCGCAGCAGATGGCTCTGAACAAGTGTGGGTGTTCGATACCTGGGGTGATGCAAGAGTGCCCTGCCTGCCGCCTCAAGACCCAAAAGAACGCTGACGACATTGTGCGGTATAATGTCCCTCCGTGCCTCCAGAGTGACACTGGCGCTGTCGCCCTCCGCTCTCTCGGATCGCGGCTCCACCCAGCTCCATCAGCTCGTGATCCGAGTCGGCCGGGGTTGGAACGGACAGACCCCCTCCAGGACGTCCTCTGGCCGCCAGCATGTTCTCCAAACAGATGGCCATGTCCACCAGTTGCGTGAAGGACAACATGGTGTCCCGGCAGGCTAGCTCCCTTTGGACGTCAGATGGCACCGGAAGTGGTCGATAAGGGCCCGTTCGTTCCACCCGGACCCAGCTGCTAGAGTCCGAAACTCCAAGGCGAAGTCCTGCGCAGTCCTCGTCTCCTGCCTCAGGTGGACCAGCCGCTCGCCCGCCTCTCAACCTTCGGGCGGGTGATCGAAGACAGCCATTGTCAATACTGCCAATAAGGTTAAATAAAAGTCTCAGTTTTACATAATATGCAGGTTCCTGTAATGTTTACTGCCCTGTTTGAGAAGAATGATGGATAAAGGGAGAAGGGAGGGGGAAGAGCCAGCCTTGTTGGGATAAACCCAGGGTCTTCACATTACTGAGCACTCAGTGAGGTCTTCTGGAAGAGTCTCTCAGGGGACAGAGGCATCAAATGAAAAGGAACTTGGTGAAGGAACAGGCGTCAGGGAAAGCTGACAGATATGAAAAGGACTTGGTGACATCCCCTCACCTCAACCACACAAACAAACAAATGTTTGATGAATATAAATTAATGCGGCTGTAAACATATACTGTAGGCACACAATGACACACAACATAGACACACAAAGACAGAGATACATGCACGCACGTGCACACACATTCTTGTCAACCCTTCTGTCCTCTGCTGCTTCTTAGCTGCTTATTAATCGTCCATGCACACAGCATACGTCTCATTGGGCCCCATTGTGTGGGCTTTGAGGTCCTTTATTGTAAACCTCACTTATTGTCACGCATAGAGTCACACACATCGCATGCATGCACACACACACACATCCTGAGTCTCTAGACAATATGCGGACGTGTGGAGAAGCAACGTCAGCAGGTCCCAGCCTCTTTTCTTTCCTCTCTTTCGCTCTCTCTTTATCTTAGAATCTCCAGATCGCTCACACACTCTCCCCACACAGTCACACTTGTTCCCTACACTCATATATCATTGTCCTATCCATCCCTCCAAGGGCACACAGGAAAAAGCCGCTATTTCAGTCAGCATTTCTTTCCTCTGTGAGAATAATACAGATGCATAGTTCAAGGAAATGTTTTGTCAAACGCGGATTCTGAGAACCGTACCTCTTTTCATGGCATGACAAATCTTACAGTGCATTCGGAAAGTATTCAGACCCCTTGACTTTTTCCACATTTTGTTACGATATAGCCTTATTCTAAAATTGATTACATGTTTTTTTCCCCTCATCACTCTAAACATAATACCCCATAATGACAACGCAAAAACTGTTTTTCAGACATTTTTGCAAATGTATTAAAAATAAAAAACTGAAATATGACATTCAGAGACTTGTCCCGAAGCCACTCCTTTTTAAAATTATATATATCATATTTTTATTGACAATGAATGAAAGATAACATTTAAAGACATTGTACATTAGCCTAACAATTTCAGGTGATTAGGTGATCTTATAGACCTATAGTAGTAATCCCAAGGGGCGGGGGTGGGGCCAAGAGTACTAATCTGGAGGAAGTGTTTGGAGCTGTTCAAAATAGGATATCATCAGGTCCCAGGTGGAATAGAATGAGTTGGTTGACCCTCGAATGGTATACTTAATTTTTTCTAATTTTAGGAACAGCATCAGATCTTTGAGCCAAAGAGAGGCTAAGGGAGGATTGATAGATTTCCAATCCAATAAAATCCTTCTGTTGGCTAACAGGGAGGTAAAGGCAATGGCATCCAGCTGTCCATTTGTCAGAGAAGGATTGTTGTTTGGTACTCCAAAAATAGCAATTTCTGCACTAGGCTGCAACTTTATATCAAATGCTTCAGAAAGGGTTTTAAATATAGTGGACCAATAATCTGCCAGACAGGGACCAGAACATGTGGGTCAAGTCCCCCAAGGAGCCTTTACACCTGTCACATGTACGATCAATATTTGGGTAGAATTTGGACAATCTGGCCTTACTGAAATGGATACGGTGAAGTACCTTAAACTGTATAAGGCTGAGCCGGGCACAAGAGGAGCTTCCATTTACCCTAAGTAAGGTACCATTCCAGACTTCATCAGAGAGCTCTCCACCAAGTTCCCTTTCCCACTCAGATCTGATTTTATTGAGTGACGGGTTATCAAGGGACATGATTATCAAAAAAATACGGGATATGAGTCCCTTTAGTTGAAAAGGTGTTTTCAAAAGGGCATCCATACCCGATTCGGTTGATAGAATTGGAAAGGTTGGGCTTTCAGTGCGAATAAACTGCCGGATTTGGAAATACCTAAATAAACTTGAATGGGGTAGATTAATGATAGCGAGGTCTTCGAAATTGGCAATGGTACCATCAATATAAAGGTCATTAAACTTAGTAAGGCCATTCCTCTGCCACAGCCTGAAAGCTGAATCCAGTTTGCCTGGAAGGAAGAGGTGATTATTACATATAGGACCTTGAATAGAGAAATCACAGAGTTTAAAATGTTGACGGAATTGAGTCCAAATTGTAAGAGTATTGACAACAATTGGATTGGATGTGTAGCGCGAAGCTGAAAGAGGGAGATTGGAGGTGACTAAAGCTGACAATGAGGAGGAGAAACAGGAGTTGGCTTCTGTTTGACACCAGTCCGTTTCTGGGGTGTGAAGCCAGTTAACAATATTTTGTATATTTGCTGCCCAGTAATAATACATAAAGTTAGGAAGGGCTAGTCCTGCGTGTGTTCTATCTCTCTGGAGGAATACTTTACGTAAATATAAGCTTCTCGGCTGAAGTGAAAAAAGACTTTGGTAAAAAAAAGAGCGAGACATTGGAACAAATAGAAATCTGGGCAATACATTCATCTTGATACAATTCACTTTACCAGCTAAAGTAAAATGGAGAATAGTCCATCTCTGAAAGTCCACTTTAAGTTTGCTAATCAGGGGAGTACAGTTCTCATCATGGAGGGAAGACAAGATACGGGTGATATTGATCCCTAAATATTTAAAGCCAGACTTGAACATACAAAATGGAAAAGTATCCCGTGGAATTCATTAATAGGAAAACATTAACTTTTTGAGAAATTCAATTTATAACCCAAAAACACACCAAACCTACGCAGTAGGTCCACTACCTCAGGGACACACGCTTCAGGGTCTGAGATATATAAAAGCAAATCATCTGCATACAAGGAACATTTGTGTTCCATCTGTAAATACCATGTATTGAGGGTGTGTCCTTTAACATAATAGAAATGGATTCTATCTCCAGGGTAAATAACAGAGGGGACATTGGACATCCCTGGCGTGTGGCCCTTGATAATGGGAAATACTGTGAACGAAGTCTGTTTGTAAGTACTGATGCCTTGGGTGATGAGTACAACAGTCGGACCCAGGAAATGAAGTTTGCACCAAAGGCAAATTTTCCCAGTACAGAGAATAAATATTCCCATTCTACCCTGTCAAATGCCTTCTCCGCATCTAAAGAGATAACTACTTCAGGAACGTCCAAAGATGCAGGAGAGTGTATGACATTAAGCAGACGTCGAATGATAGGAAAGGAGTGGCGACCCTTAATAAACCCTGTCTGATCAGTCGATATGTCTGTCTGTCATAGTGGACTCTATTTCAGAGGCAAACAATTACGCTAATATTTTTACATCTGCATTTAAAAGTGAGATTGGTCTGTATGAGCCACACTCAGATGCATCTTTGCCGGGGTTTAACAAAAGTGTGATCGACGCCTCTGTCAAGGATTGGGGTAAAACACCCTGGTCCAGGGCGTTTTCAAACATTTCAAGCAGGAGTGGGGCCAGTTTGGCAGAAAACTTCTTGTAGAATTCGATTGGGTAGCCATTTGGGCCAGGGGATTTCCCACTTTGCATTGCTGTAATTGAATTAATAATCTCCACTAACTGCAAAGGTTGATCAATTTCCTCTCTTTCTCTGTACTAATGGTAGGAGTTTTCAAGTTGTCAAGAAAATCATTCATAATTGAATTGTCTTCAGGGGATTCTGATGTGTAAAGATCTGAATACATTTTTTTGAAAGCATTATTGATTTCAGTGGGACTAACTGTTGACACCTGAGGTGTTGTGAATTTGAGGGATCAGCTGCGAGGCAGATTTGCACTTGAGTTGATGAGCTAGAAGTCGACCAGCCTTTTCTCCATGTTCGTAAACAAAACTGCGTGTGCGGAGTAGCTCAGCCTTATCTGTGGATAGTAAATTGTACTGAGATCGAAGACTCAGCCTTTCTTTGTAAAGTTCTGGTGATGGAAAGGCAGAGTATTGTTGGTCTAATTCCAGAATTGCGTCGATCAGCTGTGGTTGTTTAATTTTCCATTGTTTATTGAGAAGAGAGGAATAGGAAATTATTTCGCCTCTAAGAACAACTTTAAGTGTTTCCCAAAGTGTAGATGGAGAGATTGATTCTGTTTTATTTGTCTCAATAAAGATATCAGTTGCATTCGATAGAGTGGTGCAGAATGAATTGTTTGAAAGTAAAGATTAATTAAGTCTCCATGGGGTGCGATCTGTATAGTTCAATGAGAATGAGAGGTCGAGCGACAGAGGAGTATGGTCACTAATAACAATGGCAGAGTATTCTACTTTCTTAACAGAGGGGAGAAGGGCTTTATCTACGAAAAAGTAGTCTATTCTAGAATAGGAGTGGTGCACATGTAAAAAGAAAGAACATTCTTTGTTACTGGGGAAAGGGAATCTTCATGGATCTGTAGTCCCCTGTAGCTCAGTTGGTAGAGCATGGCGCTTGCAACGCCAGGGTTGTGGGTTCGTTTCCCACGGGGGGCCAGTATGAAAAATGTATGCACTCACTAACTGTAAGTCGCTCTGGATCAGAGCGTCTGCTAAATGACTAAAATGTAAATCGACACATCCCGCCTGGATCATAAATGCAGATTTTTGAGGGAAATAACGATCTAGGGTTTGAGCGGTCCAAGAGTGGGTGGATCACACAATTCAAGTCGCCTCCAAAAATTCAATAGTGTGAGTTGAGATTGGGCAGCAAAGAAATACGTTTGTTAATAAACTCAACATCATCCCAATTGGGAGCATACACATTTACAAGCAAAACAGAGGTGTGAAAGAGAGAACCAGATATCATAACAAAATGCCCCTGTGGATCCGATATTATATCAGCAGTGGTAAATTGTACTTTCTCATGAATACGTATTGCTGTTCACCTTGCCTTAGCATTGAATTTTCAATGGAATATTTGTCCTACCCAAGTTTTACGGAGTCTACCATGATCTGCTGTACACTGATGTGTTTATTGTAAGAATGCTATATCAGTTTTTAAATTCTTAAGATTATTAATAGAGTTACTCAATAGTCGATCAGTTACATCCTCCATTGGCTTTAACAAACGCAAATAGCCAAATAAAATGCTTCTGTTAGTCAAGACTTTGCCCATGGGTTGTGTTAGGCGCGCGCTCCACGACACGCTCCCGCACCGCGCAACTGTGTCCACAACCACAAGGAGTATAATAGGATACTCAGGCGCAGCGCGACCACAGCAGGGATCGCACCCCACAAACACGAATGCCAAAATATTCCAACATCAATGAACATCCGTAGAGGCGAAAGCTAAATATATCCAAACACCCACTCAATCAAACAAAGGCATTACAGTCACATTAACTCAAATGCAAACAAGAAAGTAACCCGAGTCAAACCCTAAGATTGTAGCATTAAATCAAATCAAATTTTATTTTGAATACCGAATACAACAGGTGTAGACATTACAGTGAAATGCTTACTTACAAGCCCTTAACCAACAATGCATTTTTTTGTAAATAGTCTTTAGAGAGGTAACGTTAAATGACTAGTTAATGGCAACTTAGTTAGTTCAAACAAAAACAAACTCACGTTGGATATTTAACATGTGTTACTAGTACCAGCTAAGCTAGTCAGCCCGCCAATATTACTTACATGGATATAGGTCTTCGTTCAGTTGATTCTAGATGTAGCTAGCTAGGTAGTTGTCCATATGTCAAGCTATATCTCAGCTAGCTAGCCGCTAGAAATGGTGGAGAAGTGCTTAGCTAAATTCACTGCCACATTCAAATAGCCCAGTCAGTCCTTCAGCACTCCGGTTTTTGTTGTGCGTAGCTAGCCATGCTAGCAAGTCAGCCAAATATTCCTGTTTTCTGAAATCTTCTCAGCCAAGTATAGACGTAATAAAGAAATCCCTGGGTGCTCCTGGAGTTAAGCATTCATCTTGTTGCCGTGTAAAAATACATTTAAAAAAAAAGTGGCGTTAGCTAGCCAGCCAGATAGTAAACAGTCAAGTGTGTCCAGCCAGCTCCCGCTAGCCAGACAATTTGATTGTGATGTTGTAGTGTATTAAGATTATGACTTAGTTAAGGTTTTAAGTGGAATCTGAGAGGATGTTTATTTAGTGTCAAAGGGAATGGTTTTTAGGGTGACGCCCCATACAAGACAGGGGATTGGACAGTAGAGGGAGCCACCCATATTTTGGGGAAGATTATATATACTGGGTTTAAACGAAGAAGAGCAGAGCAGACATTGCAATTTGGGAACCACTGCTCTCCGGGTGATCTGGACACCTGTACACTTGTGCTGAAATCTTGTGATATGAATAAACCTTATGATCAAAGTTCAGTATGAGCGGACTCCTTTGTTTAACGGTAATAACTAGCAACATTGACTCGACACTACAATGTATTAGCTAACGATGCCACTAATCTCAGTCAAATAAAACTAAATAAAATAATGATGTAATCGGGTGCTCCCGGAATGAGAAAAAACAACAACACTACTTTCATGTGAAAAGTAATATCCAAGTGGATGTCAAGAAAATCCGTCCGTTGCCAGCTAGCAAAGTAGCCAGCCACATATTCCTCCTGCCATGGCTAGCCAGCTGGGCCGCTTCCTTTACTCTATGTGCCGGACATAGAATGCTTTAGCCTCGGCCAGTGTGTCAAAAATTAGGGTCTCTCCCTCATAAAAGACACGAAGACAGGCAGGGAACTAAAACTTTATCCCCTTCTTATAGGAGACAGCCATTTTCTGTGTTTGAGTAGTTGGTTCGGCCTTCGATGATGTATTAGTCATAGCAGTTCTCTTCGGGTTGGTCTTGCTCATGTTACCATGAAAAGTAATTAAAAGAATATAACCAACTGATACATCAACATAAGAACTAACAGTGGCGTGTAAAAAACAACAACATTACAATTAAAGTTTAATTGGGGACCTCTCTCAAACACGTCTTCCTACATCGCCCAACCGGAAGTTCCGAAGCCACTCCTGCGTTGTCTTGGCTGTGTGCTTAGTGTTGTCCTATTGGAAGGTTAACCTTCGCCCCAGTCTGAGGTCCTGAGCGCTTTGGAGCAGGTTTTCATCAATGATCTCTCTGTACTTTGCTCTGTTCATCTTTCCCTCGATCCTGACTAGTCTCCCAGTCCCTGCCGCTGAAAAACATCCCCACAGCATGATGCTGCCACCACCATGCTTCACCGTAGGGATGGTGCCAGATTTCCTCCAGATGTGACGCTTGGCATTCAGGCCAAAGTGTTCAATCTTGGTTTCATCAGACCAGAGAATCTTGTTTCTCATGGTCTGAGAGTCCTTTAGGTACCTTTTGGCAAACTCCAAGCGGGCTGTCGTGTGCTTTTTACTGAGGAGTGGCTTCCGTCTGGCCACTCTACCATAAAGGCCTGATTGGTGGAGTGCTGCAGAGATGGTTGTCCTTCTGGAAGGTTCTCCCATCTCCACAGAGGAACTCTGGAGCTCTGTCAGAGTAACCATCACGTTCTTGGTCACCTCTCTGACCAAGGCCCTTCTCCCCCGATTGCTCAGTTTGGCCGAGCGGCCAGCTCTAGGTAGAGTCTTGGTGGTTCCAAACTTCTTCCATTTTGTTCTTGGGGACCTTCAATGCTGCAGAGATTTTTTGGTAGCCTTCCCCAGACCTGTGCCTCGACACAATCCTCTCTCAGAGCTCTACGGACAATTCCTTCGACCTCATGACTTGGTTTTTGATCTGACATGCACTGTCAACTGTGGGACCTTATATAGACAGGTGTGTGCCTTTCCAAATCATGTCCAATCAATTACAGTTACCACAGCTGGACTCCAATCAAGTTCTAGAAACATCTCAAGGATGATCAATGAAAACAGGATGCACCTGAGCTCAATTTCGAGTCACATAGCAAAGGGTCTGAATACTTACGTAAATAAAGTATTTATTGTGTTCCTCTAGCTGGGTGAGAGCTGCGTCCGCCAACCACAGCAAAGACACCTAATGAAGCCCAACGCTTGAGCCTTAGCGCTTGAGGTGAAATTGCATGATTGAGTTTCTCCCCCCCCCACCCCCCCTTGTAGGTAACATGATAAGCCTCCCTGGCAACATATGTCTTGCAGACAAGGATAATTTAATGTGTAATGGTAATTTCCTGTGGGTGTAATATAGCAGTGTCTTCGGTGGCTTTTGTTGACATGAGGGAATCGACCAACATTCCTTATCACTCTCAGTTGTATCTATGTAATTTGGGCTCAAATGATTTAATTCTGATTGCGACTGGTGTTCTCAGTTTCTTACATAGGGGAAATATGGCATACGGATGTCACGACTTCCGCCGAGGCTGCCCCCCCCCCCCCCCCTCCTGGTTCGGGCAGGTTTCGGCGTTCGTCGTCACCGGAGTACTAGCTACTGCCAATCCCATTCTCATCACTCCACTTGTCATGTCTTGTCAATCACACACACCTGGTGCTCATTCCCCTAATTAGTTTGTGTATAAGTGTTCCCTCTGTTCCCCTTGTCTTTGTGAGTGATTGTTTGTTGTGAGAGCGTATAGCTCGGTTGAGCTACATTTCACTGTGTTATTGCCAAGGTTGATGTTTCCCTTGTATAGTTTCGTTTGACGCTTGGGGCGTTTGATTTATGCAAACAGGATAAACTCTGGACTTCGGTATTTTACCTCCTGCGCCTGACTCCTTCTTACACACCTCATCACAATGGAACATGTTTTATTATTTTTCCATCAATGACAAAGAGAGTTGTTTACATTTGTCACATTCACCTTAGTTAATTCACAGCACTTTCATAGCACTTGATCAAAATAGGTCATAGTATAACTTTACAAATGATATCATCTTAAATAGTTCTATCCACAATGTTGGCCCTGAAGTCTGTCATTTGTCACTTTTTGTGGCGTAAATGTTCATGATATTAACTACAGGCAATGTCCGTAATCCACAAGATAGAAAATGTCATGTTTGTTGTATAATTTAAGTGCCTCTTGACCCTATGTCCCTAAAGTCTCCCAAATCCTCAGGATAAAAGGAGACAAAGTAAATTCTAAAGAAAATAAAATGAACTTTCACAGAAAACCTGCACATTATTAAATAAAAACAGAGAACCATACATAACATCAACATTTAATTCTGAGAGAAATCAAAGCTCACATATCAAATAGTTACATGTTCTTAAATGTGCACATTGTTCACATATTTTATGCCTTTGGGCTATGATATTAACAGTATTTACCATCTTCTGTATCCAGGCAATATTTTACAGGAGGAAAATCCATCACACAGTATCAACTTCATTGTTGAAACATCAGATACAGTGAGCCACTGTCTTTCAGTTCACAATATGTCAACGAAGGCATCAGTCGAATCCTGTCATGTTGTCCCCTGTATTGTTGATCCATTTTGACAACCTCACGTTCTGCCAGCACTTAAATCCAGGAAAACCTCTTTGGGTAAGGAAGTCGCTCTCACATCCAGCAACCGAGGAGTTTTGTAAAATATCATTCAATTCAGGTCTCATGCCCGAGAGCAACATTCTAGAATTCAGGTCTCAGGTTGAACCTTAAAGATAATTGTTGTTCTATCTCAATGAGTAGTTTGTCAAAGAGGTTCCAGATCTCGGAACTCAGGTCTCATGCTCGACAGCAGAGAAGTTTGTGAAAGACTTTTCGGAACTCTGCGTTGAAGGCAGTGTAGATGATGGGGTTGACAGCACTGTTGACGTAGCCCAGCCACGTTACCACGGAGATCAGAGTGGGGCTGATTTTGCAGGACACGCACAGCACGTTGGTCACATGTACCACAAAGAAAGGAGTCCAACAGGCTAGGAACACACCTGGTATAGGTGAGAGGAGGGTGGAATAGGAGAGGAGGAGAAGAAGAGGGAGGAAAAGGTGAAGCAGTATGTATTTTCAATAAATCAATACATGGCATGGGATACATAGCTACAGTATATTAATATAATGTGAGAGTAAACATCAATGTGATATGACATTGAGGAAAAGGTGTTTATGACAGACACTGCATATAGAGTTACTGTTTGTTTTCTATACGAGTATATTGGTATAATGTGAGATGGTAAATATCATATGATGTCCCATTGAGGAAAAGCTGTCTATGACAGGCAGATTGTAACTCACTCCATATAGAGTTACTGGATTTGTATTATCTGTGTGTGGATGTGTAGAATAGATGCATGTGGCACGAAAAAGTGTTTGCATAGATCATGTGAACCATGGTAGAAGATGGCAATCAAGTGGCTGTTTCCAAGGAGATAGCATCCTCTGCTTGTACTGCAGGCTGCATTACCAGAATGTATGATGCCTTACAGACACTTACATCATGTGTTAACTCTATATTTGGTCGCTAGCTAATTAGCTGGTAACACTTTATCACCTTTCCAGCAAACGTGCCATGATAACGCTGTCACACTGAGTGAAGTTAGTCAGCTATGTCTGTACACATGGCCTGTGCCAGTTATGGTGTGAACCACTCGCTCAGAGTAGATGTGTGTAGATGTACGTAGACAATGGGTGTGCGTATGTCATATTTTCCTATCATTCATTCAGCATACACACCAACACTGATACCTGTGCACGCACACACACATATGGTATGATACAGCTTAGATCCACAACACATAGACTACGGACTCTATTTCTCTCTGCTTTGTCCGTTCAGACACAGCGGGAGTTGGTTTGTCAGTGGATAGATGCGGTCCTGCATCAGTAAGCAAACAGACCCAGCATTGTGGGAAGAGATGGTGTGGTGGGTGCTATTATTCATTCCTCTATTTTCACAACAACAGTAGCATAATGCTAAACACATCATGCTAAACCTGTGGAGCATCAACACCGTCTAACATCACAGTCTCCCCTCATTGCATTTTAACTCTCTGTGTTTTCAAATGTTGAATTTATAGCCGCGGAGTGTGAGCCTTTTTCTCATGTAATCAAAATGTTAGCCCCTTCTCAGCATGCAGCCTCTTTCAAGCATTCAGTTTAATATATATTTTTACAAAAAAAATTTAGGGGGTATATCAGCTTTAATATTGCAGATAGATTGTAACTTCCATCAATGTAATTGTCTGCATCACTTCCAATCCCCCATACATGTTTTTGCAATATATATATATATATATATATATATATAACACTACCAGTCAAAAGTTTGGACACACCTACTCATTCCAGGGTTCTTCCTTATTTTGTACTATTTTCTACATTGTAGAATAATAGTGAAGACATCAAAACTATGAAATAACACATATGGAATCATGTAGTAACCAAAACAGTGTTAAACAAATACAAATATATGTTATATTTGAGATTCTTCAAATAGCCACCCTTTGCCTTGATGACAGCTTTGCACACTCTTGGCATTCTCTCAACCAGCTTCATGAGGTAGTTACCTGGAATGCATTTCAATTAACAGGTGTGCCTTCTTAAAAGTTAATTTGCGGAATTAATTTCCTTCTTAATGCGTTTGAGCAAATCAGTTGTGTTGTGACAAGGTAGGGGGGGGGTATACAGAAGATAGCCCTATTTGGTAAAAGACCAAGTCCATATTATGTTAAGAACAGCTCAAATAAGCAAAGAGAAACGACAGTCCATCATTACTCTAAGACATGAAGGTCAGTCAATACGGAACATTTCAAGAACTTTGAAAGTTTCTTCAAGTGCAGTCACAAAAACCATCAAGCGCTATGATGAAACTGGCTCTCATGAGGACCGCCACAGGAATGGAACACCCGGAGTTACCTCTGCTGCAGAGTATAAGTTCATTAGAGTTACCAGCCTCAGAAATTGCAGCCCAAATAAATGCTTCACAGAGTTCAAGTAACAGACACATCTCAACCTCAACTGTTCAGGAGTTGTGTGAATCAGGCCTTCATGGTCGAATTGCTGCAAAGAAACCACTACTAAAGGACACCAATAAGAAGAAGAGACTTGCTTGGGCCAAGAAACACGAGCAATGGACATTAGGCCGGTGGAAATTTGTCCTTTGGTCTGGATTCCAAATTGGAGATTTTTGGTTCCAACCGCCGTGTCTTTGTGAGACGCGGTGTGGGTGAACGGATGATCTCTGCATGTGTATTTCCCACCGTAAAGCATGGAGGAGGAAGTGTTTTGGTGTGGGGGTGCTTTGCTGGTGACACTGTCTGTGATTTATTTAGAATTCAAGGCACACTTAACCAGCATGGCTACCACAGTATTCTGCAGCGATACGCCATCCCATCTGGTTTGGGCTTAGTGGGTGTCACGTCTACTCCTGCTCCTCCCCTCCGGCATGCGACGTCGCCTGAATACTAACCACCGGTCCTGGGATTCATCATTACGCACACCTGGCATCCATCATCACGCGCACCTGCAGATCACTGTGATTCACACCTGGACTCCATTACCTTCCTCATTACCTCCCCTTTATCTGTCCCTCCCTTACGTTTATTCCTCAGTCGGTTCCTGTGTTCATGCTATATTGCCACTGTTACGCTGTCTCGTTTCATGTTTGTTGTTTTATTAAACATTTCACCTGCACCTGCTTCTCAACTCACAGCGTCATTGTTACAGTGGGACTATCATTTGTTTTTCAACAGGACAATGACCCAACACACCTCCAGGCTGTGTAAGGGCTATTTGACCAAGAAGGAGAGTGATGGAGTGCTGCATCAGATGACCTGGCCTCTACAATCCCCCGACCTCAACCCAATTGAGATGGTTTGGGATGAGTCGGACCGCAGAGTGAAGGAAAAGCAGCCAACAAGTGCTCAGCATATGTGGGAACTCCTTCAAGACTGTTGGAAAAACATTCCAGGTGAAGCTGGTTGAGAGAATGCCAAGAGTGTGCAAAGCTGTCATAAAGGCAAAGGGTGGCTATTTGAAGAATCTCAAATATAAAATATATTTTGATTTGTTTAGCACTTTTTTGGTTACCACATGATTCCATATGTGTTATTTCATAGTTTTGATGACATCACTATTATTCAACAATGTAGAAAATAGTAAAAATAAAGAAAAACCCTTGAATGAGTAGGTGTGTCCAAACTTTTGACTGGTAGTGTACATATCCTTTTTTTAAATATATATTTCCTTTATTACTTTCCAACCCCACCACCCCTCCCCTAATTGGAGTAAACTAGTGAACAACAACGCTTAGGCCTCTACTTCCAGCTCATACATACTATATACATTTTATTGACACAGTCAATTTTACAATAGTTCTATTTTGTTTGTTTTTACTCCTGTCCTTCCTCTACCCTCAACCTCTCCGATCATTTTCATGACGTCCATCCGGTTTGCTTCTATATGCCATATCTTTCAAACTGTGCTCTTTCAAAAAAGTTCTTAACCTATAACCTAAATACGTATTATGGACACAGTATGTTTTACATTAGTTATCTTGTTGTTATTAGTTGTTATTAGTCCCAACCTTCAGCTCCATTCAACACCTCCATCTATCTCTTAACACCATCCATATTGGATTTCTATTTGCCATATATTTTTCAACTGTACTGTGATGTTTCACAAAAGTTCTGAACCTTTCTATTCTCATTGTTTCTACAGATTGTAAATTGAAAATAAACATTTTTGCTAAAAGTATTATTATATTATTGATCGATTGACTATGACTTTTCAGATCACCCAGTAGTGCTATCTGCAGGGTTAGCTCCAGGTAAATATTGCAATTCTTCAGCCATTCCTGGACCTGTGACCAAAAACAAGCTACAAATGGACAGTACCGAAACAAATGATCTAATGATTCTGTCTCTTCACAGCAAAATCTGCAGAGCTGGGAAGATTGTATCCCCCATATAAATAACATTCTATTGGTTGCAAGAATTTTGTATAATTTAAATTGAAGAATTCTAAGTTTTGAATGTGCCGTCGTTTTGCCATGTGCCATGGAATCGGTACGTCAAAAATCTCTTCCCAACTATTTTGCAATCTATATGGGACGGCTGTCAATCCTTTGGTCCTTAAATTAAACTGGTATACTTTTTTATTTATCACAATTTTCTTTAACCAATTATGGTCTTTAATGCAGGGCCGACAGACAAGTTCCTTACTTTCCCCCCCTTCCACTTTCTTCTTCCATTTTTGCGGTAATGTTGCAATTATTTGGTTGTAATTTTGGGTAGAGCAGACCTTTCCATATATTTTGGTTAGCTGCATGTGCGACATAACTCCACTAGTCCTACCTATGATATCATTTACGAAGATTATACCTTTTTTTTTTTTTTATTCAAAAAATAATGTTTTTTTTTATCAATTAGTATATTTGAGTTTAACCACAATATTTGTTGCATTATTTGTTCTGTCATTTCTGGAGGATTCAAATGAAATTGCAACCAACTTTCTATGTCTTGTTTTAGAAATAGTGATACTTGGGAGATTATTTCCTTTTCAAGCATTCAGGGTTTGTTATATTGATGCCATCCCCTGTGTTCTCAGATTGCAAAAGTCTGATCCTTGTTTTGTATTGCTGTAATGCCATGTTATTATGTAATGCCGAACAAAAACCATTGATATCAAAGTTTAACCAACGATACAACTCTACAATGCACAAGGACTACTTTTAACAATTTACATTGAAAATGTACTGGAAGAACTGTGCAGATTTAAAGTTCGGTAACAGAAGTTTGGTCAAATCTCCCTCAGTTTTTTATGTGTCCGTTTATTCCAAAAACTCTGTTAAATACAGTGCCTTCAGAAAGTATTCATACCCCTTGACTTATTCCACATTTTGTTGTGTTACAGCCTGAATTCAAAATGGAGGACCTTTCTAGGTAAGTTGTTTTAATGCGCGTCTCACCAGAAAGCACTGCCTTACGTACTGCCTTACAACATCCCGTAACACTGTTGCGCATACTATGACATCTCCCCCTTTAACTTTAACACATTTTCCTTTTAACGTCTTCTACAAATTAGTGTAAGCATAATGAAAACAACCGTACTTCAGAATAGCAATAAACAGAAACAATGTTACGCTAAAGGTTTTGAAAGAACAATAAAGCAATGCAACATTTCACATGTACATTTTCTTTTTACCCCCCCCCCCCCCCCCCCCGAAATAAAAGTATATTGACCTGTAGTGTCTCTTTTCAATGTCTCTTGGTTTCTATAGTTGTTCTTTACAGGTCCAGTCTGACAACTGGTTTGCTAACCCTACCAGACCTGGTAAGTAAAAGTCATTGACCAGCAGTCTGTGTGCTGTCACTCGAGGTAGGTGAAACAGTCTCTTGTTGACCATTGTCTGGCACTATTTTCTCTTCTTTTAGGAGAGACAGGCGTAAGGCCTTTTGTTGGGGTAGGCACTGCTTGGAGGTGGCGACAGTTACGTCATAGTGTTCCTCCTTTCTGCATCTCAAAGACGTAAAACCTGGGTGTGGTGCTTTCACCTGTTACCACTGCAGGTGTCATCCACTCCTTGATCGAGCTTGGTGAGCACTGTTTCTCCCGGCAGTAGCAACTGTAATGGTCTCGCCCCGTGACGTTGGTTGTAGTAGAAGGCTTGTTTCCTCTTTTCTGCTGTATCCTTTAGCCTGATGTGTTTTTTGTTGGGCCACTTAGGTTGGAGGTTTCTCTCCAAGGTTGGGAGTGTCGTTCAGATTATTCTACCCATGAGGAGCTCTGCTGGGCTTGCTCCCATTGTTGTGCATGGGGTTGATCTGTAGCACATGAGACCAACCAGTGGGATTTTCTGCTTCAGAATCCTCTTCGCAGTCTGCACTGCCCTTTCTGCGTGACCGTTACCTTGAGGGTTGTGCGCGCTGGAAGTAATGTGCTTAACATCAAGCTGCTTTGCCATTTCTTGGAACTCGGGACTAGAGAATTGGGGCCCATTGTCACTAATGACCTCATCTGCCATACCGTGCAAAGGTTCCTTTCAGCTTCAGGGCAATCTGTGTGCTTGTGGTTGTAGGCATGTGTAGTATCTCAATGAATCTTGAGTCGTAGTCAGATATAATCAGATTCAGTGAGGGAAAAAAGTATTTGATCCCCTGCTGATTTTGTATGTTTGCCCACTGACAAAGAAATGATCAGTCTATAATTTTAATGGTAGGTTTATTTGAACAGTGAGAGACAGAATAACAACAAAAAAATCCAGAAAAACGCATGTCAAAAATGTTATAAATTGAATGAGGGAAATAAGTATTTGACCCCCTCTCAATCAGAAAGATTTCTGTCTCCCAGTTGTCTTGTATACAGGTAACGAGCTGAGATTAGGAGCACACTCTTAAAGGGAGTGCTCCTAGTCTCAGCTTGTTACCTGTATAAAAGACACCTGTCCACAGAAGCAATCAATCAATCAGATGGAAGGCTGGAATGGGCTACAAGACCATCACCAAGCAGCTTGGTGAGAAGGTGACAACAGTTGGTGCGATTATTCGCAAATGGAAGAAACACAAAATAACTGTCAATCTCCCTCGGCCTGGGGCTCCATGCAAGATCTCACCTCGTGGAGTTGCAATGATCATGAGAACGGCGAGGAATCAGCCCAGAACTACACGGGAGGATCTTGTCAATGATCTCAAGGCAGCTGGGACCATAGTCACCAAGAAAACAATTGGTAACACACTACGCAGTGAAGGACTGAAATCCTGCAGCGCCCGCAAGGTCCCCCTGCTCAAGAAAGCACATATACAGGCCCATCTGAAGTTTGCCAATGAACATCTGAATGATTCAGAGGAGAACTGGGTGAAAGTGTTGTGGTCAGATGAGACCAAAATCGAGCTCTTTGGCATCAACTCAACTCGCCGTGTTTGGAGGAGGAGGAATGCTGCCTATGACCCCAAGAACACCATCCCCACCGTCAAACATGGAGGTGGAAACATTATGCTTTGGGGGTGTTTTTCTGTTAAGGGGACAGGACAACTTCACCGCATCAAAGGGATGATGGACGGGGCCATGTACTGTCAAATCTTGGGTGAGAACCTCCTTCCCTCTGATGTGATCCCCGGCCACCATACTGAGGCGTTGGCCCTCTCTCTGCATTTAGTCAGACATTGATGTCCATCGTGTATTCTGTCAATAATGTCTGTGGTACTACTCTGACAGTTCACTTTTCACTGAAAAAAAATCTCTGACTGTGACTGGGGTTTTACTCGCATGTTCAGGCCAGCCTGACCTGATGTACTTGATTACTGTCTGTAGTTTATCATCTGCTGCAGTGGCAACTCTGATGCTCTCCATTTTTGTCTGCGTAAAAGGTATGTTGTTGATTACGGCTGCTATGTAACACTCCACGTCCGTGTGTGTGCCTGTTTCCTTTTCTGTGAGTGTCAACAGGCTCCTTGACAGAGTGTACTCCACGACCAAGGTTTTGCCTGGCGCGTACTCCGCTGTGGGTTTGAACCTCATAAGCTGCATGAGTAGTTTCTGGCACCGTAAAGGCACATTATCCAAGTCTTTGCTGTTCATTAGTGGTACCAAGGGCTTGTGGTATGTCACTAGCTTGAAGTCCTCCAGGCCGTACAGATATTTCCCGAACTTCTCACAGGCCCAAACACTCGCCAGACACTCCTTTTTGATCTGCACGTATCTGGTTTCTGCCTCCGTGAGCCACTTTGAGCATTACGCCACTGGCTTCCACTCCTCTCCATGGAGCTGTAGTAGTACACCGCCAATCCCAAAGCTGCTTGCGTCTGCTGAGACTGCGATGGCTCTGTTGCTGTCATAGAACGTCAGGACTGGGGAAGTCGTCAGAAGTTCTTTGAGGTGCTGGAACGTCGCCTGCTGTGCGTGATCCCATGTCCTCACCGTCTTTGACCTCAGGAGCTCATGCAGTGGTTGACCCACTGTGGAAATGTTGGGGATATAATTCCCTAGGTATTTAACCATCCCAAGAACTCTCTTCAGCTCCGGCAAGTTCTCTGGTGGGGAAAGCTGCCTGATGGCCTACACTTTCTCTGAATCAGACCTGACTCCTGATGGGTCAATGAGATATCCCAGGAAGCGTAGCTGTGTTTGCCTGAGGACACACTTTTCTCTGTTCAACTTTAGTCCGGTTGACTCGATCTTCTGCAGGACTCTTTTTAGTCACTCGTCGTGCTCCTCTATAGTATTTGCTTATACCAAAATGTCATCCATAAAAATGGCGACTCCCTCAAGGCCTTGCAATGTCTCCATAATTTTCCTTAGGAAGATTTCTGGAGGGCTCGAGATCCCAAATGGCAGACGGCAGAAACAATACCTGCCAAAAGGTGTAATAAAGGTTGCCAACTTTCTGCTGTCACAGTGTAGGGGTATTTGCCAAAACCCACTTGCCGCATCCCTTTGTTGAGAATACTTTGGCTCCGCTCAGCTTTGCGAGTATCTCCTCTGAGGTGTTAGGATGAACCGTTCTCTTTTCACCGCTTCAGTAAGCTTTTTCAAACCCACACATATCCGTACTTTTCATTTTTTCTTCCAGACAGGCACAATGGGTGCACACCAATCTGTTTGCTGCAAAACCTTCTCCACAATGTCATTTTCCTCCATCCTCCACAGCTCCTCTTTCACCTTCTGCATATTGGGATTGTGTGCGCTGTGTGCACTGCATATGGCTGTGTGTTCTCTTTCAGTTGTATTTTCACTGGCTCTGTGTTGAGCAAGCCATGTTCTCCAAATGCGTCATGAACCTCTTCGATGCGTTTCACCAGGCCAATCTCGGCTGCTGTTGTCCGGCTGAGTAAGTTGTTCACACTATGTCCCTGAACGACATATACTGGGAAGGAGTAGTGCTTTTCTTTGTATGTGGCGCTCGTTTGAAATTGCCCGAAACAATTCAACTGGCCCCCAGGACTGCACAGAGTAATGATAGATGACTGCAATGTTTTCTCTTGAATGAGCATATCAAATGTCTCTTCACACATTATACTAGCATCTGCTCCAGTGTCAATTTAAAAGTGTACAGGTGTTGCACCAATGACAAATTGCACTGTCCATAGGTCATCACTCCTATCGGTAATGGATCCGAAAAAATATGATGCCTGGTCATTATGTTCTGTAACTTCACTAACTGGTTTTGTGTGACACATTCTTTCCCAATGTCCTGTTTTCTGAAATGTGTTGCATGTCAACTTGAAAGCTGGACATTTTGTGGCTTTTTATGTTGCATTTTCCCACACTGGCTGCATTTTCCTTCTGCACGCTCCATGTCCTTTGAATCTCTGTTCTCATTGCACCATTTTGCATTCTTCTTGTGCCCCCTTGCAATCTCCTGCACAGCGCACGCAGCTTCTCCCTGCTGGCTTACTTGCATGCTAACTTCCTCTGACTGATGGACTGTTTGTATAGTAGTTGCTAACGTGAGATCTGCCATCAACTGCAGTTTGCGAGACAGTCCTTTATCCAGTATGCCCACGACAATTCGGTCCCGAATATGCTGATCTCTTTTCGCACCAAAGTCATAATGCTCTGAAAGCTCCTAAAGGGCTCTGATAAATGTCTCTGTCTTTTTCCCAGGTTGCTGTACTCGTTGATAAAAACAGGCACGTTTGTGAATAACATTCCGTTTGGGAAAACAGAATTAATTATATTTCCTCATGACAATATCAAAGTCTGCTTTCTCATCCTCTGATGCAGAGGTGAACGATTTGAAAATGTTCTCTGCCTCGCTGCCCATGGCATATATGAGGGAACTGACCTGCACATCGCCGTCTTCCTGATCAAACTTGGTCGCGGTTCTGAATCTCGTAAAACTGTTTCCAATCCATCATTCTGTCGGTTTATCAAAGCTAAAGTTTTGCAGTGGGTCAAACTTTGCCATAGTCCACTTTCTTAGTAGGATGTGAGCTTGTCATCCCACTTCTGACACCATGTAATATAATGTGAATGTCCAGTCAGAGGAGTACTTTTCTAAGTAAGTTGTTTTAATGCCCTTCTGACCAGAATGCCTAGAGATAACTGACGAACGTACTGCTTTATGAAATCACCTAACACTGTCGTGCATACTATGACATCATCTACACACAATACCCCATAATGACAAAGTGAGAACATGTTTTTAGACATTTTAGTAAATTTATTGAAAATTCTATACAGGAATACAGTGCCTTCGGAAAGTATTCAGACCCCTTGACTTTTTCCACATTTTGATACGTTACAGCCTTATTCTAAAATTGATTAAATAAATAAAAATCCTCAGCAATCTACACACGATACACCATAATGACAAAGCGAAAACATAAGTATTCAGACCCTTTGCTATGTGACTCGAAATTGAGCTCAGGTGCATCCTGTTCCCATTGATCACCCTTGAGATGTTTCTACAACTTGATTGGAGTCCACCAGTGGTAAATTCAATTGATTGGACATGACTTGGAAAGGCACACACCTGTCTATATAAGGTCCCACAATTGACAGTGCATGTCAGAGCAAAAACCAAGCCATGAGGTCGAAGGAATTGTCTGTCGAGCTCTGAGATGGAATTGTGTCGAGGCACAGACCTGGGGAAGGGTACCAAAACATTCTGCAGCATTGAAGGTCCCCAAGAACACAGTGGCCTCCATCATTCTTAAATGGAAGAAGTTTGGAACCACCAAGACTCTTCCTAGAGCTGGCTGCCCGGCCAAACTGAGCAATCGGGGGAGAAGGGCCTTGGTCAGGGAGGTGACCAAGAACCCGATGGTTACTCTGACAGAGCTCTAGAGTTCCTCTGTGGAGATGGGAGAACCTTCCAGGAGGACAACCATCTCTGCAGCACTCCACCAATCAGGTCTTAATGGTAGAGTGGCCAGACGGAAGCCAATCCTCAGTAAAAGGCACATGACAGCCCGTTTGGATATTGCCAAAAGATACCTAAAGACTGTCAGACCATTAGAAACAAGATTCTGTGGTCTGATGAAACCAAGACTGAACTATTTGGTCTGAATGCCAAGCGTCACATCTGGAGGAAACATGACACCATCCCTACGGTGAAGCATGGTGGTGGCAGCATCATGCTGTGGGGATGTTTTTGAGCGGCAGGGACTGGGAGACAAGTCAGGATCGAGGCAAAGATGAACAGAACAAAGTACAGAGAGATCCTTGGAAGGCAAAGGTTTACCTTCCAACAGGACAACGACCCTAAGCACACAGCCAAGACAACGCAGGAGTGGCTTCGGGACAAGTCTCTGAATGTCCTTGAATGTCCCAGCCAGAGCCCGGACTTGAACCCGATCAAATATCTCTGGAGAGACCTGAAAATAGTTGTGCAGCAACGCTCCCCATCCAACCTGACAGAGCTTGAGAGGATCTGCAAAGAATGGGAGAAACTCCCCAAATACAGTTGTGCCAATCTTGTAGCGTCATAACCAAGAAGATTCAAGGCTGTAATTGCTGCCAAAGGTGCTTCAACAAAGTACTGAGTAAAGGGTCTGAATACTTATGTAAATGTGATATTCTGTTTTTTTAAATAAATAAATTAGCAAACATTTCTAAAAACCTGTTTTTGCTTTGTCAATATGGGTTATTGTGTGTAGATTGATGAGGGGGAAAAAATAATTAATCAAAATCTATTTATTGGTTATTTAACTACAGTAAGTGAAGTGATTTACACCCGGTAACGGAATTGCGGTAACGGAATTCATCATGGGTCCCTGATTTGTACTCACAGAAATGCATAATTATGGATATGAATGTCATTCTCTTTATCGTGACATATCCTAAATAGGTACACAAAAATATAAATATGTAATATCCTCCTTTGCATATTTGGGTATTATTCTACACACTGGCTATTATTTTAATGACCTCTGCCCCCAAACAAGACCAAATTTGGTTGGTCCGGACCAAATCTAAACCAATCATAGATGTCTATGTTTCACAAGTTTGGACATCAGCACAGTAGAGCTCAGTAGAGTACAGTACAGTACAGTACAGCATAGAACAGTAGAGTACAGTAAAGTAGAGTATAGTTCAGTAGAGTACAGTAAAGTACAGTAGAGTTCAGTACTGTACAGTACAATACAGTACATTATAGTGTACTCAACCCTAATGTGCTCTACTGTCTACTGAACTTTACTCTACTGTACAGTACTGAACTATACTCTACTATTTTTCTGAATTTTCCGTTACACAAGTTTTAATCACTTAATAATTCATAAACAAAATTGATATCAGTAAAAACACTTGCGAAAGTATTCACCCCCCTTGCCATTTTTCCTATTTTGTTGCCTTACAACCTGGAATTAAAATAGATTTTTGGGGGGGTTGTATCATTTGATTTACACAACATGCCTACCACTTTGAAGTTGCAAAATATTTTTTGTTTTTGTGAAACAAACAATAAATAAGACAAAAAAACAGAAAACTTGAGCGTGCATAACTATTCATCCCCTCCAAAGTCAATACTTTATAGAGCCACCTTTTGCAGCAATTACAGCTGCAAGTCTATTGGGGTATGTCTCTATAAGCTTGGCACATCTAGCCACTGGGATTTTTGCCCATTCTTCAAGGCAAAACTGCTCCAGCTCCTTCAAGTTGGATGGGTTCCGCTGGTGTACAACAATCTTTAAGTCATACCACAGATTCTCAGTTGGATTGAGGTCTGGGCTTTGACTAGGCCATTCCAAGACATTTAAATGTTTCCCCTTAAACCACTCGAGTGTTGCTTTAGCAATATGCTTAGGGTCATTGTCCTGCTGGAAAGTGAACACCCGTCCCAGTCTCAAATCTCTGAAAGACTGAAACAGGTTTCCCTCAAGAATGTCCCTGTATTTAGCGCCATTCCATCATTCCTTCAATTCTGACCAGTTTCCCAGTCCCTGCCGATAAAAAACATCCCCACAGCAGGATGCTGCCACCACCATGCTTCACTGTGGTGTTCTCGGGGTGATGAGAGGTGTTGGGTTTGCGCCAGACATAGCGTTTTTCTTGATGGCCAAAAAGCTCCATTTTAGTCTCATCTGACCAGAGTACCTTCTTCCATATGTTTGGGGAGTCTCCCACATGCCTTTCGGCGAACAGAAGGAAGGGGGGCAGGAGAAAAGTACTTGAGTGTCATACGCATAGCAATGATAGGAGAGACCATGTGAGGATATGACGGAGCTGACTGACTTGGTATATAGAGAGAAGAGGAGAGGGCCTAGAATCAAGTTCTGGGGGACACCAGTAGTGAGAGCACGTGGTGCAGACACAGATCCTCTCCACGTCACCTGGTAGGAGCGGCCTGCCAGGTAGGATGCAATCCAAGAGTGTGCAGCGCCTGAGACGCCCAGCGCTGAGAGGGTGGTTCACTCTGTCCAAGGCAGCAGATAGATCTAGGAGGATGAGGCCAGAGGAGAGAGTCAGCTTTGGAAGTGCGGAGAGCCTCCGTGACACAGAGGAGAGAGGTCTCGGTTGAGTGATCCGTCTTGAAGCCTGACTGGTTAAGAAGATCGTTCTGAGAGAGATAACGAGTGTGTTGGTCAGAGACAGCTTGCTCAAGTGTTTTGGAAAGAAAATAAAGAAGGGATACCGGTCTGTAATGTTTGATGTCAGAGGGGTTGAGTGTTGGTTTCTTGAGGAGGGGAGCGACTCTGGCCACTTTTGAAGTCAAAGGGGACGCAGCCAGTGTTCAGGAATGAGTTGATGAGGGAAGTTAGGAATGAGATGGTCTGGAGAAGGGAGGACGGGATGGGGTCGAGTGGGTAGGTTGTCAGGTGGACAGACGTCACTATTATTTAATCTGGAGAGAGAGGGGAGAAAGAGGTCAAGGCGTAAGGTAGTTCAGTGTGAGTGGGACAAGTGGACTCAATAGGCTGAGTGAATGAGGAGCGGATATCGTCTACCTTCTTTTCATAGGGGTTGACAAAGTCTTCCGCAGAGAGGGGGGGATGGGGTTTGAGGATTACGGAGGGAGGAGAAGGTGGCAAAGAGTTTCCTAGGGTTAGAGGCAGAAGCTTGAAATCTGGAGATATAGAAAGTGGTGTTAGCAGCGGCTACATGGGAAGTGAAGGTAGAGAGGAGGGAGTGAAAGGATGATAGGTCCTCCAGAAGTAAATTTTTCTCCATTGTTGCTCACCTGAGTTACTCAGCCACTGAGCAGAAGGATAGGGCCGAGCTGGCCCGGGAGGAAAGGGGACAGTGAGAGTCATACTATGCAGAAAGGGAGGAGAGTACGTAAAGTAAATTGCCCTAGCTAGCAAAAAACAAATTAGACAGCAACAAATGAAGACAAAAATAATTCTTATCACTCTTGGAGAGAGTTGGAGTGCTCTAGCTATATATAGAAGCACGCTGAAATGGAGCTTGAGAAGCTGGATATACTAACCCTAACCCTATACTCAGAGAAGAGGTGAAACCACTCACCCTCCAATGCAGGCACTGATTACCAAAACAGCAACAATCACAAATTGCCCTGCGCTTTAATCCTAGTTGATGTGTCAACAATCATCTGCAGATTATGAGGTTATGTATTCTGCTCACAGTGGGGGAACCCCTCATTTCCATGCACCCCCATGTTTATGTAATTCATACTATTTAAGTTCACCGCAACCCCCTTTTTTCTTACCCCAACAATGCTAAATGTGCTTTGTTGATATGATTTGTGTAAATATTAGACCTTGGAAGACACATGCATGTACACACACACACACACACACGTACACATACCTACCAACTACAACAGGAAGGACCTTCATGGCTTTGCGCTCCCTCCCACTCACTCTGCTACTCTTGCTGTTGCAGCGCCCCCTCTTGGTGGCCTTAGTGTGGGCCAGCCCATTCTCCTTCAGGCTCTTCCCCTGCCTAGGCGGCCTCTCCGTGGGGTCTGCGTCCGAAACGCTGTCCATCTGGGTAGTCATGGGGTCGCTCTCCGCCAAACCCGCCCCCACACCATCCTGCTGCTTGTCCTCCACCCCCAGGGTCGCCGTGGGCGACGCCATCGATACAACCGACGGTGACATCGGGCTGAGCCCTGTAGGTATGAGGTACACCACCTTCTCCTTGGCCCCCGCCCTGTCCCCTGCGTTCTCCCTCTGCAAGGCGGAGCTGAGGCGCAGGGACAGGCTCCGTTTTCCTCCCCTCGTCAGTTGGGAGCGGCTCCTGCCTGAGCTCCAGCGTCTCAACCCCCGGAACATCCAGTAGTACAGGAAGAGCATGACGGGGCAAGGCACAAAGAAGGAGCACACGGAGGAGTAAACCACGAAACTGTCGTTCTCCAGCTTGCACACGGTGGGGTCGCGGCCCGGCACCTGGTTGAGGCCGAAGATGACAGGACTGGCGACGCCCAGGGAGAGAACCCAGGTGGCCGTAATGAGGACCAGCTGCCGCAGGCTGAACTGGTTCCTGTTGTACTTCAGGGGCACCACCACCGCTATGTACCTGCAGGGACACACATGTCATAGGGGATAAAATACATTTGAAATACATGGAGCACACCTGTTGTACTTCAGGGGCACTACTGCCACCATGACGATGTGCCTGCAGGGACACGGATCAAAGCGAATGACAAAGTCTACATTTAAAATACATAAACACATCAATTTAACATGAATGGACTTCAAACAGGCCAACACAGCAGTGAAGTATGCAGAGGACAGTGGCTGTTTTGGATTGGATAAACCCTAGGCCTATTGTATTGTCTATTTTTTGTTGAATTCTGGGTTGAAATAAAACAATAGCTGTTGATGACTTTGCAAAACCTATAGCTTATAGGCCTAAATAGCATGATTTATGATATTTGAATGATAAGAGTATGGTTACATTTAATTTGCTCTGCTCAACCTACCCTTTGGAATGACTTCGATAGCAACAGTGAATCTATTTCGTTTTTTTAAGTGGACATCTCTAAGCAATCATTCTCACGATAGCACATTGGTAATAGTCAGTGACAAATATGATAGCTGGGCTTGGTTAAAACTGTCACGGTTTCGGCCGAGGCTGCTCCTCCTCCTGGTTCGGGCAGGCTTCGGCGGTCGTCGTCCCCGGAGTACTAGCTGCCACCGATCTATGTTTCATGTTCGTTTGGTTTGGTCTTAATGTTGTACACCTGTGTCTAGTTAGTCCTCGTTAGTGTTCTATTTAGTTCTCGTTGTGTGTGTCTGTGTTTGTGTGTGATTGCGCTTCTGTTACGTGTTGGAGCTACTATTTCCCTCCAGTGTTTTGGAGTGGTTACTTTGCACATGTTTTGTGCGCCGTTTATTTTGTCGCCTGTGTGCGCCTTGTATTCGCCTTCAGGCTTATTGTGCTTTTGTTTTGTGTGAATATTGCACTAAAGTCTTTGGACTGAGCCTCTGCGTCCTGCGCCTGATTCATACACCACACCCACCTTCAGCACCCTATGACAAAAACCCTAGATGGGAGACCAAAGGGTAGCTGTAGATAGATCAATTATCCAGTAGGAGCCAGGAGGTGCTGCCCAGCCTATAGTTTTTTTTAAACTTCTGATAGTGGATATAACGTTGAAGATCTGACATTGTTTTAAAGGTACCCTATGTTGAAATTTGGTTATCATGATGACATAATCCTGTGGTAGAAATTTCACCCTCAAAACAACAGTTAATTACTTTTTTCAAATCCAATGTATTTTCCACGTATATTTCACGTCACGTCATGTTGACAAATTACACTGAAACAAAGTTGATTCAACCAGTTTGTGCCCTGTGAGTGGACATGTGGTGTTACTAGGTTTCAGAGTCCAGTGTACCGTAACTTGACAGGTCAGAGAGGAACAGGTGTGGTATTGAAAACTAGTGTGAACTGACAGCCATGTGTTACCATAGTGTCCAGGTGAAGTTGAAACTGAAAGACTCACCTGTCCACACTGATGGCACACAGGTTGAGGATGGAGGCGGTGCACAGCATGACGTCCATGGTCATCAGAGCATCACAGATGTATGTGCTCAGGGTCCAGATACCACCCAGGAACTGGGACACACAGAAACAACAACAACAACACCAGGTTAACAAGTTGTCAGTCCTGTCAGCAGTGGACTTTAAACTACGAAGTGTCACGATCGTCGTCAAGAGAGGAGGACCAAGGCGCAGCGTGATGAACGAACATGTTTATTTATCATTAGCGATAAACACGGACAGTAAACAAAAACAACAAACGACTCGTAACGTCCTAGGTAACATAGACCAACACGGAACAAGAACCCACAAACACAAAGGGAAAAACAGACAGTTTAAATATGGCTCCCAATCAGAGACAACCAGCCAAAAGCTGACACTCGTTGCCTCTGATTGGGAGTCACTCAGGCCAACATAGAAATAAACAAACTAGAACTCCCAACATAGAAATACACCACATAGAAAGAACACACCCTGGCTCAACATATAGAGTCCCAGAGCCAGGGTGTTACAGTACCCCCCCCCTAAAGGCGCGGACTGCGACCGCGCCTCAACTAGAGCAAAACAGGGGAGGGCTGGGTGGGCATTCCTCCTCGGCGGCGGTTCTGGCTCCGGCCTTGCCCACCACCCTCCAATAAACCCCCCATAGCGCCCCTGGTCCGGTCTGGCCCCGCTGGCTGGAGCTGAACTGGACGTAGCAGGAGCGGTTAGCTTCAGCTCCGTAGTGGAGCAGTTGACCGGTACCTTACCAGGCACCGGTGACCCAGGCACGGGTTGTGCTGGACTGACGACGCGCACCCCTGGCTTGGTGCGTGGAGCCGGAATGGGCCGGACCGGGCTGACGACTCGCACCCCTGGCTTGGTGCGTGGAGTAGGAACGGGCCGGACCGGGCTGACGATGCGCACCCCTGGCTTGGTGCGTGGAGTAGGAACAGGCCGGACCGGGCTGGCGACGCACACCGTAGGCTTGGTGCGAGGAGCAGGGACAGGCCGGACCAGGCTGACGACTCGCACCCCTGGCTTGGTGCGAGTGGCAGGAACAGGCCGGGCCGGGCTGGCGACGCGCACCGTAGACTTGGTGCGAGTGGCAGGAACAGGCAGGGCCGGGCTGGCGACGCACACCGTAGGCTTGGTGCGAGTGGCAGGAACAGGCCGGACCGGGCTGGCGACGCACACCGTAGGCTTGGTGCGAGGAGCAGGGACAGGCCGGACCGGGCTGGCGACACACACCGTAGGCTTGGTGCGTGGAGCAGGGACAGGCCGGACCGGGCTGGCGACGCACACCGTAGGCTTGGTGCGAGGAGCAGGGACAGGCCGGACCGGGCTGGCGACGCACACCGTAGGCTTGGTGCGTGGAGCAGGGACAGGCCGGACCGGGCTGGCGACGCACACCGTAGGCTTGGTGCGAGGAGCAGGGACAGGCCGGACCGGGCTGGCGACGCACACCGTAGGCTTGGTGCGAGGAGCAGGGACAGGCCGGGCCGGGCTGTGGAGACGGATAGGAGACCTGGAGTGAAGAGCTGCCACAACCCGTCCTGGCTGAATGCCTACCCTCACACACTCTGTGTGAGGCATCAGCACAGGACGTACAGGGCTGTGTACCCGTACTGGCATAACAGCACGTGACACTGGCGCAGGATATCCGGGACCGAGGAGAGGCACTGGAGGCCACGAGCGCTGAGCCGGCACACTCCGTCCTGGCTGCATGCCCACCTTCGCACAACACGTGCGGGGTGCTCGCACAGGACGTACAGGACTATGCCGGACCACTCGTGGCACAGAACGCCGCTCCGCATACCGCGGAACCTGCCCAGTCCCATGCTGCCATGCCTGAGTACGGGAAGTTGGTTCCGCTCTCCATCCAGGCTCCGCCAACCTGCCTTCTGGCCCCCCAAACCCGGTGGCCTCCTCTCCAAATCGCCCTGTGGCAGCCTCCTGCTGCCCAGCCGCCCATGCCGTGTGCCCCCCCCTAAATTTTTTTTGGGGTTGCCTCTCGTCTGTCCGACGATGACACTGCTGACGCCGCTGCTCCTCTCTCGCCAGGGCCTTAATCCTAGCCCATGGCCCTTTGCCCCCGAGCATGTCCTCCCAGGACCACGATTTGCCCACCTGGGCCATCGCCAACCTCTCCATCTCCTTTCCCGGCGCTTCCTCCCATGTCCAGTCTGCCTGCTCCTGGACACGCTGCTTGGTCCTTGTATGGTGGGTTCTTCTGTCACGATCGTCGTCAAGAGAGGAGGACCAAGGCGCAGCGTGATGAACGAACATGTTTATTTATCATTAGCGATAAACACGGACAGTAAACAAAAACAACAAACGACTCGTAACGTCCTAGGTAACATAGACCAACACGGAACAAGAACCCACAAACACAAAGGGAAAAACAGACAGTTTAAATATGGCTCCCAATCAGAGACAACCAGCCAAAAGCTGACACTCGTTGCCTCTGATTGGGAGTCACTCAGGCCAACATAGAAATAAACAAACTAGAACTCCCAACATAGAAATACACCACATAGAAAGAACACACCCTGGCTCAACATATAGAGTCCCAGAGCCAGGGTGTTACACGAAGAGACAGACAGGGCAGGTAATTGTGTATGTATATGTGTTTCTTCAATTTAAAAGGTCATGGTGGGAAGGTCACACACACACACACACAAACACATAAATACACACACACATACAGTCCCAGTCAAAAGTTAATTTTTTACTATTTTCTACATTGTAGAATAATAGTGAAGACATCAAAACTATGAAATAACACATATGGAACCATGTAGTAACCAAAAAAGTGTTAAACAAATCAAAATATATTTTAGATTTTAGATTCTTCAAAGTAGCCACCCTTTGCCTTGATGACAGCTTTGCACACTCTTGGCATTCTCTCAACCAGCTTCAACTGGAATGCTTTTCCTACAGTCTTGAAGGAGTTCCCACATATATGCTGAGCACTTGTTGGCTGCATTTCCTTCACTCTGCGGTCCAACTCATCCCAAACCATCTCAATTGGGTTGAGGTCGGGTGATTGTGGAGGTCAGGTCATCTGATGCAGCACTCCATCACTCTCCTTCTTGGTCAAATAGACCTTACACAGCCTGGAGGTGTGTTGGGTCATTGTCCTGTTGAAAAACAAATGATAGTCCCACTAAGTGCAAACCAGATGGGATGGCGTATCACTGCAGAATGCTGTGGTAGCAATGCTGGTTAAGTGTGCCTTGAATTCTAAATAAATCACAGACAGTGTCACCAGAAAAGCACCCCCACACCATCACACCTCCTCCTCCATGCTTCACGGTGGGAACCACACATGCGGAGATCATCCGTTCACCTACTCTGCGTCTCACAAAGACACGGTGGTTGGAACCAAAAATCTCAAATTTGGACTCATCAGACCAAAGGACAAATTTCAACTGGTCTAATGTCCATTGCTCGTATTTCTTGGCCCAAGCAAGTCTCTTCTTCTAATTGGTGTCCTTTAGCAGTGGTTTCTTTGCAGCAATTCGACCATGAAGGCCTGATTCACGCAGTCTCAATCAACAATGTAAAGGTTTACTTAACACTGAGCAAGAGAACAACAAAGAGCGAGTACACGACATGACACTAGCAATCACACACAACACTGAACAGTCCAGGGCTATATAGGGGTGGTGATGTGATGATGAGGTGCAGGTGCGCTGGAGGTGATTAGGGTGCGTTGGGTTTCCATTCCGGTGTTGCCGAGGTGGTGCGCTCAGACCGGTGGCTCAATCAGAGCGCCGGAGGGGAGCAATGGGAGGAGACGTGACAGTATATTTTTGTGAGAGAGAATGTAGGGTGCGTGTAATACCGGAGTGCCCTGCCGTAAGGGTGGTGTGCGCCCAGATCAGCAGGCGGTCACGGTCCCTGGTGGGTACATACACGCGCCCCGGAGGGGTGTTGGCAGGCGCTGGGTCCTCCTGAGCCGCCAGGCGGATGTCTTCGTCCACATCCCAAATGACAGGTGCCAAGATGGAGGCAGGATAGGACCCCCCAGATCCTTCCTTTCTCCGGTATGGTGCAACCTGGAGAGTGCATCGGCTTTCATATTCTGGGATCCTGGGCAGTAGGATAGAATAAACTGAAAGCGAGTAAGAAATTGGGCCCACCTGGCTTGACGAGAGTTCATCCGTTTTGCTGCCCGTATGTGCTCTCCATGGCCTCAGTCTCCACTATGGAGAGGGAGTAAATGCAACTCTTCGGGGGGTGTTGTCCCTCCAGCAGGTCAATGGCGCAGTCCCAGGGCCTGTGAGGAGGGAGACACTTAGCCTTGGAGGCAGAGAAGACATCGGAGAGATCTGCATACTCACGTGGAATGTTGGGCTGGAGGGCGGACTCCGGACTCTCCACTGACGTGGAACAACAAACCACCTGCAGGCAGGTCCTCCAGCATGAGGGGGACCAGGCTGTGATCCTCTTGATGATCCAATTGATGGTGGGGTTGTGTAGTCTGAGCCCGGCCAATCCCAAGACGATCCGGTGAAGGGGTGACGTGACGATGTGGAAGGACAGCTCCTCGTGGTGCTCCAGTAGTGTGGGAATGGTGATGGTGATGGGGAGAGTGACGTCCGTAATGGTGCCTGATCCAAGTGGTTTATTGTCCAGCGAGGTGACATGTAGCGGAGAAGGCAGTGGCACGATGGGAAACCCCCATTCAGAGACCAGCTCCCTATCGATAAGGTTCCCTGCTGATCCGGAATCTATCATTGCCGTGGAAAGCGAAGAGAAGGAAGAGCCATTCACCGTTTGGGGAACTAAAAACAATGGTTTGGTGACAGGTGATGACGGAACACTCACGGAGCGACGACAGGAGTCATACCGCCTAGATAGGGACCCGCCAGGAGATCTGTGGTCCGTGATGGTGTAGGGGGTGCTGCCCACCTCCATGGTTGAGGACTCGGAGGCAGGGCGGCTTCCACAGCACAGATGGGGTGAGCGTCGAGGCTCATTCCAGCCGGAAGACGCCGCCACCGCGCGAAAGCTCTGGGCGTACTCAAACGCGGCCTCCTCTCCCGGTTGTAGCCGGAGGAGACACTCACCCCCGTCCTTTACCTCCATGGGATGATCGAACACCGCACTAAACCGAGCGAGGAAGGTGGAGTAGGAAAGCGCCACGGCCTGACCTTCTTCCCAGACTTCCGTGGCCCAATCCAGCGCCTTTCCCTTCAGTAGCGAAATCACCAGCGTTATCCTGCCTTATTCCTATGGCGATGCCCCACGCTGACGCGCCAGATACAGTGAGACCTGTAGCAGGAAGCCTCTACATTTCGTCGTTTTCCCGTCATAGCGCTCCGGCAGGGCGAGGGGTCCCTCAGACGTTGGTGATAGCACAGGAGGAGGTGGACTGGGTGCTCTCGCCGCTCCCTGAGGTGGAACCGGAGCGATGGTCATTTTATGCAGTGTTTGGAGCACTTCCTGCATGGCGGCGTTCAGCTGGGCAATCTGCTGCTGGTGCTGGTCGAGGCGCTGGGAAACTCCAGGGGGATTACCTGCTGCATCCATCTTCGTGACAGGTGTGTGATTCTGTGACGAGTACTGAGGATACGAAGAGGCAGGACGCAGACGCAGGAATCAACAATGTAAAGGTTTACTTAACACTGCGCAAGAGAACAACAAAGAGCGAGTACACGACATGACATTAATAATCACACACAACACAACACTGAACAGTCCAGGGCTATATAGGGGTGGTGATGAGATGAGGTGCAGGTGCGCTGGTTTTTGCGACTGCACTTGAAGAAACTTTCAAAGTTCTTGACATTTTCCAGATTGACTGACCTTCATGTCTTAAAGTAATGATGGACTGTCATTTCTCCTTGCTTATTTGAGCTGTCCTTACCATAATATGGACTTGGTCTTTTACCAAATAGGGCTATCTTCTGTATACCACCCCTACCTTGTCACAACACAACTGATTGGCTCAAACGCATTAAGAAGGCACACCTGTTAATTGAAATGCATTCCAGATGACTACCTCATGAAGCTGGTTGAGAGAATGCTAAGAGTGTGCAAAGCTGTCATCAAGGCAAAGGGTGGCTACTTTGAAGAATCTCAAATATAAAATATATTTTGATTTGTTTAACACTTTTTTGGTTACTACATGATTCCATATGTGTTATTTCATAGTTTTGATGTCTTCACTATTATTCTACAATGTAGAAAATAGTATAAAATAAAGAAAAACCCTTGAATGAGCATACACACACACTCTCCGCTCCTCCCTCACCTCAGAGTAGACGTAGAGGGGCAGCACCAGTACAGCCAGCAGTAGGTCGGCCACAGACAGGCTGATGATGAAGTAGTTGGTGGCAGTCTTCAGGGAGCGCTCAGTGAGCACGCTCAGACACACAAGTACGTTGCCCAGGATGATGATCAGGATGAGGGGCACGCCCAGCACCAGGGCAAAGTAGTTGTAATCATACTCTTCCCTCTGGCCCAGGACCACCAGCCCCCCCTCAGTCAGACCCTCTGGGGTGGCATTGCTGCTGGGTGACGTCGTCACATTGACCATGTCGATGATGGAGGCCCCGGGCTGCACTGTCGCTCTGAAGTTAACATCTAGAGAGGAGGCGAGAGGAGAATGTTTACTGTGGTGTGTGTGTGCCTTCAGTAAGCATTCACAACCCTTGACTTTTTAAAAATGTTCTTGTGTTACAAAGAGGGATTTCTCCCCAATTTCGTGATATCCAATTGGTAGTTAGTCTTGTCCCATTGCTGCAACTCGGGAGCCGCGAAGGTCGAGAGCCATGCGTCCTCTGAAACACGACCCTGCCAAGCCGCACTGCTTCTTGACACACTGCTCGCTTAACCCGGAAGCCAGCCGCACCAATGGTCGTAGGAGACACCGCACAACTGGCGACCGAAGTCAGCGTGCATGTGCCCGGCCCGCCACAGGAGTCGCTAGAGCACGATGGGACAAGGACATCCCGGCCGGGCCAAACCCTCCCCTAACCCGGACGACGCTGGGCCAATTGTGTGCCGCCTCATGGATCTCAAGGTCGCGGCCGGCTGCAACACAGCCTGGAATCAAACCCGGGTCTGTAGTGACGCCTCAAGCACTGTGATGCTGTGCCATAGACCGCTGCGCCAATCGAGAATTAAAATGGATTTAATTGTAAAAAACTTTTTGAACATTTATTAAACCTTTATGAAAAATAAAACACTAATATATCTCAATAAAATAAGTGTTCAACCCCCTGAGTCAATACATGTTAGAATCACCTTTGGCAGCGATTACAGCTGTGGGTCTTTTGGGGTAAGTAAGAGCTTTTCACACCTGAATTGTACAATATTTGCCTATAATAAAATAAAAAACATCTTCAAGCTCTGTCAAGTTGGTTGTTGATCATTGTTAGACAGCCATTTTAAAGTCTTTTCAAGCCGATTTAGGTCAACACTGTAACTAGGCCACTCAGGAACATTCAATGTCATCTTGGTTAGCAACTCCAGTGTAGATTTGGCCTTGTGATTTAGGTTATTGTCTTGCTGAAAGGTGAATTCCTCTTCCAGTGTCTGTTGGAAAGCAGACTGTACCAGGTTTCCCTATAGGATTTTGCCTGTTCTTTGCTGTATTACATTTATTTTTATCCCAAAAAACTCCCTAGTCCTTGCCAATGACAAGCATACCCATTACATGATACAGCCCATACCATGCCTGAAAATATGAAGACTTCTACTCAGTGATGTGTTGTGTTGGATTTGCCCCAAACATAAAGTGCATTCGGAAAGTATTCAGACCCCTGGACTTTTTCCACATTTTGTTACATTACAGCCTTATTCTAAAATGGATTACATTAAAAATGTTCCTCATCAATCTACACACAGTACCCCATAATGACAAAGTGAAAACTGGTTTTTAGAAATGTTTGCAAATGTATTAAAAATAAAAAACAGAAATATCTTATTTACATAAGTATTCAGACCTTTTGCTATGAGACTCGAAATTGAGCTCAGGGGCATCCTGTTTCCATTGATCATTCTTGATGTGTTTCGACAACTTGATTGGAGTCCACCTGTGGTAAATTCAATTGATTGGACATGAGTTGGAAAGGCACACACCTGTCTATATAAGGTCCCACAGTTGACAGTGCATGTCAGAGCAAAAACCAAGCCATGAGGTCAAAGGAATTGTCTGTAGAGCTCCGAGACAGGATTGTGTCGAGGCACAGATCTGGGAAGGGTACCAAAACATTTCTGCAGCATTGCGGTCGGGTGCCTTGCAGTTGCCGTACCAAACGGTGATGCAGCCAGTCAAGATGCTCTCAATGGTGCAGCTGTGGAGATTTTGAGGATTCTGAGGGTCTTTGCCAAATCTTTTCAGCCTACTGAGGGGGAAGAGGTCCTGTTGTGCCCTCTTCACAACTGTGTGGGTGTGTGTGACTATGTTCATTCCTTAGTGCTCGCCCCTCCATTTCCTGTATTCCACGATCAGCTCCTTTGTCTTGCTGACGTTAAGGGAGAGGTTGTTGACCTGGCACCACACTGCAAGGTCTCTGACCTCCTCCCTATAGGCTGCCTCATCGTCGTCAGTCCTACCACCGTCGTGTCAACAGCAAACTTGATGATAGGGTTGGAGTCGTGCGCGGTCATGCAGTCGTGGGTGAACAGGGACTACAGGAGGGGACTAAGCACACACCCCTGAGGGGGCCCCGTGTTGATGGTCAGAGTGGCGGATGTGTTGTTGCCTACCCTCACCACCTGGGGGCGGCCTGTCAGGAAGTCCAGGATCCAGTTGCAGAGGGATGTGTTCAGTCCCAGGGT
This sequence comes from Coregonus lavaretus, assembly GCF_964263955.1. Classification (NCBI taxonomy): domain Eukaryota; kingdom Metazoa; phylum Chordata; class Actinopteri; order Salmoniformes; family Salmonidae; genus Coregonus; species Coregonus lavaretus. The sequence goes on along the minus strand of NC_139992.1, from coordinate 35,913,344 downwards.
CCCGAGCTTGGTGATGAGCTTGGAGGGGACTATGGAAGTCCAGGATCCAGTTGCAGAGGGATGTGTTCAGTCCCAGGGTCCCGAGCTTGGTGATGAGCTTGGAGGGGACTATGGTGTTCAATGCTCTGCTGTAGTCAATTAACAGCATTCTTACATAAGTATTCCTTTTGTCCAGGTGGGTGAGGGCAGTGTGGAGTGCAATAGAGATTGCTTCATCTGTGGATCTGTTGGGGCCGTATGTGAATTGGAGTGGGTCCAGGGTGTCTGGGATGATGGTGATGATGTGAGCCATGACCAGCCTTTCATGGCTATAGGTGTGAGTGCTACGGGGCGATAGTCATTTAGGCAGGTTACGTTGGCATTCTTGGGCACGTGGACTATGGTGGTCTGCTTGAAACAAATTGGTATTACAGACAGGGTCAGGGATAGATTGAACATTTCAGTGAAGGGACTTGCCAGCTGGTCAGCGCATGCTCTGAGTACGCATCCTGATATTCCGCCTGGCCCTGCGGCCTTGCTAATGTTAACCTGTTTAAAGGTCTTACTCACATGTAATCTGTGATAGTGTGCAAGTCCTGTCACATCTGTCGAGCGTCAGAGCTGGCGTAGTAGGATTCGATCTTAGTCCTGTATTGACGCTTTGCCTGTTTGATGGCTTGTGAGAGAGAGAGAAAGGGAGCGTGTATGTGTGTGCGTGCATGCATGCACATCATGCCCATAAATTCAGAGGGAAGTGTGTAATCACATCACTCCCTCACAACCCTGACAGATGTTCATACCTTGATGAAGTGAGGCCGGGAGATGGGCAGAGCGTGATGTGTGTCCTGACCGCTGATTCTAGACACAGTGTGTTTAGCGTGTGTGTCAGCCAACTGCTTCCCCTCGCTGAGACCCGTGACAGCCATGTTTTATAGAGATGACTCTTCAGTCATGCTCGTCTCCCTGAGTGACATCACAGATCACACCTGCCAGGGAAGAGGAAGAGGTGGAATGTAAAAAAAAAAAAAACATCTTTAACCCGCTTCTGCTGCAACTCAGTAGCCCAGAGTGACCTCTGCTATTTTTCATCTGAAGTGATGCTACAGTAGGCATCTGTGTTTTCACATCAGTGCGGTTTAAAGGAAAACTCCACCCAAAAACGATCATTTGCTATTTGTTTCATTAGTCTATTGTTAATATATTCCCAAACTGTTTTGCAAGTCAGCAATCAAGTTTCCAAGATATGTAACTTTCAAAATAAAGAAATCTGGCCAGTATAATGCAGTTTGCTCCAGTCAGGCAGTTTTAGGATAGCTTTTAAAGGAAAAAGTATTACTATTCCCTATGCCCCTCTTTCGTGTCATATTTTTAACTCTAACTATAATTCAGATTTCATCGTATGCAGCCTCCCTCCCTGTCTTATTGTTGTTTTTGTTTGTTGTTTTGCATGTTGTTCTGAAACACACATCTTGTTTTCCCACAGTCTCCCCACTGAGCGTGCTCCAGATCAGAGCAGTCTTTTCCTCCACCGCAACAGGTGAGGGTTGCCATGACACCCATGAGAGCTTGCACAAGCTACAAAAAAGACCCACTCGAACTGTTGCAGCTCATTGCACTTGTATAGATGCGATATGAAAGCAGTGTTTTTTGTTTTTCCAATTTTGGAGTGGTTTGGTCTAGTTTTGATTTACATTTGTATGTTGAGTTGTCAACTAATGTGAATTCAACGTGAAATCAACAAACAATGTCCCATGTCATTGGATTTAGGTGAGAAGTTCCCTTACGTTGATTACTTTTTGCAAATCCAATCAGTTTTCCACGTTGATTCAACGTCATCACATGATGTGGAAAAAACATTGATTCAATCAGTTTTTGCCTAGTGGGTAGACACATTATGTACGAACAGTATTTGTCGTGTTCTGTGTGTCTATGGCTCTGGTCCAAAAATGATTTTCTTCTCCCATCTGGTCAGTCCAGATGTATTCATTGGTGATTATATTGATGATGTTCCTATTTCAGGGATCTCATCCTAATAATAGCCACAGATTGCCAAATAGAAGCATTTGGCCCAAGCAGAGACGGATTGCTCTTTTGAATTTGATCCATGGTGAACATTTGAATTGTGATCTGGAGGGTGTTCAAGCTCACTGCTGTGTTTAATATATTGGTCAAATTCTAAAGAGCAATCCAGACAAAAACAAACAAATGCACACAAACACACACACACAGCATTGGGTAGGCCTACCGTGTAGCAGGTAATTCATCTCCGCGGTCGGTGGACTCGGCGTTCCGCCTTAAATGTCAAACCAAGCGGGAGTTTGTAGCTTAACGAGAGCGGTGCAAAGGAAAAAAACAAGACAGGGAAATAAAGTAGGAGTTATTGAGGTTTATCAGATCAGATGGAATGGACTGATAAAGCAGAGCAAAGACGTGGATAGCCATCACCACTCTTACAACAACACCACATCCCTTGGGCAAAACCACTGCAGTGCTCAAACAACCCACTGGGCAAAAACTAGTTGAATCAACGTTGTTTCCATGTCATTTCAACCCCAAAAATCTATGTGATGACGTTGAATCAATGTGGATTAACTAATTGGATTTGCAAAAAGTCATCAACATAAGGGCATTTCATATTTTTTTCACCCAAATTTTAACCTAAATCCAATGACATGGTGACATTTTTTATTGATTTCACATTGAATTCACATTAGATTGACAGCTCAACCAAATGTAAATAAAAACTAGACATTGAACTGACGGCTGTGCACAGTGGGAAGACCCATTAGTCAAAGCAACCTTCCTCCCTCTCACTCTCTGTCATCTGTAAGTCAGGCTGTCAGAGTTGGGCATTGTTCGGCTCCAATTCCTGTTTAATTGGACATGGGATTTCTCTAGAAGTGCCATTACAGCCCAACTGTGATGAATTACCTACCAAAATCCCACTATTATGGTGAATAGTCTCAGGTGAATATTGTCGGGAGAGCTAGACTTACATGAAAGTACATAAAAATGCATTACAGTAGCGGCTACTAAAGAGCCTATTGGTAGATTTTCACTTCTGCTGCCCTTATTTAAACAGCAAATATTTTAGATAACCATAAAACTGCTTGTTGTGTTACTATCATTTTGGCAAGTTGAATCTCTGCATGCATACCCTGTCAAATAAAGTTGCACATTATATATTTTGTATATAGGCTAAGTATTGTTTTGTTGCAAGTTTAAAGTGTTTCCTTACAGATACTGGGATTGTGACCGGAAAGGGTTAACTACCAATGGTACAGAGAAAGTGTGAATGTCTTTCAACTGTCATTGGGTGTATTGTACGTATGTATGAACTCTCTCTGAGCTATTTCGGAGATGCTGTTCAGTGATGATAATGTTTTCTCCTCTCTGTAAGAAAATACATTATGCAACCATAGCTACTCCCCCTCACCTCTGGACATGTCAACATGAGCACCTACACACCTCAACAATAGCCCCTGAACACGAGACCATTACAGTAATTATAGTCAATGGGTGCAATCCATGGTGGATATTCTTCTTAAAAAGGAACAATGGAATGCTGTAATTATATATCTCCACTTTGCACCTTTACATTACATGACAGCCACTGATAAGTGGTGCTCATATGGCTTAGGTTGATGTATTGATGCTGTCTGTGGCTTGTTATCAATAATGGATGCTGGTGCGTTTCTGCCCAAGCCAGCTCTTTATTCCGCAAGTTGCCAATTATAATCTCTAGTATCTCTATTTGCACATCATCTTCTGCACATCTATCACTCCAGTGTTAATACTAAATTATAATTGTAATTATTTTGCACTATGGCCTATTTATTGCCTTACCTCCATAACTTACTACATTTGCACACACTGTATATACATGTTCTATTGTGTACTCCTGAGTGGCGCAGTGGTCTAAGGCACTGCATTGCAGTGCTAACTGTGCCACTAGAGATCCTGGTTCGAATCCAGGCTCTGTCGCAGCCGGCCGCGACCGGGAGACTCATGGGCGGCGCACAATTGGTCCAGGGTAGGGGAGGGAATGGCCGGCAGGGATGTAGCTCAGTTGATAGAGCATGGTGTTTGCAACGCCAGGGTTGTGGGTTCGATTCCCACGGGGGGCCAGTATAAAAAAATATGTATTCACTAACTGTAAGTCGCTCTGGATAAGAGCGTCTGCTAAATGACTTAAATGTAAAAAATGTTATTGACTGTACGTTTTGTTTATTCCATATGTAACTCTGTGTTGTTGTTGTTTTTTCCGCACTGCTTTGCTTTATCTTGGCCAGGTCGCAGTTGGAAATGAGAACTTGTTCTCAACTGGCTTACCTGCTTAAATAAAGGTTAAATAAATAAAAATAAAATAAATAATGTTAGAGCTGGCCAGTGCAGAGACAAACTGTCACCCTGGGCGGGTCAGCGAAACATGCCGTGGGTTGGAGAGTGGAAGGGAATCGTGTGTGGGAGTTGGCGGATGTGTGTATGTGTGTGGGGGGTGTCAAACATTCAGCAGAGCACCATTAAATCACCCTCCAGCTTTGCCCATAGCACGGAGAGGGAGCAGAGAGAGGAAGAGA